>NC_142809.1:23167685-23487491 GCF_049724085.1 Artemia sp. Qi Xiang Cuo
TTTCTTGATTTTTCAAAGTTCATTTTGAATTTCTTTCGTTGAAATGCAAGAGTTGGAATATTTCAGTAGTGTTTGGTTGTGGTTTACCTTGTCACAGTTACATTTTCTTGATTTTTCAAAGTTCATTTTGAATTTCTTTCGTTGAAATGCAAGAGTTGGAATATTTCAGTAGTGTTTGGTTGTGGTTTACCTTGTCACAGTTACATTTTCTTGATTTTTCAAAGTTCATTTTGAATTTCTTTCGTTGAAATGCAAGAGTTGGAATATTTCAGTAGTGTTTGGTTGTGGTTTACCTTGTCACAGTTACATTTTCTTGATTTTTCAAAGTTCATTTTGAATTTCTTTCGTTGAAATGCAAGAGTTGGAATATTTCAGTAGTGTTTGGTTGTGGTTTACCTTGTCACAGTTACATTTTCTTGATTTTTCAAAGTTCATTTTGAATTTCTTTCGTTGAAATGCAAGAGTTGGAATATTTCAGTAGTGTTTGGTTGTGGTTTACCTTGTCACAGTTACATTTTCTTGATTTTTCAAAGTTCATTTTGAATTTCTTTCGTTGAAATGCAAGAGTTGGAATATTTCAGTAGTGTTTGGTTGTGGTTTACCTTGTCACAGTTACATTTTCTTGATTTTTCAAAGTTCATTTTGAATTTCTTTCGTTGAAATGCAAGAGTTGGAATATTTCAGTAGTGTTTGGTTGTGGTTTACCTTGTCACAGTTACATTTTCTTGATTTTTCAAAGTTCATTTTGAATTTCTTTCGTTGAAATGCAAGAGTTGGAATATTTCAGTAGTGTTTGGTTGTGGTTTGCCTTGTCACAGTTCCATTTTCTTGATTTTTCAAAGTTCATTTTGAATTTCTTTCGTTGAAATGCAAAAGATGGAATATTTAAGTAGAGTTTGGTTGTGGTTTACCTTGTCACAGTTACATTTTCTTGATTTTTCAAAGTTCATTTTGAATTTCTTTCGTTGAAATGCAAGAGTTGGAATATTTCAGTATTGTTTGGTTGTGGTTTACCTTGTCACAGTTACATTTTCTTGATTTTTCAAAGTTCATTTTGAATTTCTTTCGTTGAAATGCAAGAGTTGGAATATTTCAGTAGTGTTTGCTTGTGGTTTACCTTGTCACAGCTACATTTTCTTGATTTTTCAAAGTTCATTTTGAATCATTCAAGAAACGTGATTAAACACGTTTTTAAACTACATGCTATTTGCATGCCTTTCCTTGGCACCTTTCCAAACGAGCGGGGATTCCCCGCTGGTTCCTACACATTGCAAAAAGTGAGCAGTACGAAAACTCCACATTTTCAACCAGACTGGTTTTTAGACAACACACCCACAGAGATGACACACACACATAGAAACGAGACACGCACAGACACGACACACAAACAGAGTCATAGTGAGAGATATCCAAAAGTTGGGTTGACCTAGGTTCACTTAGAGTGGCGCGCCACTCTAAGTGAACCTAGATCAACCCAACTTTTGGATATCTCTCTCACTATGACTCTGTTTGTGTGTCGTGTCTGTGCGTGTCTCGTTTCTATGTGTGTGTGTCATCTCTGTGGGTGTGTTGTCTAAAAAACCAGTCTGGTTGAAAATGTAGAGTTTTCGTACTGCTCACTTTTTTGCAATGTGTAGGAACCAGCGGGGAATCCCCGCTCGTTTGGAAAGGTGCCAAGGAAAGGCATGCAAATAGCATGTAGTTTAAAAACGTGTTTAATCACGTTTCTTGAATGATTCAAAATGAACTTTGAAAAATCAAGAAAATGTAACTGTGACAGGGTAAACCACAAGCAAACACTACTGAAATAGTCCAACTCTTTCATTTCAACTAAAGAAATTCAAAATGAACTTTGAAAAATCAAGAAAAAAAACCTCTCACAAGGTCAAACACTACAAAACACTACAGAAATAGTCGAACTCTATCATTTAAACGACAGAAATTCAAAATGAACTTTGAAAAATCAAGAAAATGTAGCTGTGACAAGGTAAACCACAACCAAACACTAGTGAAATATTCCAACTCTTGCATTTCAACGAAAAAAATTCAAAATCAACTTTGAAAAATCAAGAAAATGTAACTGTGACAAGGTAAACCACAACCAAACACTACTGAAATATTCCAACTCTTGCATTTCAACGAAAGAAATTCAAAATGAACTTTGAAAAATCAAGAAAATGTAACTGTGACAAGGTAAACCACAACCAAACACTACTGAAATATTCCAACTCTTGCATTTCAACGAAAGAAATTCAAAATGAACCTTGAAAAATCAAGAAAATGTAACTGTGACAAGGTAAACCACAACCAAACACTACTGAAATATTCCAACTCATGCATTTCAAAGAAAGAAATACAAAAAGAAATTTGAAAAATCATTAATATTTCACTCTTAAAAGGTAAACCAAAACAAAACAATTCTTAAATAGTCAAAATATTGCATTTCAAAGAAAGTAATTATAATTGATCTTTTAAAATTCGTGAGAATGTAACTGTGACAAGGTAAACCACAACCAAACACTACTGAAATATTCCAACTCTTGCATTTCAACGAAAGAAATTCAAAATGAACTTTGAAAAATCAGGAAAATGTAACTGTGACAAGTTAAACAACAACCAAACACTACTGAAATATTACAACTCTTGCATTTCAACGAAAGAAATTCAAAATTATCTTTGAAAAATCAAGAAAATGTATCTGTTCAAGGTAATCCATTAACAACCTCTACTGAAATATTCCAACTCCTGCATTTCAACGAAAGAAATTCAAAATGAACTTTGAAAAATCAAGAAAATGTAACTGTGACAAGGTAAACCACACCCAAACACTACTGAAATATTCCAACTCTTACATTTCAACGAAAGAAATTCAAAATGAACTTTGAAAAATCAAGAAAATGTAACTGTGACAAGGTAAAACACAATCAAACACTACTGAAATATTCCAACTCTTGCATTTCAATGAAAGAAATTCAAAATGAACTTTGAAAAATCAAGAAAATTTAACTGTGACACTGAAAAATTCAAACACTAGCATTTCAGCGAAATAAATTAAAAATGAAATTTGAAAAATATAGTATATTTAACTGTTACAAGGTAAAACACAACCAAACACTACTGAAATATTACAACTCTTGCATTTCAACGAAAGAAATTCAAAATGAACTTTGAAAAATAAAGAAAATGTAACTGTGACAAGGTAAACCACAACCAAACACTACTGAAATATTCCAACTCTTGCATTTCAGCGAAAGAAATTCAAAATGAACTTTGAAAAATCAAGAAAATGTAACTGTGACAAGGTAAACCACAACCAAACACTACTGAAATATTCCAACTCTTGCATTTCAGCGAAAGAAATTCAAAATGAACTTTGAAAAATCAAGAAAATGTAAAATTGACAAGGTCAAAAACAACAAAACACTACTGAAATACAAAAATGAACTTTGACAAAATCAAGAAAATGTAACTGTGACAAGGTAAACCACAACCAAACACTACTGAAATATTCCAACTCTTGCATTTCAGCGAAAGAAATTCAAAATGAACTTTGAAAAATCAAGAAAATGTAACTGTGACAAGGTAAACCACAACCAAACACTACTGAAATATTCCAACTCTTGCATTTCAACGAAAGAAATTCAAAATGAACATTGAACAATCAAGAAAATGTAACTGTGACAAGGTAAATCAAAACCAAACACTACTGAAATATTCCAACTCTTGCATTTCAGCGAAAGAAATTCAAAATGAACTTTGAAAAAATCAAGAAAATGTAACTGTGACAAGGTAGACCACAACCAAACACTACTGAAATATTCCAACTCTTCCATTTCAACGAAAAAAATTCAAAATGAACTTTTAAAAATCAAGATAATGTAACTGTGACAAGGTGAACCACAACAAAACATTACTGAAATATTCCAACTATTGCATTACAACGAAACAAATAAAAAATAAACTTAGAACAATCAAGAATATATAACTGTGACAAGGTAGACCACAACCAAACACTACTGAAATATTCCAACTCTTGCATTTCAACGAAAGAAATTCAAAATGAACTTTGAAAAATCAAGAAAATGTAACTGTGACAAGGTAAACCACAACCAAACACTACTGAAATATTCCAACTCTTGCATTTCAACGAAAGAAATTCAAAATGAACTTTGAAAAATCAAGAAAATGTAACTGTGACAAGGTAAACCACAACCAAACACTACTGAAATATTCCAACTCTTGCATTTCAACGAAAGAAATTCAAAATGAACTTTGAAAAATCAAGAAAATGTAACTGTGACAAGGTAAACCACAACCAAACACTACTGAAATATTCCAACTCTTGCATTTCAATGAAAGAAATTCAAAATGAACTTTGAAAAATCAAGAAAATGTAACTGTGACAAGGTAAACCACAACCAAACACTACTGAAATATTCCAACTCTTGCATTTCAACGAAAGAAATTCAAAATGAACTTTGAAAAATCAAGAAAATGTAACTGTGACAAGGTAAACCACAACCAAACACTACTGAAATATTCCAACTCTTGCATTTCAGCGAAAGAAATTCAAAATGAACTTTGAAAAATCAAGAAGATGTAACTGTGACAAGGTAAACCACAACCAAACACTACTGAAATATTCCAACTCTTGCATTTCAACGAAAGAAATTCAAAATGAACTTTGAAAAAATCAAGAAAATGTAACTGTGACAAGGTAGACCACAACCAAACACTACTGAAATATTCCAACTCTTGCATTTCAACGAAAGAAATTCAAAATGAACTTTGAAAAATCAAGAAAATGTAACTGTGACAAGGTAAACCACAACCAAACACTACTGAACTATTCCAACTCTTGCATTTCAGCGAAAGAAATTCAAAATGAACTTTGAAAAATCAAGAAAATGTAAATGTGAGAAGGTAAACCACAACCAAACACTATTGAAATATTCCAACTCTTGCATCTCAACGAAAGAAATTCAAAATGAACTTTGAAAAATCAAGTAAATGTAAGATTGACAAGGTAAAAAACGACCACACAAACATGAAATATTCTAACTCTTACATTTCAGCGAAAGAAATTCAAAATGAACTTTGAAAAATCAAGAAAATGTAACTGTGACAAGGTAAAACACAACCAAACACTACTGAAATATTCCAACTCTTTCATTTCAACTAAAGAAATTCAAAATGAACTTTGAAAAATCAAGAAAATGTAACTGTGACACTGAAATATTCCAACTCTTGCATTTCAGCGAAAGAAATTCAATATTAACATTGAAAAATCAAGAAAATGTCACTGTGACCAGGTAAACCACAACCAAACACTCCTGAAAACTTCAAAGTCTTGCAATTCACCGAAAGAAAATCAAAATGAAGTATGAAAAATCAAGAACATGTAACTGTGACACTGAAGTATTCCAACTCTTGCATTTCAGCGAAAGAAATTCAAAATGAGCTTTGAAAAATCAAGAAAATGTAACTGTGACAAGGTAAACCACAACCAAACACAACTGAAATATTCCAACTCTTGCATTTCAAAGAAAGAAATTCAAAATGAACTTTGAAAAATAAAGAAAATGTAACTGTGAAAAGGTAAACAGAAACCAAGCACGACTTAAATATGACAACTCTTTCATAAAAACTTAATAAATAAACAAAGACCTATTAAAAAACAATAAAAGATAAATTATAAAATTTAAAAAGAGAACAAACACTACAGAGATATTACAAATCTTTCATTTCAAAGACATAAATTAAAAATGAACTTTGAAAAATCAAGAAAATGTATCTGTGACAAGGTAAACCACAGCCAAACACTACTGAAATATTCCAACTCTTGCATTTCAAAGAAGGAAATTCAAAATGAACTTTGAAAAATCAAGAAAATGTAACTGTGACAAGGTAAACCACAACCAAACAATACTGAAATATTACAACTATTGCATTTAAAATAAATAAATTAAAAATGATATTATAAAAATAATTTAAATTTATCTGTTCTATTGTAAAAATAACCAAACGATAATGAAATATTCAATCTCTTTCATTTCAAAGAAAAATATTAAATAAGAATCTATAAAAATCAAGAAAATGTAACTGTGACAAGGTAAACCACAACCAAACACTACTGAAATATTCCAACTCTTGCATTTCAACGAAAGAAATTTAAAATGAACTTTGAAAAATCAAGAAAATGTACCTGTGACAAGGTAAACCACAACCAAACACTACTGAAATATTTCAACTCTTTCATTTCAACGAAATAAATTCAAAATTTAAATTTTAAAATCAATAACCTGTAAATTTTACACTTAAATATTCCAACTCTTGCATTTCATCGAAAGAAATTCAAAATGAACTTTGAAAAATCAAGAAAATGTAACTGTGACAAGGTAAACCACAACCAAACACAACTGAAATATTCCAACTTGTATTTCAACGAAAGAAATTCAAAATGAACTTTGAAAAATCAAGAAAATGTAACTGTGACAAGGTAAACCACAACCAAACACTACTGAAATATTCCAACTCTTGCATTTCAGCGAAAGAAATTCAAAATGAACTTTGAAAAATCAAGAAAATGTAACTGTGACAAGGTAAACCACAACCAAACACTACTGAAATATTCCAACTCTTGCATTTCAGCGAAAGAAATTCAAAATGAACTTTGAAAAATCAAGAAAATGTAACTGTGACATGGTAAGCCACAACCAAACACTACTGAAATTCAAAATGAACTTTGAAAAATCAAGAAAATGTAACTGTGACAAGGGAAACCACAAACAACCACTACTGAAATATTCCAACTCTTGCATTTCAGCGACAGAAATTCAAAATGAACTTTGAAAAATCAAGAAAATGTAACTGTGACAAGGTAAACCACAACCAAACACTACTGAAATATTCCACCTCTTGCATTTCAACGAAAGAAATTCAAAATGAACTTTGAAAAATCAAGAAAATGTAACTGTGACAAGGTAAACCACCACCAACCACTACTGAAATATTCCAACTCTTGCATTTCAGCGAAAGAAATTCAAAATGAAAATTGAAAAAATCAAGAAAATGTAACTGTGACAAGCTAAACCACAACCAAACACTACTGAAATATTCCAACTCTTCCATTTCAACGAAAGAAATTCAAAATGAACTTTTAAAAATCAAGAAAATGTAACTCTGACAAGGTAAACCACAACCAAACATTACTGAAATATTACAACTCTTGCATTACAACGAAACAAATTAAAAATGAACTTTGAAAAATCAAGAAAATGTAACTGTGGCAAGGTAAAACACAACCAAACACTACTGAAATATTCTAACTCTTGCATTTTAACGAAAGAAATTCAAAATGAACTTTGAAAAATCAAGAAAATGTAACTGTGACAAGGTAAACCACAACCAAACACTACTGAAATATTCCAACTCTTGCATTTCAACGAAAGAAATTCAAAATGAACTTTGAAAAATCAAGAAAATGTAACTGTGACAAGGTAAACCACAACCAAACACTACTGAAATATTCCAACTCTTGCATTTCAACGAAAGAAATTCAAAATGAACTTTGAAAAATCAAGAAAATGTAACTGTGACAAGGTAAACCACAACCAAACACTACTGAAATATTCCAACTCTTGCATTTCAATGAAAGAAATTCAAAATGAACTTTGAAAAATCAAGAAAATGTAACTGTGACAAGGTAAACCACAACCAAACACTACTGAAATATTCCAACTCTTGCATTTCAACGAATGAAATTCAAAATGAACATTGAAATATCACGAAACTTGAACTGTGTCAATTTAAAACAAATCCAATCACTACTGATTACTTCAATCTCTTGAATTTCATCGAAAGAATTTCAAAATGAACTTTGAAAAATCAAGAAAATGTAACTGTGACAAGGTAAACCACAACCAAACACTACTGAAATATTCCAAATCTTGCATTTCAACGAAAGAAATTCAAAATGAACTTTGAAAAAATCAAGAAAATGAAACTGTGACAAGGTAAACCACAACCAAACACTTCTGAAATATTCCAACTCTTGCATTTCAACGAAAGAAATTCAAAATGAACTTTGAAAAATCAAGAAAATGTAACTGTGACAAGGTAAACCACAACCAAACACTACTGAACTATTCCAACTCTTGCATTTCAGCGAAAGAAATTCAAAATGAACTTTGAAAAATCAAGAAAATGTAACTGTGACAAGGTAAACCACAACCAAACACTACTGAAATATTCCAACTCTTGCATTTCAACGAAAGAAATTCAAAATGAACTTTGAAAAATCAAGAAAATGTAACTGTGACAAGGTAAACCACAACCAAACACTACTGAAATATTCCAACTCTTACACTTCAACGAATGAAATTCAAAATGAACTTTGAAAAATCAAGAAAATGTAACTGTGACAAGGTAAACCACAACCAAACACTACTGAAATATTCCAACTCTTGCATTTCAACGAAAGAAATTCAAAATGAACTTTGAAATATCAAGAAAATATACCTGTGTCACTGAAGTATTCCAACTCTTGCATTTCAGCGAAAGAAATTCAAAATGAACTTTGAAAAATCAAGAAAATGTAACTGTGACAAGGTAAACCACAACCAAACACTACTGAAATATTCCAACTCTTCTATTTCATCTAATTAAATAAATAATTTACAATTAAAACACTAGAATATGTAACTGTGACAATTTAAACCAAAACCAAACACTACTGAAATATTCCGACTCTTGCATTTCAGCGAAAGAAATTCAAAATGAACTTTGAAAAATCAAGAAAATGTAACTGTGACAAGGTAAACCACAACCAAACACTACTGAAATATTCCAACTCTTGCATTTCAGCGAAAGAAATTCAAAATGTACTTTGAGAAATCAAGAAAATGTAAGTGTGTCATGGTAAGCCACAACCAAACACTACTGAAATTCAAAATGAACTTTGCAAAATCAAGAAAATGTAACTGTGACAAGGTAAACCACAACCAAACACTACTGAAATATTCCAACTCTTGCATTTCAGCGAAAGAAATTCAAAATGAACTTTGAAAAATCAAGAAAATGTAACTGTGACAAGGTAAACCACAACCAAACACTACTGAAATATTCCAACTCTTGCATTTCAACGAAACAAATTCAAAATGATCTTTGAAAAATCAAGAAAATGTAACTGTGACAAGGTAAACCACCTCCAAACACTACTGAACTATTCCAACTCTTGCATTTCAGCGAAAGAAATTCAAAATGAACTTTGAAAAAATCAAGAAAATGTAACTGTGACAAGGTAAACCACAACCAAACACTACTGAAATATTCCAACTCTTGCATTTCAACGAAAGAAATTCAAAATGAACTTTGGAAAATCAAGAAAATGTAACTGTGACAAGGTAAACCAAAACCAAACATTACTGAAATATTCCAACTCTTGCATATCAACGAAACAAAGTCAAAATGAATTTTGAAAAATCAAGAAAATATAACTGTGACAAGGTAAAACACAACCAAACACTACTGAAATATTCCAACTCTTGCATGTCAACGAAAGAAATTCAAAATGAACTTTGACAAATCAAGAAAATGTAACTGTGACAAGGTAAACCACAACCAAACACTACTGAAATATTCCAACTCTTGCATTTCAACGAAAGAAATTCAAAATGAACTTTGAAAAATCAAGAAAATGTAACTGTGACAAGGTAAACCACAACCAAACACTACTGAAATATTCCAACTCTTGCATTTCAATGAAAGAAATTCAAAATGAACTTTGAAAAATCAAGAAAATGTAACTGTGTCAAGGTAAACCAAAACAAAACACTAATGAAATATTCCAACTCTTTAATTTCAACTAAATAAATTCAAAATTAAATTTAAATATCAATAAACAGTAAATGTTACAATTAATAACACTACCAATCACTACTGAAATATTCCACCTCTTGCATTACATCGAAAGAAATTCAAAATGAACTTTGAAAAATCAAGAAAATGTAACTGTGACAAGGTAAACCACAACCAAACACTACTGAAATATTCCAACTCTTGCATTTCAACGAAAGAAATTCAAAATGAACTTTGAAAAAATCAAGAAAATGAAACTGTGACAAGGTAGACCACAACCAAACACTACTGAAACATTCCAACTCTTGCATTTCAACGAAAGAAATTCAAAATGAACTTTGAAAAATCAAGAAAATGTAACTGTGACAAGGTAAACCACAACCAAACACTACTGAACTATTCCAACTCTTGCATTTCAGCGAAAGAAATTCAAATTGAACTTTGAAAAATCAAGAAAATGTAACTGTGACAAGCTAAACCACAACCACACACTACTGAAATATTCCAACTCTTGCATTTCAACGAAAGAAATTCAAAATGAACTTTGAAAAATCAAGAAAATGTAATTGTGACAAGGTAAACCACAACCAAACACTACTGAAATATTCCAACTCTTTCATTTCAGCGAAAGAAAATAAAAATTAAATTCTAAAAATAAATAAAGTTTAACTCTTTAAATTTAAACCACAACAAAACAGTACTTAAATATTACATCTCTTGCAATTCAGAGAAAGAAATTCAAAATGAACTTTGAAAAATCAAGAAAATTTAACTTTGACAAGGTAAAACTGAGTCTCTCAATCCCCGTAAAGCTCTTTTAAAAGAAGCAAAAACTACTTATTTAACACAAAAAATTTCGTTTTTAATGACCACCAAGTAAAGAAAAACCACACGGAATCAGGCAACTGAGTCTATCAATCCCCTTAAAGCTCTTTTAAAATATAAAAAAACTAATTATTTAACAAAAAAATTTATTTTTTAATGACCATCAAGTAAAGAAAAACCACACGGAATCCGGCAACTGAGTCTCTCAATCCCCTTAAAGCTCTTTTAAAATATAAAAAAACTAATTATTTAACAAAAATATTTTGTTTTTAATGACCACCAAGTAAAGTAAAACCACACGGAATCCGGCAACTGAGTCTCTCAATCCCCGTAAAGGTCTTTTAAAAGATACAAAAACTACTTATTTAACAAAAAAAATTTATTTTTTAATGACAACCAAGTAAAGAAAAACCACACGGAATCCGGCAACTGAGTCTCTCAATCCCCGTAAAGCTCTTTTAAAAGATACAAAAACTACTTATTTAACACAAAAATTTCGTTTTTAATGACCACCAAGTAAAGGAAAACCACACGGAATTAGGCAACTGAGTCTCTCAAACCCTGTAAAGCTCTTTTAAAAGATAAACAAACTACTTATTTAACACATACAAAAACTACTTATTTAACACAAAAATTTCGTTTTTAATGACCATCAAGTAAAGAAAAACCACACGGAATCCGGCAACTGAGTCTCTCAAACCCCTTAAAGCTCTTTTAAAAGATACAAGAACTACTTATTTAACACAAAAATTTCGTTTTTAATGACCATCAAGTAAAGGAAAACCACACGGAATTAGGCAACTGAGTCTCTCAAACCCTGTAAAGCTCTTTTAAAAGATACAAAAACTACTTATTTAACACAAAAATTTCGTTTTTAATGACCATCAAGTGAAGAAAAACCACACGGAATCCGGCAACTGAGTCTCTCAATCACCGAAAAGATCTTTTAAAAGATACAAAAACTACTAATTTAAGACACAAAAATTTCGTTTTTAATGACTACCAAGTAAAGAAAAACCACAAGGAATCCGGCAACTGAGTCTCTCAATCCCCGTAAAGCTCTTTTAAAAGATACAAAAACTACTTATTTAACACAAAAATTTCGTTTTTAATGACCACCAAGTAAAGAAAAACCACACGGAATCAGGCAACTGAGTCTCTCAAACCCCTTAAAGCTCTTTTAAAAGATACAAAAACTACTTATTTAACACAAAAATTTCGTTTTTAATGACCATCAAGTAAAGAAAAATCACACGGAATTAGGCAACTGAGTCTCTCAAATCCTGTAAAGCTCTTTTAAAAGATACAACAAATGACCAACAAGTAAAGAAAAATCACATGGAATCAGTCAACTGAGTCTATCAAACCCCTTAAAGCTCTTTTAAAAGATACAAAAACTACTTATTTAACACAAAAATTTCGTTTTTAACGACCACCAAGTAAAGAAAAATCACAAGGAATTAGGCAACTGAGTCTCTCAATCCCGTTAAAGATATTTTAAAAGATACAGAAACTACTGACTTAAAACAAAAATTTCGTTTTTAATGACCGTCAAGAAAAGAAAAATCACACGGAATTAGGCAACTGAGTCTCTCAAACCCTGTAAAGCTCTTTTAAAAGATACAAATACTACTGAGTTAACACAGATATTTCGTTTTTAATGACCACCAAGTAAAGTAAAACCACACGGAATTAGGCAACTGAGTCTCTCAAACCCTTTAAAGCTCTTTTAAAAGATAAAAAAACTACTTATTTAAAACAAAAATTTAGTTTTTAATTACAATATATTAAACAAAAACCACACTGAATCAGGCAACAGAGTCGATCAAACCTATTTAAGCTCATTTAAAAGATATTAAAACTTATTATTTAACACAAAAATTTCTTTTTTAATGAACATCTCGTAAAGAAAAATCACACAGACAAATGCAACTAATCCTCTCAAACCTCTTAAAGCTATTTTAAAAGATATAAAAACTACATATTATAACACAAAATACAAGCAAGCACATAGAACTGGAATTCCTATACACGCAAGCAAATATCTGAGTTATTTTTACGTCACAATCTTTCAACTTAAAATCATTCTAATTATAGCATCCCATTTTCTCATACTTTAATTACCTGTTACGCTTTCTTAACCATCGGAAGTTTAACCAACGTAAATTAAGTTATAGACAATACTGGTTTAATCTCTTGGCAAAGGTGTAATGACCTGTTTACCTACCAGAAAAACCTGTTTGGTACGGGGGCCTGCGCAAATTCATTAGAAGGACTATACTTGTGACAGTTATTTTGTAGGCTTACTTTTTGGTTGGTTTCAATTATTAACAGATATGTTTCAGTTAAGTTGGTATGTTATTGGATGTTTCAGTAATATTGTTTCCAATGTTTTCAGTTACTGTATGTTTTTGTTATGTCATTGACATTGTTATAGACTTTTTTACAATTGTTTTGTGCGACAAGCTTGTTAAAGCTTACCGTATCTTGGTATTAATAAATAAATAAATAAATAAATATACAAGTCAGTAGAACTACATAACCCCTCATCACTAAAAACGACCTTGACCTAACAACCAATCCTTAATTAGAGCTCCCTCGCTTGTCTCTCAATTGAGTTACCCCGATTCTTTTCAATCTTAAGATCTCAGTCACTTGTCTCTGAATTCTGTTTCCCAATTCTTTTGATCAAATAAAAGGTAAACTAATTTGTAAAGCTTTCTAAACCCTTATTCTTGAAGATGATCGTCCTCTAATAACCTATCCTTAATTGCACTTCCCTCTCCGTAGCGGAAATGAAGCTGAACTTTTCGTACCCTCAAATGCATCTAAACCCAAAAATAGGTGCACCCACTAGGAAGAAACCCAAAACCGTCAAAACTGAACATGGTATAAGAAGGGATTTAAAAGAAACATATTGACTTTATAGCCACTTAAACCTTATCGTTTAAAATCATTGGCATTGTTGCGGATTAAATCTTAAAGTATAATCTTATAAAGCCTAATTGGCCTGCGTATCTGATTCTATCCCTTACTTTTTAGAATCATAATGCTGCTTCTACTCTTTACTATAATAATTGTGAAATCGTGCTGTTGTGACACACTTTTATTTATATTTGCTGCGTCGGTGCATGGAAGCAAAAATTCTTACCCTTAAACAGGGGCGAATCTCCAGAATTTTAATGGGGGGGGGGGCTAAAAGGGGTCCATATCCGGATAGTCACTGGGGATGGGATATATAATAGTTTTTTCTCCACATTAGGGGGGGGCAACTGACCCCCCCAACGACGCCCCTGCTCTCAGATGTATGGGACACAGAAGAAATGTAGATAGATAACTTGTTTTAACCTAAAATGCATTTCAGGAACCGTAATAGGTACAACAATTTGGAAAATTTTCAAGCCCCTCATCGACAAAGATGACACGGTCTAACAGCCGAAGGTTGCTTTCAAGTCTCTAAATAGTGGCAGGCTTTCAATCCGAATTTTTTTTTTTTTACGTATACATGAAAACTGAAATTATTAACCCCTTGAAAGCTTTTGATAATATACATCATAAAAAATCTCAAAACTTGCAATATAATCTTACTAAAGCTAGTTTGCTCTATGAAACTATCCTTCGCTTTTCATAAACATACTCCTATAGATAGACGCTGCTAAAAATAAAGAAATTCTCAACGGCCTGTAAAAGTACATAAACCGTTATCCCTGAAGACAAAGGTCGTCTCACTACCAATTCTTAATTAAAACTCTCATTTATCTCGGAATTCTGCTTTGACAGTTCTTTTTATCAAAAAAGATAAACTGATTTGCATAAACCTGTAACCCCTTAACCAAGAAGATAACCGTGCTTTAACACCTTATTTTTACTTGCACGTTCCTTCCCATAGCGGCCATGTAACAAAATTTTTCGTACTCTCAAATACATCGGAAGCATATAATAAATACACCAAGTAGCAAATGATACGAGCCCCTCATCGCGAAGATTTCCAAATGCATAACAGGCAATTGCTACTTACAAGTTACTCTGTCGTCTTGAAATTTTGACCGGATTTTTTTTTATTGTGTACCACAACACTAATGTTGTCAACCACTCGGAATTTTCAAAATGGCGTATTGTTTGCACGGAATTTTTTTTTTTTTTTTTTTTTTTTTTTTTTTTTTAGCCTGCGTGAGCAGTATCATACAAGCTGGGATAGCCTTGAACCAATTTTATAAGATCATGAAGCTTTTGATAATCCATAATCATGGTTTTATTCATTTAAAAACCTTGCCAAGAATCTGTGCTGATTTGACCAAGTCATTGCGGAAAGCTTGAGAGTTTTTCAAGCACAAAAACGGACGGAATCTCCGCATGGATTGCTAAATCTGCACGGATTTCCGCAATGTGCAAATGCACTGTAAGTATAGGAGAGTTGGCTTTCCGATGGCCTTTGTTGTCACGGGCCGAAAAAATTTCGTAACGTCCAAATGCATAAAAATGTAAATTCTTCGTAACTTCTGATAGGAAAATCTCTTTTCAAGGCAGGGTTCATTTATTTCTTCTTATCACTTTATATTCTTTGAAATTGATATTAAGCATAGCTATGCATTTTACTCATCAAACCTATAGCAAACATGATTATGGTTACCCTTATGTACACTGTTCTAAATAATATAGAAGGGGGGGGGATAAAAAAGAACTTAGTTTTGGGACACTTAGCTGAGATTATCTAAATTCAGTTATAGTCAGAACCCATTTTTACAACTGGCTAAAATCCAGAATTGAAACTTGATTTCATGGATTACATTGAGCTTGTTGTCTGCTAGAACCGCCTTTAATATATTTTAGCGGAGTAGGCTAAAAAATTTTGTACCACTATCTGAATGTAATATTTTTTTAGTGCAAGGAGCAACATTTAATTGCCACAGGGCAACAAACGCATTTAATAAGTATTTAGCGTTTAATATACTATAAGGAGGCTAAAGGTTTGATTCTATTTAAATAAATAAAACTGAAAAAGTAAAATTGTTTTCTATGATAAATAAAATTGAATAACAGAAATTTGAATAGTGTAATATTTATTTTCATTTCAATGCTTTAATAACTGGAAAAGATAATATTGTAATATAATTCGCTTTCAGTGAAACGCCAATGACGCAGAAGGCCTTAAAATTTTAAAGTTAGGAAAGGAGGCAATAGCTAAATTCTTGTTTGTAGTAGGCCTAGAACTAAATTTGGCGTGAACGGTCTTGGGAAGAAATAGGGTTAAACTAAATATTTGATACATAATGGCGTCAACTGCTGAAAAGCCCTTCGGTTCAAAATTTGATTTTACTTTTATTTCATTTGCAATGTTGTAATAGCCTAAGTTTGTAGGAAACTCTTTGTAATAAAGCGCAATTTTCAGTCAACCAACCAATGACAGTAGGTTTTAGACTTTTACAGTTAGGGATGGAGGCATTACCCATACTCTTCTTTGAATTGACAATTCTTCTGGGCTTGGTATGTTTTGAAGGGCGTCTTCGGGCTGAAAAACCTCTTCCTAGATAATTTATCAGTAGAATGGCCCCTATTGATCGTGACATGACCACGTGGTCATGTCAGCATTTTTAATACTGACGGGGCTCAATATATGGGCATGGAATCCCTAGGGAGAATGATTGCGTAATCGGTCAATGACCTCTTTTTCCAAGGTCGATTTATTTGATGTTTCTATGTGTAATAACTCCGGAACGAAGGTTGCACATGCGAATTGAATTCTAACGGGAACAATGTTATTGATCTAGGACTCGAGGGGGAAGTGAATTTCCGAGAACTTGATTGCGTAATCGATCGTGAATGTTATGATCCAGAAATAGTATTTGTTGTTGTTTTGGTCATGTACATGCTCGAGGCGAATGTCATGAGTTTCCCGGAAACAGTTAGATCACATGTTTCCTTCTCAGCCAATCAGAGGGCTTTGTTTACATAGTAGCGGCGGAGTGAATATAAAGAAAGGATTTTTGTTATAGTTTTATTAGTCTGTGAATAGAATTCAAGGAGTGAGAAGAAGAACAGTTTGACTTTACTCATTTGGATATATATTTGTGTTGATGGCGATGAGTGGAATGTTTACCCTATTAGAAGTTGATAGTGGAATTGATGATAATAGTACAAGAGCACCAAACATTGCGGTGGAAATCACGAAAGGATCACGTCTTTGTCAGGAATGGGATGCAGTATATGCAAGATATGTGATATCCTTGAACAAATTTAAAATAGAAGATCAATTATGTTTTGCTACTAAAGTTGATATAGCACATGTGAATAGACTTCAATGTGCTTTAAGTGCATTGGTGAAACATATTGAAGACAATAAACAGTATCGTTAATTGTACATGCTCTATATTATTGATGTTGTTGTTGTAATTATTCAATAAAATTGTTTCGAAATCGAAAATGTTTTCTTTCTTTTCTGGTTAGGGCTAACGAATCAGGCTCAGTCTAGAGTCAGCAGTCGGAGTGAAAGGATTGAAAAATGAATAATTTTGAGAAAGAGAGAATTAGATCAAATCTAGTGTTTATGGAAAAACATTTGATTTTGGATGAAGATTTTCTCGAGTTATCTCTTAAACGCAGGATATTCTCTTGTCAGGGAACACTTGACAATATAATGAGGAGTGATTCTCCCCCATTGGACTAGTGTATGAAACTTTTAAAATGTGACTCAAATGATTATAGTCAATTTATTGATATATTAATTGGAACAAAGCAGAATCATATTGTGGATATACTTTTGAAAACAGTGCCAATGGATTCAATGTAGATGGCTCCCCCCATCATTCGAAAGAGGTAACGTCACAGAGCTACTCCTCTCTCCCCCATTTCCATCTCGTTGAATTTATCGAACGAAGAGGATCAGTTTCGCTTTAGCTGTGAGTGAGTTGACATCGGAAACCGAAAAATGTTCTATATATGTCCATTGTGCATGTACACTCCTGGCAGTTGGAATCAATGTGAGAATTGTACAATTATTGATGACTATAGTGAAAAGTGTAAATTATGTAATCCTTGTAAATTACATAGAGGCTATGCAGTACAAATTAAAGGATGTAATTCATGTCTTGAGGAGGTGTGTGACTCACATCCTAGAGGGCACCTGTGCTCCAATTGTCACTATGATAAATGTGATCAGTGGGAGAATACTTACCCCGCTATGATTGGAAAGAATCCCAAACGTGATTTTAGTTTATTGCTATGAGATTGGTATCGTCGTGGATTTATATTATTTTGGGAAGAGGAATCTGATCTACGCTTCAACCGTTGGGGTAACAAGACAATCTGGTTTCTACGTCATCGTTGTGATGACACCACCTACTATGACTATAAACCAAGTGATTTTTATTTGGGAGTTACCGAATGTGATTCACCATTCGAAAACATTGTATGTGATATTGCTTCAAATAGACAGATTGAAACTCGTGAATTTCATAATATGAATGCAAATAGTATCATTGACTATACAAAGAGATATGACAAGAGCGAAGTTACATTGTACTGTAGAAAATGTGACCCTGACTTTGCAGTCAATCAAGATCAATATACAGTGAATCCAACTGATTTACCAGCATTAGTGGTTCACGATAGTTGCCTATACATCGAAGATGAAGAAATCTAAAGTGAAGATTTAAAGACATTGTTGTATATATTTACATGCATTTTATTAATAAACAAATTCACAAACATTTTTTAAGCACTTTACTCTTAGGGCACTGAAATCAATACTATATAGGTCTGAGAGGATATTTTCCACTGGAAAGTCATTCAGACGAGGATTGTCAACGTAAATGTGGAGAAACTGCTTGTAATGCAATACGGGTAAAAATGAAGAATTCATACAAATTTTCAACTAGCTAAGGGTAAATGTTTTAAATATGAGCCATTCTATTGCGAAAACACACAAAAGTTTGAAAAAATGCAAAATGTTACTATATTACCTCAGCAATACTGATAAAAACGAAGAAGACATAGACATTGTAATACACATTAGCTAAGTGTAAGTGTTTTAAATATGAACCATTCTGTTGTGAAAACACACAAAAGTTAGATAAAAATACAAAATATTCCTTTATTACCTCTGCAATACGGGTAAAAATGAAGAATTCATACACATTTTCAACTAGCTAAGGGTAAGTATTTTAAATATGAGCCATTCTGTTGCGAAAACACACAAAAGTGACAAAAAATACAAAATAATCCTTAATTAACTCTGCAAAACGGGTAAAAAAGAAGAAAACATACACATATACAACTTGATAAGGGTAAGTGTATTAAATATGAGCCATTCTGTTGCGAAAACACACAAAAGTTAGAAAAAATACAAAATATTCCTTTATTACCTCTGAAAAACGGCTAAAAATGAAGAATTCATACACATTTTCAACTAGCTAAGGGTAAGTGTTTTAAATATGAGCCATTATGTTGCGAAATCAAACAAAAGTTAGAAAAAATACAAAATATTCCTTAATTACCTCTGCAATACGGCTAAAAATGAAGAATTCATACACATTTTCAACTAGCTAAGGGTAAGTGTTTTAAATATGAGCCATTCTGTTGCGAAAACACACAAAAGTTAGAAAAAATACAAAATATTCCTTTATTACCTCTGCAAAACGGCTAAAAATGAAGAATTCATACACATTTTCAACTAGCTAAGGGTAAGTGTTTTAAATATGAGCCATTCTGTTGCGAAAACACACAAAAGTTAGAAAAAATACAAAATATTCCTTTATTACCTCTGCAAAACGGCTAAAAATGAAGAATTCATACACATTTTCAACTAGCTAAGGGTAAGTGTTTTAAATATGAGCCATTCTGTTGCGAAAACACACAAAAGTTAGAAAAAATACAAAATATTCCTTTATTACCTCTGCAATACGGCTAAAAATGAAGAATTCATACACATTTTCAACTAGCTAAGGGTAAGTGTTTTAAATATGATCCATTCTGTTGCGAAAACACACAAAAGTTAGAAAAAATACAAAATAATCCTTTATTACCTCTGCAAAACGGCTAAAAATGAAGAATTCATACACATTTTCAACTAGCTAAGGGTCAGTGTTTTAAATACGAGCCATTCTGTTGCGAAAACACACAAAAGTTAAAAAAAATACAAATATTCCTTTATTACCTCTGCAAAACGGCTAAAAATGAAGAATTCATACACATTTTCAACTAGCTAAGGGTAAGTTTTTTATATATGAGACATTCTATATCTAAAACAAACAAAAGTTTTATAAAATACAAAATGTTACTTTATTACCTCTGCAATACTGATAAAAATTAAGAATTCATACAGATCTTCAACTAGCTAAAGGGTAAATGTTTTAAATATGAGCCATTCTATTGCGAAAACACACAAAAGTTAGAAAAAATACAAAATGTTCCTTTATTACCTCTGCAATACTGCTAAAAATGAATAATTCATACACATTTTCAACTAGCTAAGGGTAAGTGTTTTAAATATTAACCATTCTTATGCTAAATAACACAAAACTAAGAAAATATAAATTAAATAAATATATAAGCAATGACATACTACTATACTTCTCTTTTAAATACACCATTTAATCTATGGTTGTTTAAGTGTGTTTAGTATGAGACATTATGTTGCGAAAACACACAAAATTTGGAATAAAATACTAAATCGTCCTTTATTACATATGCATTATTGCTAAAATTTAAGAATTCAGACACAAATTCAACTAGCTAAGGGTAAGTGTTTTAAATATGAGACATTCTGTTGCAAAAACACACAAAAGCTAGAAAAAATATAAAATATTCCTTAATTACATCTGCAATACGGCTAAAAATTAAAAATTAATATACATTTTCAACTAGCTACGGGTAAGTGTTTTAAATATGAGCCATTCTTTTGCGAAAACGCACAAAAGTTAGAAAAAATGCAAAATATTTCTTTATTACCTCTGCAATACTGGTAAAAATGAAGAATTCATACACATTTTCAACTAGCTAAGGGTAAGTGTTTTAAATATGAGCCATTCTGTTGCGAAAACACACAAAAGTTAGAAAAAATACAAAATATTCCTTTATTACCTCTGCAAAACGGCTGAAAATGAAGAATTCATACACATTTTCAACTAGCTAAGGGTAAGTGTTTTAAATATGAGCCATTCTGTTGCGAAAACACACAAAAGTTAGAAAAAATGCAATATGATCATGTTGTACCAATTCAATATGTATAAAAATTTCGATTACGGTCCCCTTATCTTCTCTATAAAGGTTCAAGGGTTCATATATTAGCAATAATATTGCGTAAACACAAAAGTTAGAAAAAATGCCCAAGGATACTTTATTATCTATGAATTACGGATCAAAATGTCTACTTAATCCAGATCATATAAACTCAAATTGTAAATGTTTTAATATTTTGCAATAATATATCGTATAATAAAAAAAGATAGCAGAAATGCAAAACTTTTGTTTATTACCTCTGCAATACGTATAAAAATGAAGAATTCATACACATTTTCAACTAGCTTGGGGTAAGTGTTTTTAATATGAGCCATTCTGGTGAGAAAACACCCAAAAGTTAGAAAAAATACAAAATATTCGTTTATTACCTCTGAAAAACGGATAAAAATGAAGAATTCATACACATTTTCAACTAGCTAAGGGTAAGTGTTTTAAATATGAGCCATTCTGTTGCGAAAACACACAAAAGTTAGAAAAAATACAAAATATTCCTTTATTACCTCTGCACATCGGCTAAAAATGAAGAGCTCATACACATTTTCAACTAGCTAAGGTTACGTGTTTTAAATATGAGCCATTCTGTTGCGAAAACAAACAAACGTTAGAAAAAATACAAATATTACTTTATTAATTCTGCAATTCGGCTAAAAATGAAGAATTCATACACATTTTCAACTAGCTAAGGGTAAATGTTTTAAATATGAGCCATTCTATTGCGTAAACACACAAAAGTTAGAAAAAATGCAATATGTTCCTTTATTACCTCTGCAATACGGCTAAAAATGAAGAATTCATACACATTTTTAACTAGCTAAGGGTAAGTGTTTTAAATATGAGCCATTCTGTTGCGAAAACACACAAAAGTTAGAAAAAATACAAAATATTCCTTTATTACCTCTGCAAAACGGCTAAAAACTAAGAATTCATACACATTTTCAACTAGCTAAGGGTAGGTGTTTTAAATATGAGACATTCTGTTGCGAAAACACACAAAAGTTAAAAATATTCAAAATATTACATCATTAACTCTTCAATACGGCTAAAAATGAAGAATTCATACACATTTTAAACTAGCTAAGGGTAAGTCTTTTAAATATGATCAATTCTGTTGCGAAAACACACAAAAGTTAGAAAAAATACAAAATCTTCCTTTATTACCTCTGCAAAATGGCTAAAAATGAAGAATTCATACACATTTTCAACTAGCTAAGGGTAAGTGTTTTAAATATGAGCCATTCTGTTGTGAAAATACACAAAAGTTAGAAAAAATACAACCTGACCCCCCTAATTGAAGGATATGAATTAGAACCATGGGAAAGTAATTTCATCGTATTTTGCATTTCCCACAAGAGGACACTTTTCGAGTAAAAGTAAAGAGCTACCAGAATAAACCAAAGATATGATGAAATAATAACGAATAATTGTTCAAACTTAAATTTTCTGTATTACGGGAATAGTTTATTTTCGAACCATTATATCTACCAAAGGTTCAATACCTGAGTTAAACTAAGAGGTTTCAATTTCAGGAAAAAATTACATTTTGACAACATATGACAATTTACCAAATTTAAAGTTTTGTTTAGTTTCAAAATGTTTTCTGTCACTCATCTTCTTTTAATCATTCACAAACAATACTAAAGAAAACCACTTCCCACGGTTTATTGATTTTAAATTATTAAGAAGGCTATTATTTCATTGAAATATACATTTTACATTTTTAATTTTCATGCTTTAGATAAGTATCTTGTCCTTGTGGTGTAAATTGCAGCTGAAGGCTTATTTCATCATATTTTGCTTATTTTCGTTGGAAAACACACTGAAAAGACATATTATTGAACTCACATCAAACATTGCCGGGCTTGCATTTGAAGAACCTTCCATTATTTTCTATCTTGTCCTATATTTCAGCATATACTGACTTTTAAAGCTTTTCAACGCTCTTAAATATACTAACCTAACGGTTATTTATTTACGAAATTGTGCAAACTGTTGATTTAGAACAATAATTACCTTTCTATATATCAATTAACACTCACTAGAATTGCCACTTTTCACTCGCGGAGAATGGTTTCAAAACAATACTTCCTACATCGCATAGACTAAATGTGTATGAATTCTTCATTTTTAGCCGTTTTGCAGAGGTAATAAAGGAATATTTGTATTTTTTCTAACTTTTGTGTGTTTTCGCAACAGAATGGCTCATATTTAAAACACTTACCCTTAGCTAGTTGAAAATGTGTATGAATTCTTCATTTTTATACGTTTTGGAGAGGTAATAATTTATTTTTTTTTATTTTTTATAACTATTTTGTGTTTTAGCAAAAGAATGGCTCATATTTAAAACATTTACCCTTTAGCTAGTTGAAAATGTGTATGAATTCTTCATATTTAGCCGTATTGCAGAGGTAATAAAGGAATATTTTGTATTTTTTCTAACTTTTGTGTGTTTTATCAATAGAATGGATGATTTTTAAAACATTTACGCTTAGCTAGTTGAAAATTCGTATGAATTCTAAATAATTTGCAGTAGTTATGTTTAAAACAATTTCTAGAGTGTTAAAATGAATTCATTTTATATTTTTATATACAGAATGTATATAATTTAAAAAATTTACCCTTAGCTAGTTGAAAATTTGTATTAATTATTAATTTTTAGGAGTATTTAATAGGTAATAAATGAATATTTTGTATTTTTTCTAACTTTTGTGTGTTTTCGCAATAGAATGGCTCATATTTAAAACATTTACCATTAGCTAGTTGAAAATGTGTATGAATTCTTCATTTTTAGCCGTTTTGCAGAGGTAATAAAGGAATATTTTGTATTTTTTCTAACTTTTGTGTGTTTTCGCAACAGAATGGCTCATATTTAAAACACTTACCCTTAGCTAGTTGAAAATGTGTATGAATTCTTCATTTTTAGCCGTTTTGCAGAGGTAATAAAGGAATATTTTGTATTTCTTCTAATTGTTGTGTGTTTTTGCAACAGAATTGCTCATATTTAAAACACTTACCCTTAGCTAGTTTAAAATGTGTATGAATTCTTCATTTTTAGCCGTTTTGCAGAGGTAATAAAGGAATATTTTGTATTTTTTCTAACTTTTGTGTGTTTTCGCAACAGAATGGCTCATATTTAAAACACTAACCCTTAGCTAGTTGAAAATGTGTATGAATTCTTCATATTTACCCGTATTGAATAGGTAATAAAGGACCATTTTGCATTTTTTATAATTTTTGTGTGTTTTCTCAATAGAATTTCTCATATTTAAAACAATAACAATTAGATAGTAGAAATTGAGTATGAATACTTAAACTTTACCCGAATTTCAGAGGTCATAAAGGAACATTTTGCATTTTTTCTAACTTTTGTGTGTTTTCTCAACAGAATGGTTCATATTTAAAACACTTACCCTTAGCTAATTGAATATTTGTATTAAATCATCGTTTTTATCAGTATTGCATATTTAATAAATGAATATTTTGTATTTTTTCTAACTTTTGTGTGTTTTCGCAACAGAATGGCTCATATTTAAAACACTTACCCTTAGCTAGTTGAAAATGTGTATGAATTCTTCATTTTTACCCGTATTGCATTACAAGCAGTTTCTCCACATTTACGTTGACAATCCTCGTCTGAATGACTTTCTAGTGGGAAATGTCCTCTCAGACCTATATAGTATTGATTTCAGTGCCATAAGAGTAAAGTGCTTAAAAAATGTTTGTGAATTTGTTTATTAATAAAATGCATATATATATATATATATATATACAACAATGTCTTTAAATCTTCACTTTAGATTTCTTCTTCGATGTATAGGCAACTGTCGTGAACCACTAATGCTGGTAAATCATTTGGATTCACTCTATATTGATCTTGATTGACTGTAAAGTCAGGGTCACATTTTCTACAGTACAATGTAACTTCACTCTTGTCATATCTCTTTGTATAGTCAATGATACTATTTGCATTCATATTATGAAATTCACGAGTTTCAATCTGTCTATTTGAAGCAATATCACATACAGTGTTTTCGAATGGTGAATCACATTCGGTAACTGCCAAATAAAAATCACTTGGTTTATAGTCATAGTAGGTGGTGTCATCACAACGATGACGTAGAAACCAGATTGTCTTGTTACCCCAACAGTTGAATCGTAGACCAGATTCCTCTTCCCAAAATAATTTAAATCCACGACGATACCAATCTCGTAGCAATAAACTAAAATCACGTTTGGGATTGTTTCCAATCATAGCGGGGTAAGTATTCTCCCACTGATCACATTTATCATAGTGACCATTGGAGCATAGGTGTCCTCTAGGTTGTGAGTCACACACCTCCTCAAGACATGAATTACATCCTTTAATTTGTACTGCATAGCCTCTATGTCATTTACAAGGATTACATAATTTACACTTTTCACTATAGTCATCAATAATTGTACAATTCTCACATTGATTCCAACTACCAAGAGTGTACATGCACAATGGACATATATAGAACATTTTTCGGTTTCCGATGTCAACTCACTCACAGCTAAAACGAAACTGATCCTCTTCGTTCGATAAATTCATTGAGTGGGAAATGGGGGAGAGAGGAGTAGCTCTGTGACATTACCTCTTTCGAATAATGGGGGAGCCATCTACATTGAATCCATTGGCAATGTCTTCAAAAGTATATCCACAATATGATTCTGCTTTGTTCCAATTAATATATCAATAAATTGACTATAAACATTTGAGTCACATTTTAAAAGTTTCATACAATAGTCCAATGGGGGAGAATCACTCCTCATTATATTGTCAAGTGTTCCCTGACAAGAGAATATCCTGCGTTTAAGAGATAACTCGAGAAAATATTCATCCAAAATCAAATGTTTTTCCATAAACACTAGATTTGATCTAATTCTCTCTTTCTCAAATTTATTCATTTTTCAGTCCTTTCACTCCAACTGCTGACTCTCGACTGACCCTGATTCGTTAGCCCTAACCAGAAAAGAAAGGAAACATTTTCGATTTTGAAACAATTTTATTGAATAATTACAACAACAAAATCAATAATATAGAGCATGTACAATTAACGATACTGTTTATTGTCTTCAATATGTTTCACCAATGCACTTAAAGCACATTGAAGTCTATTAACATGTGCAATATCAACTTTAGCGGCAAATCATAATTGATCCTCCATTTTAAATTTGCTCAAGGATATCACATATCTTGCATATACTGCATTCCATTCCAGACAAAGACGTGATCCTTTCGTGATTTCCACCGCAATGTTTGGTGCTCTTGTATTATTATCATCAACTCCACTATCAACTTCTAATAGGGTAAACATTCCACTCATCGACATCAACACAAATATATATCCAAATGAGTAAAGTCAAACTGTTCTTCTCACTCCTTGAATTCTATTCACAGACTAATAAAACTATAGCAAAAATCCTTTCTTTATATTCACTCCGCCGCTACTATGTAAACAAAGCCCTCTGATTGGCTGAGAAGGAAACATGTGATCTAACTGTTTCCGGGAAACTCATAACATTTGGCTCGAGCATGTACATGACCAAAACAACAACAAATACTATTTCTGGACATCATGACATTCACGATCGATTACGCAATCAAGTTCTCGGAAATTCACTTCCCCCTCGAGTCCTAGATCAATAACATTGTTCCCGTTAGAATTCAATGCGCATGTACAACCTTCGTTCCGGAGTTATTACACATAGAAACATCAAATAAATCGATCTTGGAAAAAGAGGTCATTGACCGATTACGCAATCATTCTCCCTAGGGATTCCATGCCCATATATGGAGCCCCGTCAGTATTAAAAATGCTGACATGACCACGTGGTCATGTCACGATCAATAGGGGTCATTCTACTTTTATCTACTATGGGCTGCCTCTCCGTAGTAACATAATATTTGTAGGCATGAATATATAATTTCTTGTCTTAATTTTGATTGTGGGCCTTTTCTAACGACAACGAAGATAGTTGAAACAATATTCAGAATTATCACTGGAACAAAGAAGTTTGTAAAATCAGATTGTCTCTAAAACTAAATATTCATCTGACATCAGAGCAGGTTATAAAATCAGAGTGCTCAAACCCATTGGTAATCATCAAACTTCCCACACATAGGAAATTGTAACAGAGCTCTGAGTTAAGTTGCAAAATGATGTTTTATACGAACGGCTTACGTATTTCAAGTT
Source organism: Artemia sp. Qi Xiang Cuo (assembly GCF_049724085.1). Lineage (NCBI taxonomy): Eukaryota > Metazoa > Arthropoda > Branchiopoda > Anostraca > Artemiidae > Artemia > Artemia sp. Qi Xiang Cuo. The sequence continues at coordinate 23,194,820 of NC_142809.1, forward strand.
GTATGTTCCTAAAGGGTCTTAATATAAGACTCATGATCACAGAAAGCTAGAGAAGGGTTCATTTGATCACAAATTCTGATTTTTACTGTCTTTGTTAGGGGAAAAATCGATTAGAGGATAGCTTGCTCTGGGCACTCCACAGTCCCATATGTTGCCCGATCAAAACTTCAAAAAAATTTTAAGTTGCATGATTGAATGACCCAAAAAGATGCCCTTTCGCCCCTATCTCCTCTGCCCCCCTGGTCTTATTTTCCCAAAAAGGGTATAATAATTTTATGACCTCCATGCACAAAAAACCTAAGGTTAATTGGAAAAATCGAAGTTCAAGCGGCTTTCATTGATTTTTTGTAAATTAAGAGGTGCTTCTACTGTCACTATAACACAAAATAACAATTTAAATTAAATATTAAACCTCTGGTTTAAATGAAAATGCTCCCTCATGTTTAAAATAAAAACACGTTTGACGCTCACACGCATTGTTGATATGTCCATTCATTCAAGGATTTCCAACCTGAAGGACTAGATGGCTCTAAGTAGATTAATTTGGCCAAATTTACTCCAGCATCCTATTCTCCTTTGCACTTATACACATACTTTAACTCTTTTCATTCGCTGACTTCAAAACTGACCCTGCTTATTGTGCATCTACTACTACTACTACTACTAACAACTCACCGCAGGACCAAGCCGCCTGAGGCCAAGACAGTTACGCACACTCCTCAATCTCAATCTATTCAAAGCTTCCCTCTTTACACTCTCCCAGGAAGTTCCCATTTCCTTTAAATCTTTCTTTATGACATCCTCCCACCCCAACCGCGGACGACCTGCTGTCGTTTAGTCCTTGAGGATGGGCCAAAAAGGACGGTCTTCGGCAATCTCTTATCCTTCATCCACAGAACGTGCCCTGGCCATCTCAATGTTTCTCTCATTATAGCCCTTGATAGCGGGATTGAACCACACTTTTTGTACAGCCTACTGTTTGAAATGCGGTCAGTCGGCCGGGTACCCAGAACAATCCGTAGGCAGCTTTTTTGGAAAACATCTAGCAAATCGTCATCCATTTTTCGGAGCGCCCATGCTTCAGAGCCATATTTGACCACTTTCTTCACTGTAGCTTCCAAAATTCTAATCTTGGTTTGCAGACTTATCTTCCTATTCTTCCAAACTTTTTTATTGTGCATCTGAGTACAATATTCAAATGTAAACGTCCGCAATCAAAACATGTATAAGTACTTCATAGAGCCTATTCTTCCTCAAACACCTCTTTTCACCCCAACTTTGCGCAAATAGACATCATAGCCCCCTGTCGTTTCTTTTTTCTGGTAAATTCGTTCTCAAGACGCATAAGTAATTTCGGTACAAGATTCTGTAAAAATTAACAAATTACGGTATATTCATCATCTCAAAGTTTTGGACATAAATTTTAAATTCCTGGTGGCTTTGGATGGTCAAGTATAGCTCACATTTTGACCTATCTGAGGTTGCAGAGGTAAATCTAGACACTAGGCAAATCCATGTACCTAAAATTGAATACAACAGGCACTTTCACATGATTATTTAATTGGATAAATAATTTAATTTAATTAAAATAAATAATTTATCATTCTAATAAGAAGCTCCCATAAATTCAAGAAAATTTTGCATTAGGGGAGGTGGATCCGAGGCTCCCTGTACGTACGTACCTGGTATCGCTAGCAGGCCCCTAGGACGTAGTAAGAACGTTCCGATGTGGAACCATACGAAGTTTTTGCAATTAGGGTTTTACTTTGCCCGCACCGTCATGCGTTCATGAATTGGTTACTGGTTTTGACGACACACACAGGGTAGGGGAAGGGTACCCCCCTGAATTTGGAGAATTTTCTTGTTTTACATTTGTATTCTTCATAATAACATAATTTGAGTGATCAGTTCCTCTAAATGTTGAAGGCTAAGATGTAAAACTAATGAAAGTATACTTTGTTATGAGAAAATTCAAAGTTCTTTGCAGCATTGTGACAGAGAAATTGCATAAATATTAACATGAATTTACGTAAATTATATTAACTACACATCTTATTAACTAACACACCGTTAAAATTTTGAATTAAAATCAAGTTGCCATCAAGCCATGGCTAATTGGAGAAATAACCAAGACAGATAGTCTGAGCGAGAGGCAAAGCTGGCATAAGCCTTTTTCAGGATTGTATAAAAATGATGTCATTTCACTTGTTCATAGGTAGTCTATCACCCATTCATCCTAGGGCAGAACTAATGTAGACAGTCATAGAACTAAGGGAAGATCGAGATTTGGGTTGACTCGTGACGGGCAATCTCCACTGAACTTTTATGCAAAACGGGGACTGCATTTGCTTCTACTCACAGGCGAACAAGTGACCTAAGCCTAATAGGCTTACCCGCTTAAAGTCTCAGGCAGACTATAACCTATTTTATCGTCCTTCAGTTTTCTACAATCTCTTTCTCTATTTCTACTCCTCAAAGATACTGAGGATAATATAAAAAAATATCTAAGAGAGGTGCGAAGTAAAACTTGTATACATTTAATGCCCTATTTTAACAAAAATTCAATGTAACTTCTTTAGTTTCTTCGCCTAAGTTAAGCAAAGATCTTTTCGTAAATTCTATTGTGTAATGTTCATAAAATCTAAAAACCAACAGAAACTGTTTTCTTTTTTTCAAACAAAGTTTTTCTCTGATGGAAGTAAAAAGCGAAGTTAAAACTTAAAAATAACGAAAATTACTGCTTCGCACTTTATGTAACATATATCTGTAAAACTGGTTGATTTAAACTGACTTGTGTTATTTGTAGAAATCTGAAAAACAAGCGCTTTACTGAAAACTAAGCTTGCTTCAGTTTTTTTTTTAAATTAAAATTGCATGCTAAAATTTATTCATTTCATGGTCGATGAAAGGCTATTGAGAGCCTTTTTTCAGGCTACTTAAGGACTTTTCTGCTCCTAGTCCTATTTTGTTGTGTTGATTTTGTGTTTTCAGTAAAGCACTTGTTTTCCAGAATTCTACTAACAATGGGAAATAAAACGAGTCAATTTATATCTACCAGTTTTACTGCGAAGCAATAATTTCTTGTAGCATAAACTGCGAAGCAATAATTTTGTTAGTTTCAAGCACTGTACAAAGATAATTAGCAGTAAGTTTACCGCAGATGATTTCTGGCTCTTCATTCTCGGTGCCAACAAACAGCTCCTCCCACATACTCTTTCATTAGCGCGTACAAGCAGTTCCTCTCATTTGATCTGCCATCAGCGGTCCAATTACCCTGGAACGCGTATTTTCGCAGAAATTTTCTCAAAATGCCTTTGAAACCAACTCGAGACTTCGAAACCTACTTTTAATTCCTAAAAACATCTAAGAATAACATTGCACTATTAATTACCGATTTTCATATATGTATTGGAATAAATTAGTTTAAAATTAGTTTCTTTAAAATTTAGTGTTCCAACGTTGAAGCCAAGTTTCGCGTTCAAGAGAAATGTGACTTGTCTACCGTGAAAAGATCTAATATGTTTTTACGTTCTCCGGAGCACTCGCATCTCGGTCCGGGTTTTTATAATGGGTGAGATAGGGGACGATCATACTGTCTAATATTTATATACTGTGGTTTCAAGTTTCAACTTCGGTCTTCAGTTCCATGAGATTAAAATATTTTTTTTATTCTTTATTTTTTTTTTTTATTAATACACTTGAAAAAGGATATACGCGAAAGGAAGAAAATATTGATGATAGCTTAATACGTTTTAGACTAATACAATTGAATTGATCGTTTTCAAATTTATCAATACACAAAAATAGAATTATCTTACTTGAAAAAAGAACAATCTTGGTTTTCAGTAAGGAAAATTTGGCATGAGCCTTTAGGGGATTGAGGGGGAGCCTAAATCATTTGGCGTTATTTTCTGTTCGTTCTAAGCTTGACTTGATTATTCATTTTAATTAATATTTGTTTTAAGTTTGACTAATTATATGACTTAATTTCTGTTCATTTGTATATTTTGAAATTATTCATAACTTTTCTATGAATTTGTTGTAATTAATTAGATAAAAGCTCATTATTACTTTCTAATAATGATGGTGGTGTGGTATTTATGCTCGCGAAGGTTTTTAAAACATAGGTATTCCCAAAGTTTAACTTTTCACAGGGTGTGCAATTTGAAATTTTGAAGCCACCCCTGGTCGCCCCTTCAGGGGATACGTTTAGACTCGAAATTGAAGAGCTAGGGAGATCGTTTGACTGTTTGAAGCTGTGAATAAGACTTTTACCTATTTAGCTCATATTTATCTAGCTTTTGGCTTGTAAAGTTCCTCGTCCTCGAATTCTACTCCTAATTTTTCCCAAGGTTTGAATGCTTTGAATAGATTTTGAGATAAAATTGTGACGATGATTGGGGGATAAAGTGTCTCCTCTCTAGATGTTGAAAAATACCTTTATTTGCTTCTTAAAAAAAAAAAAAAAAAAAAAAAATTCTCAGTGCCTCTGATAGGAAAAAAATGTCTTCTGGGAATTTTTCAGATCCTGACTATAGTACATTGTGTTAAAACTGCAAATTAAGATTTCAATGTTATCCCCTTGAAGGGTAGTGTGCTTCCCCCAGAAAGTCTTGTCATCAAACAGTTCGTAGTAACAAACTGTAAGAAAGGAGCGACCCGGCTCAATAGTAACTGAAGCTCTAAAAGACGGAATTTTGATACCAATAGATACATCAAAAGAATCGGATTTTTACGTTGATTAATTAAAAAACTTTTTCTACAAAATAAGTTTTTCAAAGAAAAGTAAAGAACTTCAATAAACAAAAAATGACCAAAAATAAAATCAAATAATCTACCAAGCGTGAAACTATCACAAATCAGCATCGATAAATAAATGAAACTCAAAACAAACAGAAATTACAGTGAAAAACCGAGTCAAACTCAAAACGAGCAGAAATTAACATAAGTTGGGTTCAAAACGCATATGCCTTCCCAAGGCCAGAACATAACTTGCACTTTACTGAAAAAAATATAAATGTTTTTACTTTTATACCTTTAATAAATCAAATAATATTAAGATTGTAAATGTATGATGAGCTGACAATGTATATACGTTTGTATTTTTTTCAGCGGCGTGCAAAATTTTATCTCGCATTGGGAAGGTACAGGGATTTGGAGCCCTACTCATGTTTATTTCTGTTTATTTTTAGGTTTGACCTGATTATTTATTTCACTTTCTGTTTGTTTGGGGTTTCATTTATTTATTGATGCTGATTTGTGGTTGTTTCACGCTTGGTAGATCATTTTGATTTTATTTTTGCTCATTTTTTGTTAAATGGAGTTCTTTACTTTTCTTTGAAAAACTTATTTTGTGGAAAGTTTTTTTTAATTAATTTCTGTTCGTTTTATATTGACAAAGTCTTTTCAGAGAAAAAGAAAATATTACTTTAAATCTTTTCGTTTTTTAAAGATTTATTGTTTGGCCTGACATTTGTATGCTGGAGAAACAACTTCAGTAATTTTTAACACCATACTCCCTCTTAAGAATCTGTAGACACATAGAAGTATTTAACCTAGTTTCAAGCCTCCGCTAGTTGCCCTGGTATAGACAACGTGATACCATCTGCAAAAAAATCTGTTTAATTTATTTGTTAGCTTAAATAAACTTACGCTATTTTGATTTGGTTAAATTTTAAGAGCAGAAGTAGCCCCAAAAGTTTGAACATAAAACCCTCAGTCGTTCTTGGGATTCTGCTGAGATGCTTTATTGGGAATTAGCATTAACACAGTGCATTTTGATTTAATCTTATGGCAAGATTTAGTTTTTAAACATAAAGTCAAATGGGAGGGTGGGCGTGGTAGGGGTATTAGTTTTCCTCCAATCACTTTCGACTATTAAAAAGGACATCAGCCCTTTCTATTTTCAATCGAATGAGCCCTTTTCGAAGTTCCTACGAGAACTCATTCGATACAAAGTGCCCTGGTCTAAACAACAATAACAACAAAAAAATAATACATCATACCAACATCGATCTCTACTATAAAAATGTCAAGCCTTCCAATCACTTTCGACTATTAAAAAGGGCACTAGGCCTTTCGATTTCCAATCAAATGAGCCCTTTTTGAGTTTCTACGACAACACTTTCTATAAACACCTTATATGCCCCCAGGGCATAAATTACAATTCTTACCCTAAGGGCTGTGAGGGTTGTTGTCATCCTATAAGACCTAATTTAAAGAACTTTCAACTACGTTAAACAAAATGGCTATCTCAAAATTTTGATTGGATGTGTCTGGGAAAATGGTGGGCGTGAGAGGGGCTTTAGTCTTTCTCCAATCACTTTCACGTATTAAAAAAGGCACTAGCCCTTTCAATTTCCAATCAAATGAGCCCTTTTGAAGTTTCTACGACAACGCTTTCAATAAAATCCTTATATGCCCCCAGGGGATACTTAAAACTCTTGCCCTGATGGCTGGGGGGGGGGGGGTTGTCATACTCAAAGACCTAATTTCGAGAACTTTCTAATACGTTGAACAAAATGGCTATCTGAATATTTTGATTGGATGTGTTTGGGGGAATGGTGGGGGTTAGTTACCGTCCAATCACTTTCAACTATTAAAAAGGGCACTAGCCCTCTCCATATCCAATTGAATGAGCCCCTTTTGAAGTTTTTACGACAACTCAATCATTAAAAACCTTATATGCCCCCAGGGCATAACTTACAACCTTCGCCCTGGGGGTTTGTCATCCTTCAATACATAATTTCCAGAACTTTCAACTACGTTGAACAAAATGGCTATCTATAAACTTTGATTGAATGTGTTTCGGGAAATGGAGGGCGTAAGAGGGGGGTTACAACCTAATAACTTACAACCCTTGCACTGAAAGCTCTGATGGGGTTATCATCCTAAAAGACCTAATTTCCAGAACTTTCGAATACGTTGAAAAAAATGGAATATTTCAAAATGTTGATGGGATGTGTTTGGGGAAATGGTGGGCGTGAGAGGGGTGTTAGTTGCCCTTTAATCACTTTCGACTATTAAAAGGGCAATAGCCCTTTCAATTTTCAATTGAATGAGCCCTTTTTGATGTTTTTACAACATCAATTTCAATAAAAACCTTACATGCTCCCAGGGCATAACTTAAAACCCTTGCCCTGAGGGTTGTCATCCTTAAAGACCTAATTTCGAAAAATTTCGACTATGTTGAACAAAATGGCTAATGCAAATTTTTTATTGCATGTGTTTGAGGAAAAGGTGGACTTAAGAGGTAGGTTTATTGTCATCCAATCATTGTCTGCTATTAAAAAGTGCACTAGCCATTTCAATTTCCAATAGAATTGGCGCCTTTTTTAATATCTATGACAAATATTTTAGTAAAAGCATTATATTCCCTCAGGGCATAACTTATAACCCTTGCCCTGAAGACTGTGGGGGGAGTGTCCTGCTCAAAGGTATAATTTCGTGAAATTTAAACTGCGTGGAACAAAATGACTATATCACTATTGGGATTGAACATTATTGGGGAAACAGTGACTGTGAAAGGGACTTTATTTGCATTCCAGTATCCTTTGGCTCTTAAAAAGGGCTTATGCCATTTCAGTTCCTCGTTGAGTGAGCCCTTTTTTGAGGTATAGCGATAACGCTTTCTGTAAAAACCTTATATGCCCCCAGGGTATAACTTGTAACCCTTCCCCTAAGGATTTTGGGGGAGTGTACTTCTTAAAAACATAGTTTCTATCTGAAAATCATACTCAAAAAAATGGATTTATCGGTATGTTGACTGATGTAGATGAGGGAATGAAAGGCAAGACAGGAGGGTTAGTTGCCTTCAAATCCTTTTAACTATTAAAAAGGGCCCTCGATCTTAGAGTTTTCTATCGAAACGGTCCTTTTTCAATTCTTTACGACAAAGAATTCCATATAAATTTATATGCCCCCATGGCATAACTTATAGCCCTTGCCCTGAAGACTGTGAGGGGAGTGTCCTGCTTAAAGGTATAATTTCCTGAACCTCAGGAAAATGCAACAAAATGGTTATTTCAAAGTTTTGATGGATTCTGTTTGGGGAAATGGTGGGCGTGGAAGGGGTGTTAGCACTATTTCGGTCGTTTCTGACTATTTATCACGATAATAATGGTTTTAATTTTTACCCGTACGTTACCTTTTTTAAGTTTATACGACAAAGCATTATGCAAAGACTTCGAATGCTCCAAGGCAGTAACTTACAACCATTGTTCCGAGGTCTGCGAGGGGGTTGTCATCCTCACGGAATAAAGTCCCAGAACTTAAAAGTATGTTAAGCAAAATGCCCATAGCGCCGTCTTCATGGGATGGTCTCTGGGAAAGGGTAGATAGGAAAAGGGGATTAGTTGCTGTTCCATCACTTTCAACTATTAAAAAGGGCACTAGCCCTGTGGATTTCCATACGCATAATCTCGTATCTAATTCTGTATGACAACACCTTCGATAAATACCTTATATGCACCCAGGGCATAGCTTACAACCCTTGCCCCGAGGGTTGTGGGGGAGTGTCCTCCTCAAACATATTTTCTATCTGGAAATCAACTACGCTGAACAAAATGGCTATCTAAAAATTTTGATTGAATGTGTTTGGGGGAATGATGGGCTTGGGGGGGGGGGGGGCTAGTTGCCCTCCAATATCTTACGACTATTGAAAAGGTTACTAGGCCTTTGAATTTCTAATCGAATGAGCCTTTCTTGAAGTTTCTACGACAACGCCTTCTATAAAAACCTTATATGCCCGCAGGGCATAACTTAAAACCCTTGCCCCCTAGGTGGTAGGGGAGTGTCCTCCTCAAAAACATATTTTCTATCTGGAAATCGACTACGCTGAACAAAATGGCTATCTCAAAATTTTGATTGGATATGTTTTGGGGAATGATAGACGCGGGGGGGGGGGGGCCGAGGTGCCCTACAATCATTTTAGACTATTAACACATTCACTTTCCGTTCCATCTGCCAAATGATTGACCCTTTTTTGAAGTTTTTACGAGAACGCCTTCTATGAAAGCCTTAAATACCCCCAGGGCATAACTTAAAACCCTTGCCCTGAGGGTTGTGGGGGAGTTTCCTCCTCAAAAATATATTTTCTATCGGGTAAACAACTACGCTGAACAAAATGGTTATCTCAAAATTTTGATTGGATGTATTTGGGGGAATGATGGGCGTGGGGAGGGGGGACTAGTTGCCCTCCAATCATTTTCGACTAGTGAAAAGGGCACTAGCCCTTTATTTCCAATCGAATGAGCCTTTTTTGAAGTTTCTACGACAACGCCTACTATAAAAACCTTATACCCCCAGGGCATAACTTAAAACCCTTGTCCCGAGGGTTGTGGGGGAGTGTCCTCCTCAAAAAGATATTTTCTAACTGGAAATCAACTATGCTGAACAAAATGGCTCTCCCAAAAGTTGGAGTGGAGGTGTTTGGGAAATGAGGGGGGGGGGGGGGGGGCTAGTTGCCGACCAATCACTGTCAACTATTAAAAAGGGCACTAGCCACTCCAATTTGCACTCGAATGAGCCCTTTTCGAACTCTCTACAACAAATCCTTCGATACGAAGTGCCCAGGTATGGAGAACCAAAAAACAACACATTGTGCCCACATCGTTCTTTACTTAGGCAGCGCTAGCGCGTTGCCTATGATTTCAAATATATACGTTTCATCAGTTTACCCAGTTTAGTCTTACCCATCAAAAGTTACTAGCCTGAGAAAATTTGTCATATTTTCAAAAAAGGGGTAACCCCCCCCCCCCAAAAAAAATATAATCTTGATGGAAATCACACCATCAGATTCAGCGTATCAGAGAACCCTACTGTGGAGGTTTCAATGTCCTATCTGAAAAAATGTGGAATTTTGTGAGAAGAACAAAATTCCATTTTTTTTGCGAGAAGAAAGATCACAGATGCGTGTTTTTTTTGTTTTTTTTTTCAGTGGCGATCGTATCGACCCAGTGATCATAGAATACCGAAAGGCCTCATTCGAGCGGAAATTAAAGTGTCCTTTTTAAGTGACCAAAAAAATTGGAGGGCAACTTGGCCCCCTCCAACACTCATTTTTTCCCAAAGTCACCGGATCAAAATTTTGAGATAGCCATTTTGTTCAGCATAGTCCAAAATCTAGTAACAATGTCTTTGAGGATGACCTAATCCCCCACAGCCCCCGGGGGAAGTGCTGCAAGTTATGAACTTTGCAATTTGTTTACATATAGTATTTGTTATTTGGAAGTATACAGATTTTTTCAGGGGAGATTTGTTCTGGTGGGGGAGGATCTTTATATGCGGGAAGAGAATTTTTCCATGAAGGGAGCGCAGGGTTTCTCAAAATTATTTAAACAACGATCAGAATTTAAATAAAAAAGCAAGTTTTTTCAACTGAAAGTAAGGAGCAACATTAAAACTTAAAACGAGCAGAAACTATTACGTATATGAAGGGGTAAGCCCCCTTGTCAATACCTCGCTTTTTACGCTAAAACTTTTTTTAGTACTTTCAAAAGAGCTATTTATTCTAATCGAACGGCCTTCGTGATTCAGGGGGTCATTCTTAAAGGATTGGAACAAATTCGAACTTTAGCGTGAAGAGCGAGGTATTAACGAGGGGCCAAACCCCCTCATATACATAATAATTTCTGTTAGTTTTAAGTTTTAAGGTTACTCCTTACTTTCAGTTCAAAAAACTTGTTTTTATTTTTTTTTTTTTATTTAATAAAAATCAGTGTCTATAATTATATACCATGTCAGTAAAATCCAACTCGGTCAGAATCGTGTGAAGTCATAAGCCAGAAACCTGAAGAACACGGTAAACATAGTTGCGTTGACTGTCCATAATTAAAACACATTATATACAAAAACCGTTACATCTGAGAACGGCTAAACGGCTAGACCGACCAACCTAAAATTTCGGGGACATGTTCCTTGGCTATGAGGAGCGGTAATAATGCTTGGCCCTTTTTGTCTCCGGTCGAGCTGAAATTTTAATGGAAAGTGGCATTTTACCTAAGGGATTTTTTGCAACAAAATAGCGCAAGAGATTTCCGTGCAGAAGCATCTTTTTTTTGGGAGGGGGGGGGGGCAAATATAATTTTTACCATCTGTGAGAGCCGAAGTCCCAAGCGAGGGAAGAGAAATTTTTTGCTAGTATTTTATAAACGTTGTTTACTGACTTACTATTGGATTCTTGACATACCGAAATAAAAAGTGTGAAAAACAATTGAAACGTTTTTTTCTCTTTTACAATTAAGATAAATTTGACTTAAACATTGATTCCTGAGGTATTGACTTGCCACAATTGATATTGTATATACGGCTCAGCGCCAAAAAAAAAAAAAAAAAAAAAAAAAAAAAAAAAAAAAAAAAAACAGTAGTTTGATCCAATCAATTTGGATGGTTGTTATTGTTTTTTTTATTCCTAGGGATCTGATCACACACTAATTTTTATCGTTCCCATGCAAAGTATGTACATATAATGTGATGAACAGCAGTTCAAGCAGCCACAGAGATTAAATAAGCTCATGTAAATCCTCGTTCGTTTCCAATTTTTCGCTGATTTCTGATTTCGATTTCGCTGATTCGATTCTGATTTCGTTAATTTTTCTTTATAGACTTGGTTACGGCCGAAAAATCCTAATTGAACTCAAAGTTGTCTGAGCATAATTTCCATATATAAACTGTTTTTGTTCTGAATTGTAAAAAAGATGTCGCTTCAGTGATATTCCGCCATAAATATTTTGGGAAAAGGAAAACAATTATATTACAAATATATTGCAAGTTGAAACACGGTTTATGGCCATTAGTTAGTTGACATAACCTCTAGAGAGGGGGCTCTACATACCCACTAAAACCTTAATATTTTCACGTATTGCAGACGTCTTACACGATTTTCCATTTTTGTTCCCCTATTGACGATTTTAGGCCTCAGAAATCAGTTCTTGGCTGTATGTGTTCTCGGACGCAGCTACTTCATCTTCACTCACAAAAAAAACACAATAATTGACTTTATTCATTATAAGTCTATTCGCCGATAAAAAAGGAAAAACAAATAAATTAAAACATCACATACAAATAAGCTGCGTATTCTGGCTCTTCTTTTAAGAAAAAAAGCAGTCCGAAAGAATTCCGCGCGAAATAACTATGAGCAAGTTAGCATTATTTACAAAAGAAAACAGAAAATAGACAAAAATCACAATTATTTCATCTTTGCTAAATAAAAATGAGATTTTTTTGTCATTGCAAAAATGCTAAAAATTAACCGTTTCACAATTGTCCCATTAAGAGAGTCTACTAGGGGAATGTTATTATTGAATCACAAAATTCAGGGGCTATTTGCATCAGGCTGCATGAGCAGATGTACTTGGTCCAGTCGGTAGGCCAGCCGCTGCTTTTGACTAAATTCATCTTCTTCCAAAGCCGTGTTTAATTGTTCACTGTATTTGTGGGCGTAACTGTACAATTCAAAGAGGGCACAATTTGTGTTGAATTCCAAGGAATGAAGCTGAAAAAGAAAAATTGTCTTTCAAGATTCTGCAAAAATATATATATATATATATATATATATATATATATATATATATATATATATATTCACTTTGTTTCAGTTCGAGGTTGTTAAGACTATAAGGAAAGGATGGTGTACCCATTGAATTCTGAATCGGGATAAACAAAAAACAAAACACAGATATATTCGCCATTGGTGTCATTTACAAAGAGGAGGGGGGGTAGATTTCGAAAAACACCTTTTCCACAATATGTTTATTGAATAATGCTCTTTTTTGTAGTTTTACTGAAAAAATCGAAAAATAGATCTCCCTAGATTTTGAAAAATATTTTTTGTCCCACTGCCACCCATAGTTTTTCGTGAATCTACGCCACTGATCAGCACAGGCCCGGGGCACGCTCACCAAGCTTGATTTACAAACAGTTTATTTTTGACACAGAAAATATAGATAAAGCTTTGTTGCATCCGTCATATTTTTCTATTGTTAAAATCTGTCCTAATAGCCTGACTGGGTTAACAGTAGACCTGAACGCAAAATTTTAACCTTATTTAACAGTAAATTCATTTTGGTGACAAAGAAAGACTCAGAGGGCGCTGACGAATTCATTGACATCCTGGCATTTTCAGACTGTTTTGTTGCATAGTTGTGAATAACGCAACCAATTACAAACATTTTAACGAAACTGATTCCTTTAGTGCTATTCAAAATGTGGCATATACTGTTTAACATGCCTGAAAAAAAAATCAGGCTATTTTAACTTTTTAACCTTATATTTTAACTATTTTAACTTAACCATAAGGTGTTTTGACGGAGCAGATATCGTGCGAACTATCTGAAATTTACATTAAACTATCTTGCAAAACCCGAAGAGATTCAATATGACAATCGAATGTAGTAGATTTTCTGGAGCAGCAAAAATTTGGAAAGAATGTGAGAATTATATTAGACTAAAGTTTTTAAAGTTTCACGATATACTAAAAGTAGCTAGGAGTAATTACTATTTCTCATTTATATTATTTATTAAAAGTAAAATTTATTAAAAATAATCTATCACGAAGCAAAGCCCAAAAAACTGCCCTCCCCAGGCCCCAGTTTGCCCCCCTAAGCTGAAATTTAGTTTCTTCAAAAATCTTGTCAAAACTAAGATAAGCCTGGGTAATTCAAGCATCCATAGAAACGGGTCAGTTTTCTTTAGTATATCTTTGCCTTTATGGTACTATATGGCTCATTTTTCACTTTTCATTGTCCTTCTCACTTGATTTTGGAAAATTGGCTCCAACTTTGCCCCCCAGGATTTTAATGAAACTACTCCACTGGTGGAACTGTCATCAGTTAGAAACCTACAAGGGGTAGGTGTCGCTAGTCAAAAATAATTAGCAACACCCATCTGCCAAAAACAAGAAGAAAAACTATAATTAAAAACCGTGATTTATAGAAGAAATTCCGCATAGTTTCTAACGTGATACAGTGAGATTTGTTTCTGCGCTTCTAGTTGCATAAGTTTTATTTTATATCGTCGTGTTAAGGGAAAAGCTCTATTCCTTAATTGGCAATTGTATATCCCGTCTTCTTTACGAAAAAAAAACTCCCCTTTGTCTATGTAAGCCATTCCATTAGGTTGCAGTTTTGGCAATGAAATCATATCCTGTAAAAAATTATCTTACTTTTTGTATTGAAAAATTAGCAAAAAAGATTACACAATGTAAATCGATAGAACAGTATGTAGTTTTTTGTTTTTTTTTTATTCCGACTTTTGAACGCAAATTCCTTTGGACGACAACCGAACTTTGTTTGCTTTGTTTCCAAAATTAAATTTAAAAACAAGGTATATTACAGGGAAACTTACCCTTGACTCTTCAGCGAGCATGGCGTTCATGTCTTGATCAGAGATGGCAGGCATAGCTTTGATATCAGCATAGTATCTATCGACCCACTCTTTATAAACTGGAATATCTTTGGCAAACAACAGCTTGGAACTTGGAGAGTCCTTTCCTATAACACAAAAGAATGTAAAATGAAGACTTGCTGAATGATTAATTGACACACAAAATAATGTCTCGCAAGGAAAGGAACATTCATTCACAGAAATAGACATTACACTTTCAACAGCTTATAGAGAGATATCAGCTAATAGAATCCCAAACAAAATAAGAAGGATCTTGATTTCACTTTACTGATGTATATATATATATATATATATATATATATATATATATATATATATATATATATATATATATATATATATATATATATATATATATATATATATATATATATATATATATATTTTCAAAAAAGACAATAATTACTCAAACAAGCAAGTTCATATGAATTAGCAGATTTGAGAGAGACAGAAGAGAGGGGGATGGAGAGAGAGAGATAGAGAGAGAGAGGGCTCACTAAATAATTATTATGATTTTTTTTATACATGTTATAAACTTTTAATTCTGACTTATTTCCTTCTTGTGCATTCTTTGCGTTTAGTGTAGTTCTTTAAAAAGTGATGCCTTTTTATTTTAATGATAATTCTGTTTTTTTTTCTAACAGACTGTTTTTTACTAGCAGTCTGTAAAATAAGCGGCATTACTCCAATGATTATAAGCATAAGATTTTACGCCCCCCCCCCTCTGAAAAATGCCAACTATTTATTGATACAATGGTGGCCAACTATCCTTCATATGTGCAAAAAGATCCAGACTAGGTTAGGGGGCGGAAGGGGAGGTATTAGATCAGTTTGTGGAATTCCCCTTCCCTGTGTGCAGGATTACTGTCACTCGTCTCACGACAAGCACATTTTCTAATCCTTTAAGAGGTGATACACATATCAAAAGGGTGTAAGTGACCCATGTTGTCAAATATCTTCTTTTTTTTAGACCAGAATACCTTACATATCCTTATTCAAACGCATTTTCCTGAAGACATTCCAACACGAGGGGCTTATAGGCAAAATTAAGAAACCTAAATACCCTTTTCAATGAGCAAGCTAGGAGAGGGGTGTAAAATCCTTTCCACAAACCATAATTATTGTACGACTTGCCGTGACCCTTGTCAGGTATAGAGCAGTCGTCACCTGAAAGCGGTTTTGCCAAATCTGTTTTTGCAAAAACCTGAGAAAAAGGAGTTTGAAAATGTTGATATTTGTATCTCAGGATCGGCTATAGCTAGAGCGCTGACTTTCCAACCAACTTTCGTTCAGCAAATCAGAAACTTTCTGCAAGACGGACCATGCTATATGTGATTCGGCAAAACCGCTTTAAAGAATATGCAATTCGGCAAAGGAGAACTAAAAAACACAGGCAGTTAAAGACGTCTTACAGCAATGTCAATTAGACCATTCGAAAGAAATTTTTTTTTTTTTTTTTTTTTTTTTTTTTTTTTTTTAACACAAGATATCGTTTGTAACTCAGTATCCGCAAAATTTATCATTTTCGGCAAAACCACTTTCAGGCGACGGCTTGGCAACCTTAACTGTAGAGCTTATCAGTGTAAGCGTTGCAAGGTAGGGACTCCAGACCACCTTCTTTACTGAGGGTAAGCAGAAGACTTTACTGTAACTTAGGTGAGGATAGATCGTTGTTATTACGAAGCATTAGCCTTATCTTTTTTGTACGTTAGCCAGCTATATACCATATAATTAACAAGAAATATAGTTAATATGAATATAATTATCATATACATAGTTAACATATAATATAATTAATTCATAACTGACAATATATAATTAATATATCATCATGGGCGTAGGCAGCATATTGTCTAGGGGGGGGGGGGGGCAGTCGATAGTGTGACACCAACCATCTGCTTTTTCAGCCATATCTAATCTAAATTTGAAGGTCTAGGGAGGGCAGCTGCCCCCTGCCCCCCCTCCCTACGCCCATGCATATCATAATTAGAAATCACATAATTAACAGGAATTGGAGCATACCAACGTGAAGAGATTTTTGGCAAGACTTCTGTTATAAAACAAACGGAGAAGAAAATCATATTGAGAATGGGTCTCACACCCATTCACACCATAGTAACTCCATTTGTTTACTTGCCTGATCTGAACCATTGGTGTGCCACTTGTAAAAAATTAATGCCTGATATTATCAAACTCTTTTAAACCAAAGTTGGAATGCAATCTTATAATTTAAAAAATTCTTTATACGGTACAAAACCACTTTTATTACTTGCACGTGCCTGAACCAATGATTTTCGATTTCTTAGAATTGAGAGTCTCAAGGTTATTTGCCTAAGAGGAAGACCAGCCTCACTAGTCATGGAATTTTGTGCATAAAACCTAGATATACTCAACAACTCTTTGGCTCTGGATCTTTGCAAAGTCTCTGTTGGGAACTTCACGGATTAACTTCTTTATAACCTATGAATTTAGCACCAAAAATAAGAATAGTTAATTGTGGCCTATTTAAATTTCAGTTTTTTTTATATATATATATATATATATATATATATATATATATATATATATATATATATATATATATATATATATATATATATATATATATATATATATATATATATATATATATATATATATATTTGGCAGAATAAATCCTGCTATAAAAAAAGAAAGAAAGAATAATTTTGAGACTTCGAAGGAGAAATAATTAAAGAGAATGGGTCTCACCTAGTCTATGATCAGACGTTGAGCACGAGTCCATAAATGTTTGGGCCGCCACGGACAAACACGCATCTACAATATTTGACTTATTTACATCAAATACAAAGTTTGGATTTTTGATTAAATTCACCCAGAATCGCAAGGGCAGTGAGTTGGACTTCCAAGTGTGTACCACCTCACAATCTGTGATACCATGATGCAAGGCCTGGTCGTCCAAAAAGTCGAACATGTATTTTATTGCTAGAGGTAGCGCTGATCCTCGATTAGCTATGCTGAATATTGTTTCGAATAAGTCGTCTATGTACTTTTGCAGCGTCATCTATAAAAGACATTTACAATGTATAAAATTTACAATAGCATCTTTGATGCTATTGTAAAAAAAAAAAAAAAATTCTCACCTGATAGATTTCGTTCATAAGCGATTGGTGAAGTCCATTCGTCCATATTCCTTCAATCGACTAAGTTCAAAAAGGGCAAGCTTTGTACACATTAAAATCGCAGATTTCTATAAGGAGGTTAATATGTAGACGATCTTCGACATATCCGATTACAGTCTAGTACATTAAGTATAACAGTCAGTATCATAATTCCACCTGAAGTATATTTTCCTCCGTACAATCAATAAAAGAACAGACGACCAAAGTTAGAAATTTCTTTTTTATAATATTTCATGGACTTTATTTCCATTCAAAAGCGATTGGTGAGGTCCATTTCCCCGTAATCCTTTTATTGGGTAAATTCAGAAAGGGTAAGATAGGTATTTGTTAAAATAATGGATTAAAAAAATATTTTTTACGTCTAGATTACTTGCGTTTATTTTATTTATTTATTTTTTTTGGGGGGGGGGGGGGGATGGCGCATCTGGGCCAGGGTGGAAATTTTTTTGTGAGTGATGTTTCCAGCATCTCTCGTCGCTAGGTTTCGGCTGGTTTTTATTGGTGGGTGACAGTTCTTCATTTGAGTGGTTTTTTTTTTGTGTGTTGATTTAGTTGTGTAGATATTCCCCCTAAATAAGGAGGCCATATATCCTTTTGTGGGACCGGAGGCATAAATTTGCCCCTATTTTGTGTATTTTGACAATAAGTAGATTGAAATTGAAAATTATGAGGGATGAAATGGAATGAAACGGATAAAATGAAATATTCCTTAATTCTGTCCAGTTCATTTTCTTTCACTTTGTCTAATCGTTATCATTAATGTTTTTGTTAATTAATTAATAATTAATTAATTACTAACCTTTTATCTGCTCATATATAGGATAGGGGATCATGTTAATGTCAACCAAGTCCAAAAAAGAAGCATTTGAGTCATACCCGGTCAACTTGAGCAGTGAATCCTCTATGCAAAGGTTGGAGAGACAATTACTTTCTCATAATGAGTTTTGTTCACTAATTAATTTGTTACTTAATTAATACTTTGACAGAAAAAACGACACCCACGTTTTTTGTATTCAAGCTCCAGTGAAATTTGAATCTGGCCCTTTGATCCTTCACATTGACGGGGAATTACAACTACTACCACTACCCTGCAGTTCTCACAGAATAACTGAATTATATAATTATTTTCGAAGAGCATTTAAAATTTTATTTTTGGTTTTTGTTTCACAGGATATCCTTAGATACTAGGAATTTCAGTTAGAAAGAAAATTTAAACTAAAATCAAAATCTAAGAAATTAAGAAACAAACATGTCGGGTTATTTATTGGGTATAATATGCCCTATGTACATTCAAGAATAACTATTACCCTTCTAGGATCCGCTGAACTGCTGTTCCCAGAAAGCGGGGGGGGGGGGGCAATTCAATATTGCTTTTTTAAGTAAATTGATACAACTTTTTCCAGACACTACACAGGACAGTTTCTATTCTTGAACTTTACAGCATACACCACGAGAAAATAAAAAGTAAAAACAACGGCTCCTGTGACCTTCAGATACCCAAAGCTCAAAAGGTATATAGATGGGGTCATTTTGTTTAAAACAAGAGGGATTGGTGTGTCCACTTATTAATAAAGGATGATACACTCAGAAAACACCCAAAGGTGCTCAAATTGCATCTTCAGCAATGCGATTTTGCACCCTCCAACTGATCGCGACTTTCCGCGTTTGTTTGTTTTTTTTTTTTTTTTTTTTTTTTTTTTTTTTTTTTTTTTTTTTCACTTCGGCACTTTCCTTGGATACATCGTTTCGTTTCGCGCTGAAGAAGAGAGGCGTTTGTCCTCTCAAAATATTCGCTTTGTTTTTTCAGTATTTTCATTTGGCCTATAAAAACCCCATTTTTGCTCGTTTTTCTTTCTCCAACTGATTCCTGAAAGAGTAAATTGAAAATGAAAACAGCTCCCATTTCCCCCCTGAAATGTCCAATAGTAATAAAATTCGAAAGAAAATTAAGTTAAACTAAATGCACATTTACCAGGACTTCCTAGAAACCCAAATAACCATGAATCAGTAATTTCTCATAGAAAAAATGTATTCTTAGCAGTTAATCCCCTTCTTCAGAAGAAAGCAAATGTTCACTAAAATTCAAGATTATGTACATTCATTAAAAAAAAAAAAAAAAAAAAAAAAAAAAAAAAAAAAAAAACGCACCTTTGTCGAGAGCAAACGAGTCAGATAAATTTCCGACACCATTTTATTCCCTCTTTCACCTTCTTTTCTATTATCGTTATCGTGGTGCCGCACAAGGTGCCAGCACTTTACACCACATTCATGATTATCTATTTTCTCGTTATGGCGGTAGTCATTATATTGTAATGAACCATGATTTGGATGTGTGTTGACAGGATGATAAAAATGATGATTCATCGGAGATGTGGCACGGCTCATTGGAGGACTAGAACTGAATTTGCTGAAATTTAAATTCAGTGTTTCATATTTGTGATGACTTTTCTCATTCCGGTCCGATATTAATGAAAGGTTATACATTGAAGCCTGAAAAATAAACATAAATTAATGAAACAATCTGGGCATCTCTGAATAAATAGAAATTGGCTTCTAGCTTCGGTCCTGCCTATTGTGCGGTAGATCTATTTTAATGATCGATCACATCTTTAATAAAGGAAACACCATCGTCTTTAACATACAAACCATATCGTAGGTGCCCAGGCAAAAGAACAAATATCGTGTGTTTCTTAGAAAATTCAGTGGCATCACATAGAGGAGGGGGGATCGTAACCCCCCTACCTGATCCCCTTCATTTAAAAATACTTTTTTTTTGGATTTTCATTAAAACATGCTTTTTTGGTATTTTCATTGAAAAGAAAAGCCAATAACTTAGATTATGAAAAAAATAACCCCCCCCCCCCCCGCCCTCCCAATAATTTTCATGAATTGACGCCACTAAGAAAATGAATTGTAAAGTAAAACGAATCACCTGTTTGATCATTCATTTAATGGTTGCGTTCCTAGAAGCGTATTTAGATAACAGGAGATAGGCGGCATTCATCATTAAGAGGATGAATTATTCAAGACAAACACCTCTAGCTAAGATTTTCTAACCTACTTGTTTGATTCTCAACCCAAATACTAATTTCTTTAAAAATGATGCCATTTTGTTCAGTTAAATAATTTTGTTATCATGGGTAGAATCATAAAACTATGTCAAGGCTCAGGCCATGGCTCAAGCCTAAGTTACAAGAGTGAAAACTGGCGCTAATTTTAAAAAAAAAAAATCTAGCGTTTAGCATTTTTGGCTTCTTTTTTTTAAGTGTAATAATAAGGTAAAATTAGTCAAATTGGAAAAATTAGTATAGTAATAAGTGTCTGATCTCAGTTGCAAAAAAAAACAAGAATACAATGAAGAAGCTTAAAAAAAGCCAGGGAACGCCAAACACCAGATGACGTGTATGTTTTGTGTCGAAACTAGCACCAGTTCACATTCTAATATGTTGCCTACACTCTTTGGCTCAATCGACAAGATCTTATTGCCTCCAAGTTACACATTATAATTTTTATATATTTTTCTTATTTAAATCCTAGAACAAACAGGATTATCGGAAAAGCTTGAAAACTGTGTTTTTACTCTTCGGTAGAATTAAGAAATCAATCACCTTTTTTTCCAGGCACAAAGATATGGAGACTTGACTTCTTATAAAAAAGAAAATTATATTCTTCTTTGCAAAAACACGAATCTTAAAATCATAGTTACAAACAAAATAATGCAAAAGTATCACGAAACCAGGAAAACAAAAAATGAATAAGGAGAATAAGAAAAGAGAGATTAATAAACACGAAAAACAATAAATTACCAAAAAAGAAAAAGCTTTGCAATGAAAATGTGCGATTGATCTTTTTCACAGTGAGAAAGAATGTCCCTTTAGATCTAATGTTAAAGTTTCACTAGTAGAACTTATTTATTTACATATTTACAAAAGCAGATTTCTCAAAATTAGGGAGAGGATAATATTCTTATTTTCCTATTTTTTCAATGAAAATACAAAACACTTTTTTTTCAAATCTAATGGGGAGTCAGGGGGAGGGGTGATTATTGAGGTGAGTAGAGGGGTAAGTCCCACTCAGTTGACACCATTGTCTCCACTTCAAAAGATTATTTCAGATATATTGACATGATAATAAAAGAAGAATCAGATATTTAGCAAATGGAGACACCGATTTATCGTTAAAAACCGAAGAAAATTAGTCTATTCAATATCTTAGTCGGTGTAATGGCATTAATCAAGATAATCAAAATTTATTTGATTACGGTAATGTACTGGTTACTGGCAGGCTACCGTTTAATCGGCATTTTTACAGTCATTTACTGGTAAATTATCGCTAGTATACTGGTGTTTTTTTCTGGTGGTCATAGGCGACTGACTATTGACAACTACTTTTGGACAATTCAAAGCTAGATGGCAATACTGTTTATAAACAAATTGCAAATTTTTATGATCTCGAGTACGCGCTCTAAACAAGGGAATATACTTACTGAAGTTTAGAAGACTTTAACCTAATCTTTCTTTATTTATTTAAAGTTATTCGTGTCGATGGTTGGTACATTACCTTTATGGAAGTAAGCTAACAACTAGAAGACTATAACTAATGTAAAATTAACTTACTTCGGAATTAACAAAAATAAATTTTTGGTATTGATTTAAAACCCAGCAAATCAGGCAAGGCCGTATCCAAGGGGGAGAGGGTATGGGCACCCATATGGGGGGTGGGGGGAGGGCCCCCCCCCCCTGGCTGAATGATGCTGCCTTATTTTTATATTTTTGTTCTGAGATTTCTATTATATAGCATTAAAAGTGCCAATTAGATGAGGTTTGCACCCCCCCGGGAATTCAGCTTATGGGCGCCCATGGGAGAGGCTACCGGGTCTGAAAACAACCCCCCCCCCCTCCCGTCCTGAAAAAAACCTTGTCCGACCCATAAAAAAACAACAAAATGCATACAACTAAATTATTGGTTCGTTTCGTAAAGTTTTTCTTTTGTATTCCCCCCCCCCCCTCGATAAAAAATCCCTCCATCGAGAAAGAAATTCTGGATAAGCCCTTGAAATCAGGACTGAAGGACCGATTGATATTAAAGATAATTCTTAGCATTTGCAAATCAATAATCAATTATAATTCAATAATTGCTACTACCTGCTGATGAGCATAAAAAATAAATAAAATAAAACATGTTTTTTCGAAAGTCTACAGTCATAACTTGCATGGAAATGACACGATACCTATATGGTTTAATTCATTAGTTTTAGGTATATTCATTATCTTAGCCAAAATTATGATATTACTTATACTTGATCTTAAAGGATGACCTAAACTTGCTTAAACAGGGCAAAACTTCCATTTTCAAAAAAAAAAAATCAAATTTCAAAAGTGCTATTCGATGTATGGATGAAGCTGAGCCTCATCTATCATATGATAGCAGAAATGTCTCGCATTGAAAAATCAAAACCGTGTGAGCGCAGAAAAATAACATACGAAAAATTGGCGCAGGGAACATAAACCTTAATTGATTTTGAGTATAAAATGTCTTAAAACCTCTATAAAGCTTCAATTCCTGACAGCCTTTTTATTATGGCCCTTTTTATTTGACGACTTAGAGGCATAAATAGCTATTAGATATTTGCTAGTTAGAAATTTGTTCAGACGAAGCTGTAGAGGTTTAAATGTTTGAAAAAAAAGTATTTAAACTAAGTAGCAAATTTAAAAAAGTTAAACTAAAAAACTAAAAAATAAATTAAATTAAAAAAGTAAATAATAAAATCTTGTGATAAAAAGTAAATAATAAAATGGATGAAGCTGAGCCTCAGCTATCATATGATACCAGAAATGTCTCGTATTGAAAAATCAAAACCGTATGAGCGCAGAAAAATAACACACGAAAAACCGGCGCAGGGAACATAAACCTTAATTGATTTTAAGCATAAAATGTTTTAAACCTCTATAAAGCTTCAATTCCTGACAGCCTTTTTATTATGGCCCTTTTTATTTGACGACTTAGAGGCATAAATAGCTATTAGATATTTGCTAGTTAGAAATTTGTTCAGACGAAGCTGTAGAGGTTTAAATGTTTGAAAAAAAAGTATTTAAACTAAGTAGCAAATTTAAAAAAGTTAAACTAAAAAACTAAAAAATAAATTAAATTAAAAAAGTAAATAATAAAATCTTGTGATAAAAAGTAAATAATAAAATGGATGAAGCTGAGCCTCAGCTATCATATGATACCAGAAATGTCTCGTATTGAAAAATCAAAACCGTATGAGCGCAGAAAAATAACACACGAAAAACCGGCGCAGGGAACATAAACCTTAATTGATTTTAAGCATAAAATGTTTTAAACCTCTATAAAGCTTCAATTCCTGACAGCCTTTTTATTATGGCCCTTTTTATTTGACGACTTAGAGGCATAAATAGTTATTAGATATTTTATAGTTAGACATTTGTTTAGAAGAAGCTGTAGAGGTTTAAATGTTCGAAGAAAAAGTATTTAAACTAAGTATCAAACTTAAATAGATTAAACTAACAAAACTAAAAAATAAATTAAATTAAAAAAGTAAATAATAAAATCTTAAGTAATAAACTAGACAGTGATGATCATATAATTTTCATTATTAGCTCACAAGAAATGCCAGATGCGGGTTTACAAAATGCCTGAATAGCCAAGTAGAGTGTCGAATTTTCCTCAGAAGTATACAGGCAACAACAATTATTTTCAACAAAGAAAGCCCAGACAGTTATTTTAGTCTTATTGGGTCCTTTGGCACAAAGTCCAATTTGAAGTAGAAATTGACAGTTGCCTTCAAGCACAAGGAGACGATAATAAATTTACTTTTCAACACCTAATACAAAAAGAATGTCCATATTCTGAAGAATTCCGACAAAGGGAATAATATTATAATAAACAAATAATGTAATTAATTCTTATTAAGTTTTACAATCAGATCATTTGATTTGGTGATCTAAATCACTACATTTTTCTCAAGCAGTGGTGAATCCAGAAGGGGGGAATGAGGGTTCGCGCACCCCCTAACGTAGTCTAAATTAATGTAATTTATTTGATTAACGCAAATTTGCGTTAATTAAACTTGCTCCTAACACAAGTTTATTGGATCAACTTATTTTGCGCCCCCCCCCCCCCTAAAAAAATCCTGGATCCTCCCCTGTTCTCAAGAATACCAACTAAATTGAGTTTGCAGGAAAGACTATTCGAAAGGAAACTTTGTTTTCATCAATCCTTGCAAGTCTTAAGCATAAGAACAAAAAAGGCCGGATATATCCTAATTAGGATCAGTATTCCATAACAACAGAAGGACACGTGGTAGCCTTGTTAATTGGGTACTTACTTGTTTAGGGACAAGAGTTAATTGAGCCCCATCAGGTACTCGGTAATGTACAAGGGTATTCAATTTCTTCCATTCACCTTCCATTTTGGATGTTGTGTCCTCGTCGTATAAAATTAGTCGACCACTAGTTCCTGTTCGCCATTCTACAGGAATAAATATAATATAATAAAATATATGTATAGAAAATATAATATAATAACTCACTCAAAAGTGAAATTATAAAGCCTTGAAAGACAAAAACAAACCAATATGCAATAGAAGAAACGCCTAGAATATCTTTTAATTTTGGTTCATCTTTTTGTTAGACCTGCTGCTAACAATTCGTTATAGTCACATGTCACGTTATAGTCACGTCACGTTATAGTCACGTTATAGTCACAGTCACATGAGATCATCACAACTACACATTGTCCTCCTCCATCGCACTCCCCCCAAGTAAAGTTAAGCAAAATGACCTTTAGAAATCATATAAGTAAGAATTATATAATTGCTCCAAGTAGTTTTCAGAACACTATAGAACTTTCTATAGATTCAGTCATGTAACAGACCATTGTCTCTTTTGGGCAAGTTATTCCGTCGCCAATTCTTTCGATATTCCCTTTATAAGTTAATGTCAAAAATTAGATTCTTTTTACCGGTTTGTCATATATTATATTTGTATTACAAATATAATATTTTAATTTACACCTTTGTTTTAGTTGTTAATTATATACATAATAGGGTAAGAGAGAAGTGGAAAAAAACAATTTCTTTCCAAGAAATGTGTAATCATGTGAGAGCCTGAACAGGCATTTCTTTTTGTCCGAAACACGCAGATTACTTGATAAAAAAAGAAAAAAGAAGTGATAGTGATAGTGATAGTGATAAAAAAAGAAATCAAAGGAAAATGAATCAAGCAATACTTCATTTCGTAATTAATCACTGATGAACTAACTGATCAAAAACATATACAAGCAGAGTTTCCAACAGCTAAACGAATAAATCGGTCAAACTGTCCAAAATTCACAAGACTAAAGAGAAAATAGATAAAAAAGTAAAATTAAATAATTAGCTGCTTCATTTAGCTTCAGTTAATCAAAACTTCAAAATGATTGTTATCTTTTTGAAAACCTTGCAGTTGGAGGCTATGGTTTTTCCCATAGAAATAATTATAATTGCATCTTCGTTGATTTTTAACAATAAATAGTGTAAATGAAAAACACAAGTTAAATGAAAAGTCCAACTTCGCAGCGAAAACAAAATTACACATAAATCACATAAAAAAGACGAAAACATAATTCCACGTCAAAACAAGTCACTAGGTGAATTGTGCTGTTGACTAGTGGTCCATCAGTAGGGGGCGTAATTTGAGCCCCCTCCCCCTCCCCCAGATTATTCTAAACTACACTTTCTAAAATTAGCCACCAATATTTTCTTTTAAGCTGGCTCTATCAAAATGAATGAGTCCCTTCCATTATGACCAGTTTTATAAATACTGAAGAGCACTAACAAACTGATACTAATACTACTACTAACAATTCACCGCAGCACCAAGCCACCCGAGGCCAAAAAAGCTACGCACGCTCCTCCATCCCAATCTATTCAAAGCTTCCCTCTTTACACCCTTCCAGGAAGTTCCCATTTCCTTCAAATATTTCTTTATGACATCCCCCCCCCCCAATGGACGAACCCGTTTAGCCCTAAACGGGTTCGTCCATTAGCCCTTATTTCAATTTAGCCCTAGCACTAGGATTAAAGATTCTAAAACAAATTAATACTAAAGGGAGAGAGAGAGAGAGAGAGAGAGAGAGAGAGAGAGAGAGAGAGAGAGAGAGAGAGAGAGAGAGAGAGAGAGAGAGAGAGAGAGAGAGAGAGAGAGAGAGAGAGAGAGAGAGAGAGAGAGAGAGAGCGAGAGAGAGAGAGGAGTAGAGAGAGAGAGAGAGGAGTAGAGAGAGAGAGAGAGGAGTAGAGAGAGAGAGAGAGAAAGAGAAAACGAAACGGAGAGAGAGAGAAAGAGAGAACGAAACGGAGAGAGAGAACTCTGAATAGTCTACTACAGAGACTCTGGTAGGCAGTTATGCAACAAATATTTTGGCACATAGGTGGAGGTGGAAAACAACATGATTTTAAGGCAAGCTCATAGAACAGGCCAACTGGGACGCTGTCAGGCCAAGGCCGAATACGGTCAGGTAAGACATGTTTTTGTGATTCAACTATAGTATAATAGATCTTGCACCAACTTTCAAAGTAATGTAACCAAATCTCTAGTTTGTTTCTTATTTCCTCTGTATTGCTCAATTTTTAATTAATTTAATTAGGCTAAAAATCTGAGACATTATAAGAGAAGCCATCTACATTTTAATAACAATTTACTTTTATAACAAGATGGAAGGTCATTTGGGGTAATCCCGTCTTTTAAACACATCTTACATAAAAAAAAGTAAAAAAGATGATCCGTTTTTCTTTTTTACAGTTAATCGATTTGGCAAGAGAAATGAACTCAAATACTGCCATGATACCTTGATTTTCAGAATTCATCACAAAGAAAGGGGGAGGAGCTAAACGCACTAACCCTAAGCTTTCACAGAGTGTTTATTTATTTTCTTTTCTAAAAAGTTAAATCAATTTGAAGTTTCTGTTTGTTACTATCGTTTCAGAATAAAAATGCTAGGCTATTAGATAAACTTTCTCCTGTTTCCTCAACAGAAACTTTTTCTTTTCCTTTTCATTAAAGCATCGACAACTTTCTAAATAAGAACACCAATCTAGCTCTTAAATATTGTTTAGCCTTCTTCTTAAACCACATTGGCCGGCCATAACAAAAAGAAAGAAAAGATCAAAATCGGGGTTTTTAAAGGCCAAACGAAAATACTGAAGAAACATACAAGGCGAATATCTCGAGAGAACAATTGCCTCTCTTATTCAGTGCGAACAAAATAATATAAACAAGGAAAAGGCCGAAGAAAAAAACAAAAAACAAATGCGGAAAGTCAACAAAGCCAATGAAAAAATCAGCCAAAATTAATAAAATTCAATAAAAGACAAAATTATAAGAATTAAAATCAAATACCTAACAACCATAAAGCGAGTCATTCGCCAATATCAGCGATTTGCACACAATCCAAACATTCTGACCTGCCATCAGCGGATAGTTGGCCTGCCATCGTTAGTATCCGCTGATGGCAAGTCAGAATTTTTGGATAAAACTGTCAAGGACACATCAGTTTGGGAGATTTAATTCCACCGAATCTCATATTTGGGAGACTTGACAAAAGTTGCTAACGACCTGTTCTGCCGGCCTTGGCGTAAAATAAATATAACTTGAACTTTAGTAACAATATAAAATTGATAAAAAAAAATAATGTATTAAATAGGACAGACAGTTTTATCCAAACAAAGATTACCCATGAACTTGGTGTTTCTAAATTCGTAGTTATTGCTAAACATGGAAACACTGACGTAAATTATTTTCATTTACTTAGGTGTCGCTGCTGTTGCGCCTAAAGGTCGTATATGACCCATCGAAACTTCTGGAAAATATGCCAAAAACCGTTCGATGAGCTGCGTTCAATGGAGATGAGTAGGACAATATATAATCAATGACACTTCGATCCTCCTGATCTATATTATCCTACTGATCCTCCCTTTGAAAACAACTTGGCAGTTATCTGAGAGGTGCAAGAATGTCAGATACAAGCTTAGGCACAATAGCGACGGCACATAATATAGCTCTAAGGAGGAAGGTGAACGCATCATGCAATTTTTTTTTTTAAATCATAACGTCCAAATGAATGCCCATTTTAGGGTGCATTTACCAGGGTTATATTGTTATGAAGGGGTAGTGTATCCTAAAAAAAAAAAAAAAAACCTTTTTGTATGTGTACGTTTGGAGGTAGGGGAGAGGGAGATGCAACATTGGGGGTTTAGATGTTTAATTATCAATATGATTCCAAATGAGCGCTTTTCAGGTAAGTTCAAGGGAATATTGGGAACTAATTATCCGAGCATTATCCTTACATATGCGTTAGATATGCGTTACATACGGGTATTATAGGCAAGGACTACTATTCAGTCGATCTTAAAATGAGCTGACAAAAACTTTCCATACCTAAATCTAAATCTTCTTTTCTTGGTCGTTGACTGAACGGTGTCGATCGATAAATGGTGTCCAACGCCTTTTCTTTCACTTGAGTGATTGTATCACAATCCAATACTTTGACAGGAGTGTCTGTGTTGTCCGTTGAAGCTTCAAGGCCACTTACATAAATGGTCTGAGACGAAATGGAA
Organism: Artemia sp. Qi Xiang Cuo; assembly: GCF_049724085.1. Lineage (NCBI taxonomy): Eukaryota > Metazoa > Arthropoda > Branchiopoda > Anostraca > Artemiidae > Artemia > Artemia sp. Qi Xiang Cuo. Next base: position 23,223,998 of record NC_142809.1, read on the forward strand.
ACGAATACCGTCTAAAAGAGGCAAACATTTTCTAAGGCCAAAAATTAAACTTTAAGAGGGGAACTCAAGAGAGACATCTGAGCCTAAGTGGACAGAAAATTGAAAGAGAATTCTGATATATTTTCCCCCTTGACAAACCAAAAAAAAAGAAATATGATTATACTGTTATGGGCCCCTTGAAAATTTACACTTTCAAAAGACAACATAAATAAATTTAGCATATTGAGCACAGATTTGAATTTAATCATTTCCTTTTTTAGATTTTTCGTCCAGAAGTGAAATTGATGAAGTCCATAAATAAGCAACAGAAACAAAATGAGCCGATAAAGATCAACCAATCAATGGTGGCAATAGGGAGGCAGACAGAAATTAACTGGTTTTGCCTGCTTTAAATGACTTTGGAAACTTTTACCAGTGGCATAGAAAATAAAAAAAAAAAAAAACAAGGAGCAAGCTAAAATCCACGTTGTCTTTACCGAACCAATTTTGAAGTGGAAAGAATTTCCAGGATAGTTTTGAATTTCTTTATACCTTTACCTGTCGTAGCACATGTGTGGTGTTGATGCTCTGCTTGGCGATATGGGGCACAGGGTTCGGTTCCAACTGTCGCAAGGTTGGGGGACAGGCTTGCTACCTGTCCCTGTAAAAAAGATCCAACAGTTGAAATGTCACGTCAATTCGACGCCGTATGCGCCAGCAATGGCTCTGGAGGATTTTTATCCTTTTTTGATGTTTTCCATTGCAGTGGCTCTAGAGGATTTTTATCCGTTTTTTTTTTTTATAATTTTTATTGACAGTTGTGCTGATTCAAAAGAATCAGCAGGCTGAAACGTCGATTCGACGCTGTATGTGCCAGCAATGGCTAAAGAAGATCTTTATTCTTTTTTTATGTTTTCCATTGATACTTTTGCTGATTCAAAAGAATCAGCAGCAGAAACGTCAATTCGATGCCGTATGTGCCAGCAATGGCTCTAGAGGATCTTTATCTTTTTTATGTTTCCATTAACACTTCTGCTGATTCAAAAGAATCAGCAGCTCAAACGTCGCTTTGACGCCGTATGCGCCAGCAATGGAGTTAGAGGATCTTTATCCTTTTTTTTTATGTTTTCCATTGACGTGTCTGCTGATTCAAAAGGATCAGCAGCTGAAACGTCGATTCGACACTGTATGCGCCAGCAATGGCCTTCAAACGGGCTTTTAAAATAATTATTTTATATTTGAGGACAAAATCATTTTTAGTGTTTTTTTAAATTTGATCCATATTTTTAGAAAATGTATTTATCAATTTAGCTTCTGAACGATCCAGCAAATATCTTATATTTTCAGAATTGTAGAAAAGAATAAGAGATAAACAATAATCAATGCAATTATTTTTCAATGTGAAGATTTAAGAGACAATTCAGTATTCTGTCGCTAAAATCTAGTAGACAGAGACTAAAGACTAGACAGTAGAGTAGATTGAATCAATTTGGCTTCTGAAGGATCCAGCAAATATCTTATATTTTCAGAATTGTAGAAAAGAACAAGAGATAAACAACAATAAATCAAAGGAAGATAATAGATTTGGCACTCCCTTCGCACTGAAATCCTTGCCCTACTTTTATTTATTTTTATTTTAGGTATTTCATAAAAATACAAAAGGCTTTATTTTCAAAAGGATAAAATAAAATTTGATTAAGGGGAGTCGACTCATAAACAGGATATTTACTTATTTGTGTGTATAGTATCTACAGTATGTATAGTGGCTTTATTGCAGTACTTTCAAAAAATTGGAATAAAAAGACAAGATTAAAAATGTAGTAATCAAAAAGAAGATGGTAATCAGTAATATTAAGGGACAGCTAGAAAAAAAACATACTTAATTGTATATAAGACTTTGGCCTTCAATTTTTTTTTTTAGCTTTTCTTTCTTTGTACAAATACAATGTATGAAACAAATACAAATACAACCTAAAAAAGAGAGCAACACTTTCAAAAGCGGAACAATTCAATTTTTAAGGAGATTAGAAGGATGTATATGAGCCCAAGCCGAAAGAGGACAAACGAACAAGTCCTGATATACTTGATTCCCTTTAAATGCAAAAAAAGATTGAAATTGACTATTTCCAGTTGCTTAATACTACACTTTCGAAAAATACACATAAATACATTTGACATATTGCTCGCACAATTTAATTTAATTTATTCCCCAAGACAGAATAATACGATAATATTATTGAAAATCCCGAATTCAATAGGACTAAGCTTCACTGGCAAGAAATCTAGCTGTTTATGCAGGAGGTGGCTCGATTGCACTCAGCGCTGAGTAGCTTATAAGGTTTGGACTTGCTTTCTTAATAGAACAAGACCTCAATCCTAGATTAACTCTAGGCTAAAGAGCCTAGAATGTGGCAAGAAAAAGGTCAGACAGAAGATTAGATTGGAAAGATATGAAAATACCAAAATCTTTTCTCAGGAAACGATCAAAGCTTGGAGGGTAGGAGCCGAGTACTCACCTAAGTGTAGAACTTAGTCGGCTAAACGTAGCAACGAGTTTCTAACATAACATATTTTAAAGATAATTATTTCGTTAAGAAAAAGGCGACACGACATTACAAATCTAAGAAATTAATCAATGGCTCCAAGAAATCTCTCCAATGATAGTTTGAAGGGATACTAGAGCGAGATAGCTGACATTAACTGAACGAAAAATAGCCAGAGGATTATCATATATGTATTTCTATTGACGAACAATAAAAGTAAGAAATATTCTTCTCTTAGTAACTTGAAACATTGCACCTTCACAAGAAAAAAAGAAAAAGATTTACAGTAGGGGCCGTAGGTTTACACGTTCTTATATTATCAAGAGCGGAGATTTCATGTTTTTTAAAGAGAAAAAGGAAACAACAAAAAAACAGAGGAAATCGAAAAAAATAGAGTGAAAAAATAGATTTGAGTTCAACGGTTTTTGATGTTCGACTAAAAAAATAAAATAAAATTGTGCATATAATCCGTGTAACGCATACTTTCTTGGTCTATTTACACAAAGTCACAAACGCTAATCGAAGGACAAAAAGCAAACGCAAATGCTCATTTAGTACTTTCGAAAGCCAGTAGCGTCAATTCATGGAAATTAGGGAAGAGAAAAGAGGAGGGGTGGGGCAAAAATTTATTTTCCAAAATCTAGGGGGAGATTGTTTTTCAATGAAAATACAAAACAACAGCCATTTTCCAACGGAAATAGCAAAAAAAGAGCAAAATTTAGGGAAGGGGGATATTGAGGGCAGGTGCCCCCCCCCGCCCCGGAATTGACGCTACTGTTGGAAGCTAGAAGTTCAGAAACTTTTTTTTTAATTTATAAACACGTCCACTTATTATCAATTACATCCTACATTAAAAGTCGTTTTATTTTTCCTCAGTTTCAAAATGCTACAAGGCATTTTTGAATTTATACTATCGGATGGTACTATTTGTTTTGTCTTAGTATTTATATGTTGGCAAGCTTGGCCCACTTTCATGTTAAGCCATCGTTTTCTGTGGCAAATAATTTTTTTTTACCTATCTTTCCTCCTTCCTGTATTTGTTTCATCCCTTTTCCTAGTTCATTTTACATACTTGGTCAGGTGGGATTACATATGCATTTTCATTTTCTGTTAAGCATTCTTAAAGTCTATTATCATAAATGATCATTAATTTTTTGTTAATGTTTTCGTTCCGAAAGGTCAGATATTAAGAAATTTTAGCTCCCTTTATTTACTTTCATCTTCCCAGAAGTATTAAAATAACTGCAATTTTCTTACTACTCTCCGAAGCATAATAAGTTGTTCTTACACTTAGTCAGATAGAAAAAAACAATAGTACTGGACTAGAAAATTTTTGGAAGTGGCGCAGTGGGTTTTACCTCAGCTTGGTATTCCGTAACCCAGAGTGCGAACTCAGCTGCAGTAACACACAGAACACGCTCGAAATTTAGTTCCGGTGATGAGATTTTGCGAGAGCGTCTCCATACTAATCCAAACAAGAAGAAGAAAAAATGAACGATCTTAAGCCCGGAATTTGATTCCGGTGACGAGATTATTCGAAAGCGTCTTCACAACAATCCAAAGAAGAAAAAACAACTTAAGGTGTCCTGCGGTGACCCAGTAGGGTTGATCTCTGCTTGGTATTACGATACCCAAAGTTTGATATCAGCTGCAGCAAGCCGTTTATGCGGAACATTATTCCGCAGACGTTTATGCGGAACATTATCCCGCAGACGTTTATGCGGAAACGTCTCCATAATAATCCAAACAAGAAGAAGAAGAATTTTATGTATCCTGTGTTGGCACAGTGCGAACAATCTCTTCTTGGTAATATGGAACCCAGAGCCTAGTCCCAGGAGCAGCAACCCACTAAAGGACTTGGGATTTTATTCCGGTGGTGAAATTATGTGAAAGAAACTCCATTATATTCCAAACAAGAAGAAGAAAAAAAAAGAAGAAAAAAGTTAACGGGTAAATTGAAAAAAAGAGATGCTTTGTCTTTTATTTGTTACTCTGTTTACAAATTAAAGTATCACCTATTTACAAATTAAAGAATCAAAATGATTATCCGATTTTGTGTCTTATATTTAATCTTGTCATAACTTCTGTCAGCGGAGTTACTATGTTTCATTTAAAATGTAATATATTATTTTAGTCAATTCTAGCTTTACCTAACTGATTTACCTACATCTATCTCCTTAGTCTGATAGAAACTTAAGAGCAACAATTTAGGAATATAACCTATTTACAAATTAAAGCATCAAAATGATTATCCGATTTTGTGTCTTATATTTAATCTTGTCCATAACTTCTGTCAGCGGAGTTCGGAGTTTCCTACATCTATCTCCTTAGTCTGATAGAATCTCAAGAGCAACAATTTAGGAACACAATCTATTTACAAATTAAAGTATCAAAATGATTATCCGATTTTATGTCTTATATTTAATCTTGTCCATAACTTCTGTCAGCGGAGTTCGGAGTTTCTTACATTAAAGATATGCAAATACATTTCCTAAATTTTGAAAAAAAACCATTGATATGGCTTAAAATTCTACTCAAATAACAGGAATTGCATTTTCAGAACTAAAGCCAGAGAAAAAGAAACTGATAACTGAGAAACTTATATGGCATTTTGGCCTTACGGTGGACCAGTCCAATAGACTAGAAATCCAGAAAAGAGTCATGAGAGTTATTTACGGCCGGGGAGTGCCTTACATTCTCCTCCTCAATGAATTCCGCCTTTAAACCTTGGCAGCCCGACGTGTTACTCTTTTGCACTAATTTCGGGAATAATCTTCACTTACGTTTTCAATATCTACTCCCAGCCCCTTATTTCCCACCAAAGCCCCGGTTACCTCGACCGGTTACCTCCCTCGATTTTGATAGTTTCAACCTAGAGATAGTGTCAGTTATAGCATTAGAAAAACTATACCGATTGATGAGAATTTAAAAAGTACAGTAAACAGCAACAGCAACAGAAAAGAAAGGTATGAATTAAAGATCAAATTTAAAGTTGAGTTACTAATTGTGTTGAAGTTACGTATATCATTGATGAAGTGACATCTAACTGGATCTATAGATAATTTTTAAAGATTGAACTGCATCAGAAGTTAGACCTATTGAAATAAAGACATTTTTATTCTATTTTTTTTCCAGACCTTTTAGTGTGCTACATTTACATGTTTTTATAACATTTCTTTTTCACCAAAGTTTTGCGTGCTTCTTGATTTAAACGGTAGTAAATAGTCAAAATTTTTATTTACAATAAAATTTACAAATTTTTATTACAATTTATTTTTATTTGAAATAATCGTAAAACAGCAGGAATAAAAAAAAGGATAGAGGGATCGTAACCTATTTGAAATAACCCTCTGAAATTCATAACCCTGAGGGATCATAACCCTCTGAAATTCAAAACATATTTTGATCCCAGCGTCAAAATAACCTATCATTTTTGGGGCTCTGAATATAGGGTATTCTTATACCCCCCCCCCCCCTACAATTCACTTGAGAATCAAGTCGTCACAGTAAAGAAGAAATCCAAGAGTAGAAAGGCCCTACTTTTTTATACAGTAAGATTCATAGCTTTGTTAATTACTATACAGTATGGTGGTAGTCTCGTTAATTAGATACTTAGTATTTGTCTTTGCAATTACCACAGAGACAAAATTTTCCAAAGACAACATTGCTTCCATTTAATAAGGAACAGTACAAGATATTACAGTTAACCCACAAAAATTACAAAGCAATAGAACATAAGTTAAAGTCACAGACTGTTGAAGCAATGATGTCAAGTTGGATAATTACAACTACTTGGAAAGGTAAATCTCTGAGTAAGCTACCAATATATATGAAAATCATACCCAGCAGAAGAGAAGCAAGTATAAAATGATGTTTTAGCCTAACGATGATTCTGATAAATCCGGCAGTAAATTTATGATTTTTTCCGAGACATTTGTTAAAAAAAGGCCAACCCGGTATAAGTGCCTTAAGGATAGGCCTAGACACAACAATCATCTAGGGCTTACGATTTTAAAATATGGGTTTCTTTTCTGGGAGGGCGTGAAATACGTACACAACTAGGAAAACGAAACAATTTGAAAGTGAAAAGACATTCATTTACTAACCATATGTCTATAATCAATTGATTGTCTAATAAGTTTCTCTTCTGACAGCGAATATCTGGCCTCTGAGGTTACATGATCAACAGGCCCCTTTTCAACTTGATGCTTGATCGCTCTGAACAAGAAATATAAAGGCTCTCCCGCACATTCTCGGAGGAATTTATAAAGCAGAAATGTAAACCAGGCAGACAACATTTTCTCTGCCACACTCTCTGTGCGTCGAAGGAGGAGTTTTGGGTGAGACTTGCCATCCATACACTTCTCAATTAAGTCAGCTAGAAGTGTCTTTAAAATGTCGGTGCAATATTCCATTTTCCCTTGAAGCGTGACCATGATCAATGCAGCTACATTGACTCTGCAAAAAAAGAGAAAAAATTACATATATACCAATCTAGGATAATCCTATTATCTCCAACTATAAAATAAGTACTAAATAACTATTACATCCACTCAAAATAGCACCAGTGGCAAGCATATAAAATAAAAAAATATTCAATGAGACTAAAGATACGAAAAAGAAAGAAAAAAAATTACACACCTGAAATTAAATCAAACACTCACTAAAGAGCAAGATCAAGGAATTTCCTTTGGAGGGGGGGGGGGGGGGGGTTAAGGTTTTTTTCCCGCAATTTGTAAATCAGTTTTCAAAAGCCGGATATTTGTTTTTTTTTCTACGAAGATTGCTCCTTTTAGCTGCATTTTACAACCAATTTCCGAGTCGGAAACATTATATATATATACTGGACACAGCCTTGATTCACTATCCTACAAGAATTATAAGACATCTAAGATCATAAACGCCTCTTTTTTGTGGTCAACTCACAAAATCAAAACAGAAACGAATCTGGATGCCGAAAAGAACCTAATTGATTGAATTTAATTAACAGAGTTCTAAATTAGGCGGCAATAAAAATTAATGACGGAAATTTTGAGGAAATGACTGAATTAGTTCCCCTAAGTTGCAAGCATTATTTCCTTTACTAGTTTTCTTATAGTTTCATCATAATTTAATGTCAGCTCACGTCACAACTTTTAGAAGAAACAGATAACAGAAATGTTCCGATCTTTGGTAATTTTTCTTTATTCTCTGCAAAATCCAATAAATCTTAAACTTTACAATTGTCTCAGATGGAATCCCTGGCTAATTCCTTTTAACACATGAATACTATTCTTGGCACTGTCAAATTTCTAAAATCATAATAGGACCAGATCAGTCTATGAAACCCTTTCTAAATTTTCGATGGGATACAATTCGTCAAATATTGTACAATAAAACTTAAACCCCTGTTCTAAGATCACTTTTCATTTAAATACTATTACAGCCTTACCTGTCTTTCATGTAGAAATAGCGATTGCTCTCTAAAGTTCTAATAAACAAAAGTAGAAACGTCTTATTCATCAGCAATTGACCAAAAAACTTCAGTCCTTTTTCTTTCCTGGTCAGCTCAGGTCTTTCCCATTGTAAAATACCGTGATCTTCAATATTTGGAAATAGGATTTTCATTGTATATGTCCGATAGTCGAGGAATGGAATACCACCAGATGTGAGATCCGAAGTTAGATCTGTCATCTCTGTTTGTAATTCTGCGAACGCTAAAAAAGAATAAGGAAAATAGTAAATGTGTTGCAGCTTGTGATTTCTTCACATTAAAAAAAAAAAGCTTATGATGACAACATACATCCTATATTGTTTAATATTATTTCCACAGAATGTCAGGGGGCGGCAATTATAGTTGCAAAAAGGCCGGGTCTCCGATAGAGGATTCTGGCGACGGACGGTGGCAGCAGTCTCATTATTTTTTTTATTTCCTGACCAAGTTCCAATGATTTTCAGGGAAATCATAGTTTTGCCTTTTGCCAGATTAATATACAAAACCTGAAGATACAGGCCCAATACTGTACTCTTTGGAGTAGCAGATCCAGCCACGCCTCCCACCCATCTGAGTTCGTAAAGCCATATTTGAGTTTCTCTTTTTGTTTCCCAGCCAATGTCTTAAATGGTCATAGCTATATTACTAGAGTTCAATAATACAATCCCTATTTTGTTTAAGTTACACGCTTCTCCTCGGTAATATACATTTTTAAATTGATAAGACTTTTTGAAAAAAACTTACAGAAAAGCAAGCTTTTTAAAAAGGTAAAGCATTAAGTTTTTAACGTATGTTCATTACAGAAAAACCCTTAGTCCCACAAAAAATGTTGTATACAGGGTTTGTCCAGAAAGTAATAGGACTGATTTTCTTCGCGCCGATTGGATTCGGTAGAGGGCGTTACTAGCTAAGGAACAAGCGGCTGATCAGTTGTCTCCAAGCACGTGGAATCAGGACAGGCATTTTCGCGTGACGTGTTTCTGTGAGTGGTGAAAACCGAAAATGCAGCGTTCGTTAGAGCAGAGGTACGCGATTAAATCATGTGTGCAACTCGGTAAATCTGCTACAGAGACGTTTGATATGACCAAGCAGGCTTACCCAGATGTTGCTTTAGCAAGAAATGATATGTTTGGTGGCACCAGGTCTTTTTGGAGGGCCGGGAAGAGGTCGATGATGAAGACTTTCGACTTCGACAAACACAGACAATGTGACTCGTGTGCGCAAAGTTTAGAACTCAGACCGTCAACCAAGTATTCGTTTAATTGCCCAACTGCTAAATTTACCAAAACCTGTCGTTCATAAAATTGTGACGGTGAATTTGAACATGCGCAAGGTGTGCGCGAAGATGGTCCCAAAAGTGCTCACTGACGACCAGAAATTTCGGCAAGTGGAAGTGTGCCAAGAAAAGTTCAACATGTGTGAGAGTGACCCCCCATTTTTGAATAGCGTAATCACGCAGGTGACGAGTCATGGATCTTTGAGTATAATTCCGAGACAAAGAGGCAATATTCCGAGTGGCACACGTCGGCTTCTCCTCGCCCAACAAGGCAAGAATTAGCAAATCCAAAGTGAAAAAGATGATCATTGTCTTTTTTGACATCAAAAGTTCTCCGAGTCTCTTTTTTCGTCCACCATGAATTTGTTCCTCCTGGACAAACCGTCAACGCCAAGTTTGATGTGGAAGTGCTCACGAGACTCAAACGGAGGGTCAATCGGGTCTGACAAGACATCGCAGCCCACTGGAAGTTGGGCCACGACAACGCCCCGGCTCACACTACCTTTTTCGTGAACCTGACTAAGGCCGGCATCCCAACGCTTCCGCAGGCACCCTAGACCCCAGATGTGTCCTTCTCGGACTTATTTTTGTTTCCTCGCCTGACAAGGCCGATGAAAGGCAAGCAATTTGAGGCAGCCGAGGGAACCCAAGCAGCATGCACCGCGGCTCTCAAGGCTATTCCGGAAAATGCATACCGTGAAACCTTCAATGCTTGGAAATCACGCTAGCAGCGCTGCATTGACGCAGAAGGGGCCTATTTTGAAAGTTTTTCAAGAATTGTAACGATTAGGTCAATAAATGTTTTTAAATTGACTCAGTTTAATTACTTTGCGGACAAACCCTGTATAAAAGAAAATGCCCGACCCATGCTAATTTCTCTTTCTTTATCAGTCGTCTATGACCCATTACCTTCGATTCTTTCATGTTAATAAACACACACACAGCCTTCCAGACACAAACGCACACACATGGATATATTCACACAGACATACACACACGAACATATTCATGCAGATACAAACATTCGATTGACAAGGTCATACCTGGAAGTCTTTGTTCAACATTTGAATTCATCTGTATTTTTATACTTATAAAAAACAGCTAAACCAAAAGCCTTTTTTCACAATCTAGGTTATTTCGTGTTGTTTTGATTCGACAATTTTTCGAAGTTTCAAATTAGCAGTACGATTTCAACTTTAGCCAACCCAGACGAAAAAAAAACAACAAAAAAGAAAACTACTAAATGTTGAAAAAACTAGTAAAAAAAAAAATTGGAAAAGAGAAAAAACCTGTTATCCTATGAAGACTTTCTGCAGAACACATTTTCTATTACTTTTGAAACGAAAAAAGCTTGAAAAGTATGACATATTTGGACATCACTAGAAATATCTAAAAGAATTTGCTTAAATATTTGTTTTAGGTAGGGTATTCGTTATGCATTTTACAGATTTTATGCATTTTTTTTTCAAAAACCACCCGATAAAAAAAAAAAAAAAGTATAAATAATTTGTAAAAAAAAAAAAAAAAAATAATTTTCAAAGAACAGCTTAGTCTCCAGCGAGACGAGTCCTCTGAATACTTTTAATTGGTGCTGAAACAAAAGTGAAAAACTGCTGAAGGAAGTAATTAATTATTACTTTTCGCAAGGACTAAATTAGAACTACGTGGTATTATGTTCTAGAAGCTTTTCAAATTAACTCCGTCTACATAAAGTAAACTTTTAATGCCAATTTCTGACTTTTAGAAGAGAAAAAAAAATCATTTTATATCAGTTGCATGTTGATTAAACGTGGTGATACAGGCTTTGACTGAGATATTAAAGCAACATGACATATTTATAAGAAGTCGAATTTGTACGAAAGCACGCAGTACCTCCGAATTCAAAAGAAATTTGTACAAAACCTGACTTAGAGATATTGCAAACTTAGGTTATGAGGTATTTATATAAACATTGTAGCACAATTGAGCTTTCACTTAGTCTAAAACCAAAAGGTGATAGATTTTCCAGTCTTCACCAGTCAATACAGGAGGACCTAATGTGTAATGTTTACAAAAACTCTCATAATTTTTCTATACTTTCCGCATTGTCTGGAACGTAAGCAGGATTTTTTTATTTTTGGAGAAAAAAAAGGGGGAATAATAAAAATAAAAAAAACTTTATGTGATACTTTGAATAAGCAGTGAAGTACCCTGGAATTCGAGAATATTTAGGATTTCAGGGAGGGGGCCGGAGCCAAGCTCCCCCCCCCCTGCGTAAGTCCCTGCATATAATACGCCTTTTATTTTCTGTTTTAATGAATAATCGTCACATCTCTCCGCAAAAACAAAATCCAGAACATATTCCTGATGCACTGGATGCATGAACGAATAACTGACTTAAAAGTTGGGAATTTTTTGTATTCACTTTTCTGTAAATCTAGTAGCTGATCATTTTTACATTGCATTCTATGGCACTATAATAAGTGTTTCGTGTCCAAAAAAATATAATAGTAAAAAAAAAAAAAAATCCTACCTTCTTTACACTCTGCTGCCACCTGTAATTCCAACATATCCATGTGTTCCTGCATTGATTTCAAAACTCTGGACGATTCCGTTGACTTTCGTCGATATGCTATTAAAATCCCTACAACCACCAATAAAAGAAGACCGCCTCCAATTGCCACAGCAATAATTACGATTTTTGGGATTGGCCCTTCTTGGCCATTAGGCTGGGCATAATTAAGTCTTCCAATTGGATATCGTCTATTGCCACCAACTATCACCTGAAATTAAAACATTCCTTGTAAACTGATTGGTAAATATATTACAGCAGCACATATGCTGCAGAACACAAATGTTCACAGAGGTCAAATGCGACAAAAATTCATGACTACATTTGTCAATAAAAAGGGCCTAAAAGCTTCTGCTCTTTAGACAAGTTCTATTTTAAGTTATCGCAAGGGACGCCGACATCCCGTCACCTGGTGTACTTCTCAAAACGCCACATGTGCCGCACAGTTCCGCGACGCAACAGTTCCACCACGGTTGGCACGCGGCATCTGGAGTATATGATTTCTGAGAGAGCCACCCTTCGAATTATCCAATGAAACAACACCCATCCTTTAATTTACCACCTTGTCATACCGCGAACAACAAACACATTATTTGCCTGAATGTTAAGACCTTTGGCGCAGGGTAAACACAGATGCCTCTGGTGCATAAATAAGTGAGTTCTGCCAAGTATTGAAGCTGTCTGCAAAAACGTAAAAACAATTCTTATGTTATCTAAACAAAGACATGTTAAAAATGACCTCACAGATTTCCCTTTCATATCTTTTTCTTACTAGCTAGTATACTGCTCAATCTTCTGTATCCACTATCCGCTTTAGGTTAGACAACACTGATGTGCATATTACAGGCTAACAAAGAAATTCCTCATAAAACATACTCCCTCTTCCAAAGCATTTAATGATCGAATCTTTTTAGCAAAAAAAGACAAATAAGCATTTAAACATAGCTGACTACCATTTGAAGATGTTAGCATAAACTTGATTGTGGGATGGTAATAAAAGACATACTGTATAAGTAGTATCTTATTTTGGTCGCCATTTACTATCGACAAGGTCAGATTACCATAAAGAGTTATGCTGCATTGAATATACAATCATGGAGTTACGTAAGTGAATATATTACCAAAGCATTAAATTATCATAAAATTTCGCATCTAATTTAAGAACAGTCAAATTAACACAACATAAATTTAATTGGCCGTTTGAAAGTCAAGAAATCGCCCATTTAAGTTTATGTTTATATGAACTGATCAACGACAGACTAGTTTGATTATGCATGGCGGGGTTTCCCCTTCTAAGAATTTACGCTATTACGAACCAACTTTTTTTTTATACTGTTTATTCAACTGAAGTGATACATTCACCTGCGTCAATTCATGAAATTAAGGGGCGGGGAATGCATTTTTACAAACTCTAGGGGGACACATACCCCCTCCACCCAACTGAAGCCACAGGATATATTCAATGTGCAACCCCTATGGAAAAATACAATTGAGGTGATAGTCTTACCCATCAAAACTTGAGAGCCTAAGAAAATTTGCCTTATTTTCAAAAAAAGAGGGAAATATCCCCTAAAAGTGGTAGAATCTTAATGAAAATCACAAAATCAGATTAAGTGTATCAGAAAACCATACTGTAAAGGTTTTCAGCTCCTATCTGCAAAAATGTGGAATTCTGTATTTTTTGCCAGAAGAAAGATCACGGATACGTGTTTATTATTTTTTTTCCAGGGGTGAACGTCGAGGAGGGGACAGCCCCTTTCATACGCGAAATAATTTCTGTTCGTTTTAAGTTTTAATGTCGCTCCATACTTTCAGTTAAAAAAAAAACTTGTTTTTTTTTAATATTTAATTCGCATGATAAACCAAGCAAAATATGTTTCTACTTTTTTTTTAGTTAGGAAATTGCGTCGAGTCCAATTACAATGAATTTTCCAAATAAATGATCAACATTTCGGTATGCCAACAACAATCAAGACACTATTGTCTGGCATTCATCTTGAACGCGGAATGCAACATGATTAACATAGGAATTGAAAAAAAGAAATAGATTGCTGGTCAGGGAGCACGGTTGATTATCTCGATGTCAGTGACCATTGAATTATGGTTGCAATAGCTACAACCTAGTAAAGAGCAAACCACGGACCATAGAAACCAAAATTAAAAAAATACACTTGAAAAATAAAAATTACATTTTGTAGCTGATTCAGAATGGTAACTATGATTCCGATAAATTTTAATAGTAAAACGCTGTTTTGAAAATAATGAAAAAGAGCCTGAAACCCCTTCAAAAATGACGTCAGGTTGAAATGAAAAGTACAAACTTGGAACTGAAATTGTTAAAAACCTTCTTCAGAACACTTACAGCCCCAAACTTGAAAAACAAGGAAAATGATAATTTTTTTTTGCATGGGTACCACTGATGTGTCCTCTTTTTTTTTCTTTGTCGCTAGCAAAGCACTGGAACATCATAGGGAGCTGTTTAAGGGTTCATATTAGATCCCGACGCCGCGCCGGCGGATCGAACCAACGCCACCAACGAGAGGCTCGGTTGACCGCCACCGAAGTGTCGCTACGCCACCGCCGGCAGAGGCGGCGGCGTTCGGCTGACATTGAATTAATTTTGCGGCAATTCTTTATGGCGTCAACCGCAAAGACGGAGCTTTTCTTTCTCGTGTGGTTTAGTATCTCGATTTTCCTGATTAGAAATCAAGCAGGGCTTGCACTATCCCCGAATGTTTGGGTATTTCCCCGAAAATCTATGCGTCACCCAGAAAAAAAAATTTGGTTCCCCGAATCCTCAAAAATCACTCAATCACGGTGCCACCCCTAGCGATTTATCACCAGTGACTTTCCCCTGCTGAAAGATAATTTGCGTGCCATAATTCTTCAATACTATTTTGTTATTTAATTTTCGTTTCTTGTTATTTTGCATAAAAAAACAGACAGATTCAGTAGAAGTATACGCTGTTCCTCGCACGTTGACAAAAAAAAAATATCGTCTTTATGAAATCAGATTAAATCATTTCGAATGCAGCTTCCCAATTGCTATTTCTTACATCATTCGTAGTCAAGAATTTTATCTTTAAGCTGAATAGAACGCATTCACTACTATACAGCTTCAGTTTGCATTTTGAAATTGATAGTCGACAAATTGTTTCTACAGCTGAATCGTAAGCTTGCAGAATTTTGTTTTCTTTTGCTGTTTTTAGATAAGATTTTCTTAATGTTTAATGTAAAATTGTTGAACGCCTGATAGATTAAAGAAAATACAATCTTCTTTCTGAAAAAAATTTTACTCCCCCCCCCCAAAAAAAAAACCTTCTATTGAGGTAAAATTTAGCTGTAGACTAAGTTATGTACAAGGTAGGGAAATTAAAGATTGAAACGGAAGTTACCCCAAAAATATTATTCATAAAAAAATTGTAAATTATTGCCTATAGGAGGGGGGATAGGGGGCTATCATTTTAAAGTGATAATACTTCATTTTTAATTGAAAGCAGCGATGCCAAAATAATAATTATTTGTTTCATTTAAAGTGGAGACGGAAGAAAATGACATCAAGTTCCCAGGGAAACCATTGAAATATTTTGATAGACCCAGGGCCCAATATTGGGACTTGTTCATTGTCATGGGTATTTTGCGATTTCTCATAGGCTACTGGCCTAATTTGGCTTTTAAGTGTGCTCCCTTTTAATTAGATTCTTTAGATCTTAGTGAATGCCACAGCGACTCTATGACTCAGTTTTCCAATAATTTGAGGTATATCTGAATAATTTCGACATTTTTGTTGTTGTCATTGTACCCCTTTACTCATACCCTCAATTTTTTTTTTCAAGGAACACTAAGCTGTTTAACATTGTTTCGCGTGTTTGTTTGAACCATATAGTGACCTATTAATTATTAAGTACGTTGTTTTTTAATGTGAAGCTGAGATGGTATCCTATCAAGGTGGTATACAGAGAGGGGGGGGGGGAAGGTATTACATTTAAAAGAAATATCTCGATTTTTTTTTAATTGAAAGCAGGGATGCCAAAAAGTTAATTTTTTTTTTTAATTTAAAGCAGAGACGGTATCCTATCAAGGTGGTAATTTTTGTGAGCATTTGGAAATCAAAGCTTAAACTCAATAACTGATACAGTGTCTCCTAACATTTTGCTTGGATTAAAAGTGACGAATTAGGAAGAAAATCTCAACATCTTCATGAAGCTACTTCTGTCTGCATATTATTTCATTTAATTGCATTTAAAACGGATGAGCGTTTCATTTTTTACCCAAGAAAATAGCTGGCACTTCATTTTCCTCATACCGAAAAACCATCAAGTGTTTTTTTTTTCATTGTAAATGAAGTGTTCGCATGTGAAGTGTTCACCATGTATTTTCTAATTTGATAAATTTACTCCTTTTAAATGCAGTTTATAATTTAGTTGATATTAGGTATTTATGAGTTTGTAACTTGGAGTGAATCCCCCAAAGAAAAAATGAATAATATCCAAAAGAGCAGCCAAAAGCAATAGAAAAAAACAGCAGTTCAGCCTTAGCCTACATGACTACAAAACTTAAAAATGTATTTTTTTTTTAATTGTTATTAAAAACCAGTTTTTAATATAAGGAAGGCTTTTTAGGAATCCAAAAGAGCAAAAAAAACCCAATCAATATCAAAGTCGCCCATTTCAACTGTTTTAAAGGTGACAAAACAGATATAAACAAAGGGCATTATGAAAAAATGAAGCTTCTAAGTTCAAACTTATATTCAAAGTTTTTACCCAGATAACTGACAGATTTTGTGATACGGTATTCGAAGTTTTATATGCAGTAATGCTCAATGAAAAAAACTACTAATTTTGATAATTGTTTATGTTAAGAATACATAGCTAATAGATGCTTCAACTATTATGCAAGGGTTCTGAAACCCCACAACCATTTCATTTCTACCAGATTTCTACTTCTCTTGATGAATAATGAAGAAGACTAGTTTCCAGCCAGCGACTTGTGAAGTTTTGAACTCATGAATAGGCCCGAATCTGTTGTAAATTTAAGCTGTGATTTGAGAAAGACTGATAAAAACATTAATGTTTGCGGTAAACATTGATCGCGCTGGCGAATCGCCACCGCTGCTGTTTTTGACCCCGCCGCCACCGGTCTTCCCTCATCGGCGCGGCGCCGAGGTCTCGTTCATATGGCACTCAAACTAGAATTTGCGTGCCATTTCCAGAATGGAAAGGCTAGGCGGGGGACTGGAACATTTTCTTTCAATGATTTGACAGCATACACATGCGAATGATAAGTTGGATTTTTCGCAGAAATAGTAGCCTATTCCTGGCGAAGTATTTTAAATTTCTATAGCATGGACACTCAACAAAGACAATTTGCCTTGCTAAGCCATCAAGTAGCATATTGAGTGAGTTAGTAAGTCAATACAAATCTCAAATACAAAATGTTCCGACATAGTGAGAAAAGCCCTCAAACACTGAAGGACACTTCAAAAGGCTCAAGAAGTTCGTTAGCCAATACAGAAACCTAAGTTCGGAATCTGACGCAAAATACACCCTTATTTAACAAATAAGACTGTTTTTAATTTAAAAACACCACTTCTGTCTAGCTCTTCAATTTTTCTATCTGGTAACTACCAGCCAATCAGTAATCAGAAAACAATCCCGCGATATAATACAATGGATACCTGAAGTCAAGCGAGTATTTCTTATTATACAATCTGTAGATTTCCATCCTCACAAGAGAGTACAAGCTTTTTTTTTAATCCGTCGTATGATAGGCTGTGTTATTAGTTTAAAAATAAATCTTTAGAAAACAACAATCGGTACTGGTGCATTATGTGGGCACTTCTATATACTAACGAGAGACGAAACCCGCCAAATGGGTTATATGCAGAAGACCGCTATACATAAATGGTATGCAAAGCGTGGTTTTCATTGCGTTTACGATATTTAAACTGTTGTTTTTCGGTGTTTAGGGGGGGGGGACAAAAAGATACCTAGGTTAGGTTACGTATTTAATATATGGTCTGCTTTACCCCCTCCCCCTAATGTGCCAATATGTAGCCCAAATTTGTTTCTAAACTATATTATATTCATCCGATTTTATTTCATTAGCATTAACCAAACTTGACTTCTTTAGCAGTGCCCACATAATGCACCAGCACCCAACAATCAAGACATCTGTGTTCAGCGTTAAGTTTGAATAAGGAATGCAGCGACACAATTAAGTCAAGAAAAAAAAGTTTTTGGTCACTGAGCACAGTTGGTTCTTCCAATGTCAGCAACTGGTGAATAATACAACAGCACGAATTATTTTCCTTTCATAGAGTTTTTCCTTAATAAATTTATAATAGATTTGTCCAACGAAGCGTGAAGCTCTGACTAATTCAACAGACCATGCAATGCTTCAACACGAAAAGGGATACATCTAAATCTGCTCCCTTGATTTGAACTGAAAGAAGAAGAAAGAAAGAAAAGCACGAATGCTGGGGTGGAGGAACGGCCGGATTTTTAAGAGATCTGGAAATTTCCTAAGTTTTAAACTGAGCTAAATCTTGAACATTATTTTACACAACATAAACCGCAATTACTGGAAAAGAAAATATGAATAATAGAGGAAGCACACTCGCTCTAACTGCGATTCTTCAATGCAGGGTTAAAGCAAGGTCTTTTTTGGCAGGGTAGCAACGAACTTCTACACGCCTTAACCTCTCATCGCCCAAGTAGATACTTACTTTTTGAAACTTCATAAATATTCAAACAGTATACACATTAATTCAGCCAACAGCCCTGAATGTTACACACTAGATTATTTTTATAACTGATAAATTTGTCATTATTTATTCAATTTTGATATTTGTGCTCTTAATTTTCGATTGATATCTGTTTTTATACGAATGCAATGCACGATATATGCAGTACATTTTTAAGAAATATTTATATTCTTTGTGAAACTAAGTGAAGTGAAACCACTACGTGACCATCAATAGCGAAATGCATGGTTAAGTAAAAATTAAAAACACCCCAGTGAATTCAAATGTATAATACAACAATACGATTTATGGGCAGGCCGAGAGGCAGGCTTTTTAAACCACAAAGGTGTAGACTGAATGGTTTCTTTGAATTTTTCCAATAAAAGTTTCTCCTTGTCATTTCCTCTTTTGTTTCATCAACTAGCTATAGTATATTTATTTTTGTCGAAGATAAAGCTGTGCTGGAGAGAAAGAGCTACCATTTATTGACGTTTTAAAATCAAAACGTGACTTGTTAAATGACAAAAATGTGGAAAAACGTGACTTCTTAAATGCCAAAAATGTGGAAAAGGTGGAAAATAAATGCCAAAAATGAGGAAAAGGTGGAAAAACCTGACTTCTTAAATGCCAAAAATGTGGAAAAGCTAGAAAAACGTGGGTGATCCTAGATACTTTTTGCTATTTAATTCCAGAAAGATACATGATATAGTTATCTATATGAAGCTGTCAATGAAACTGCAAGATCATTTTTGATTTAAAATTGATCCCGCCAGCTGTAAAAAAGAGCGATCTCTCCCATGCTCTTCAAATCAAACGCTTATCCTCTTTTCAACATAAATCGTGGATGAGATTGCACTTTCTGGATTCGTTTCAAAATGTTCTCTTGCGATTCAACTTCATCGCAGCGACAAGCAGACACACTGAGGGACATTCAGTGCCCATTCTTCCATTTTTCAGGATCCTGCTGTGATCATAAGCCCCAGAATTCATAAGATATTCGGCCATTCATTTTACACATCATTCCAGTCCCGTCTAATACCTTTTGCTTCCACCAACAGCACTTAATAAAAATTCCTTTTCATGCGACAACTAGTAGCATAGCCAGGGTAGGATAATATTAGATGTATTAAGACCCAATATCGGAAATATTACAATTGCATAAAAGGTTCAAAAAGACCTTTTGAGAAGTTTTATGAAATAAGATTGTTAGGGAGGATACTCATTAGGATAGTGTTCGGGGGGGGGGGATTATTGTTATGGTAGTCAGGGAGGTTTATCATCCATGAAAGAAGTTGGATCTTTCTGAAAGTAAATATCGGATATACCGCTGCATCACTCTTTTAAAATCAATTACCGATTTATTCTCCACAGAAATGAGAATACAAGTCTTCGGAATAAACTTTTCCCCAAAAGTCCCATGGGCTTTTCTATAAGAAATTCATCTCACCTTACAACAAAAAGTCATAACAATAAAGGAAAGGTAATTTCCAAGTTTTGCATGACTACAAACAAACTGATTGAATTCTTTTCGAACTATTGTTATTCAAATGCTAAGAAGTAACTCAAAAGGCTATCTGATCTCATTCTCTGGTAGTAAATGCTCCATAAGGATTCAAATCAAATACCATCATTTATTCTGCATTTTATTACTTTTTTTTTTTTTTTTTTTTTTTTTTTTTTTTTGAGTTGGCTTACAGGCTAGTTTAAAGAATTACAACAAATAGAAAAAATAGAGATATAAAAGGGCCCAAAGAGGAATAAAAATTAGTATAACCCATTTAAGGTTAAGACTCTCTACCACCTCGTCTGAAAAATTTACAAGGGCTTCACGCCTAAGCGCAGAAATTGATTTCAGGGGACATTATCTCTGGTTGGGGTGGGGGCTCTCACATACATCGGTTCAAATTACTCCATTACCGAAAATTTATACCTCCCCCTCTAATTGAGGCTGATATCTGTTTGCAGTGTTTCTGTTTACATTTCCTATGGTTCTTTCTTTTTATGTAGGTCCATTGAACGTTCTTGTTATATTTATTATTAGAATAACGTTAAACTATGCAGTGTAAATAAAATAACAATTGTAGGAAAATTATTAGAAAAAATCAACTGAACCAAAATAAAATGAAATACGTGGTATTAGGCATACGGCAACAATTCTTGCTACAGGAATTTCCACAAAATTTGTGGTTGCCACCTCAAAGATTATTAAATGCAAAAATTACTCTAGAGCAAATGACGAATGCGATGGATTATTTAACTGCGGATTGAACCAGAACTATTATCCTAAGCCAGGGTTCCCACCCTCAGTGTTATTTCTAATTTACAGTACAGCGCAATTTCGGTGTTCTCAGTCAGCATTGAGCATATTTTCATCCATTTTGCAAAATAATTTTAATACTGTTGATTGTCTAGTTCTTTCCTTTTTTTTTATCACTTGTGCTTAATCTGTCAGAACAGAAAAGGCGTCGTAAGTAAAATCGTAAGAGATCTTGAGCTTTGAGAGCTGTCTATGTTACTTTTGAGTGGTTCTGCCTTTCTTATTCTTGGACATAACCTCCTGGGATGAATAGGTCCAAGATGAATATCGTCAATTACAGCCAAATGAGTGTGACAGAGGGAAGAAAACAAATATAAATAAGGGAAGTCATTAATGGAAAACAACAGATGCATGGGCGCGAAGTGCAGACGCAAGTCTTTTTGGATAAAAATAGTATTTCCTCAGTATTTTTTTGGGGCGAGCTTCAGTAGTTACAATTTTGTTTTGTGACAACCCCGGCTTACAGTAAATTATAAATTATTATGTAAAATATGAAAATTATGAGTAACAAAAAAGGCGTTTTGTGGGAAAAATAAAGTTTTAATTACATAGAGAATGATAACTATCTAAACGAAAAACCCAAGGTATCGAAGGATGTTTGGTCAATATTTATTAGTGGGGCAAATGTTAATTATTTTATATATATATATATATATATATATATATATATATATATATATATATATATATATATATATATATATATATATATATATATATATATTTTCAAACGGGGATAAAATTTTCAAATGGGGAATAAATTTTCAAATGGGGATAAATCCATTTATTTAGACAGTGAAAAAAAAAAAACAGGTACAAAAGTCCAGATTTTTTTATCACATATACAGCGACCGTCATCAGTAGCATTACCAAAATAATATAATTTAAACTAGCATTTTTATGCAGATTACTTTTTGTGTATAAAAATGCTCGCGCCGAAATCAAGCGGCGCGCCGCCGAAAATCTTATAGCGCACCACCGCCGGAAATTTTCAGGGCCGAATTATTTTCTGGGATTATTAAGAGGCATATACAATGCAAAATCTACTATCTAACGGTACATGCAAAAATTTTTGATCCTCTCAAAATGTTTTTGAATTTACTCGTCAACTATGGACTTTAGATTATCATTCAGTTTTTTCTGTCCTCTTTGCTACAATGTAATATATTCTAATTAAAATGAGCTTCGACTAGCCATAATATTCCTCGAAAACCTTATTTATAAATGTTTAGCCGTGTGCAAAAATGCAGCTATTCTACAAAGGTCTATTCTACACCTAATCTACCAAATATACTGACTACACTTAAAATACAATGCGCAAATTCCCTACTCTAAGATAATGATTCTATTTATCTAAGGCTTTTCAAAGGAACATCACGAATCTTTCTACTATTGGACCTTAGGATAATATTCAACAAATCAATAGTAAAAAGTAGCAAGGACAAGCAGAACATTAGTCCATGGCCTACCAAGAATACACTTCAAAATGTGTCAAATTAAACAATTTAATGAGATGAAAAGTACGCTAGTATACGAAAAATTTCTATAGTTTCCATAGTTTTCAAAAGTAGGAGAGTTTCAACTGGGAAGAAAAAGTCTATGGCAACTAAACTCTGGAAACTAATAAATCTATTCGCCATGGAAAATGTTGCTATGAAAGTATTTCATTTTACTGCAAAAGTAAAGTTTACGTCACCGAAGATTATAATTGAGCCAGACAGAAGCCATCTCAATTAAACAAAAAAATAAACAAAGCAGAAAATTAAAAAAGAATTCACGTTGCTGGTTGGGACTTTTATGTACCAATCATCTAATGAAAAAATTGCTCAGTATATTTTGGTATTTGACGTTTTTTGGTGAGATAGTGTATTGAATCGCATTTCAGTATGCACTTAATCAAATTTGGCCATATAAAATCCTTTGGTATACCATGACAAAAACTTTTGAATTTTTGGTAGTAACCCTTATGAGTGAAATGCCTTTCTGAACGTACAATCTTAAGAGAAATAAGATTACAACGAAATGTTAAAACCTAAAGTGAAATTAACTGATTTGGCTACTGAAGAGCTAAATTCACTTCGCAAATACGTCTAACACAGCAAAATGTTTATGTATATTTGTATATGGTAGATCCATCCAAGTAACACAAGCAAAAATAATATAGTTTTGAGCTTAATCTTACTCTCAAGTTTATTTTTCATTTGAAAGATATTGAACATCTCGCGAATCAAATATCTACAACATCAAAGAAATTACAGTACATGATAAATATAAATTACTGGTTTTATTATGCACATAAGCATTATTGTGATAAAAAAAAAATCCAATGATTGATTTGACTTAAAATGGGGGAAATTTTGGTTTCAGATTTTAGGTTCAAATTTAGGTTTCAGAGAGAGAGAGAGAGAGAGAGAGAGAGAGAGAGAGAGAGAGAGAGAGAGAGAGAGAGAGAGAGAGAGAGAGAGAGAGAGAGAGAGAGAGAGAGAGAGAGAGAGAGAGAGAGACAGAGAGAGAGAGAGAGAGAGAGAGAGAGAGAGAGAGAGAGAGAGAGAGAGAGAGAGAGAGAGAGAGAGAGAGAGAGAGAGAGAGAGAGAGAGAGAGAGAGAGAGAGAGAGAGAGAGAGAGAGAGAGAGAGAGAGAGAGAGAGAGAGAGAGAGAGAGAGAGAGAGAGAGAGAGAGAGAGAGAGAGAGAGAGAGAGAGAGAGAGAGAGAGAGAGAGAGAGAGAGAGAGAGAGAGAGAGAGAGAGAGAGAGAGAGAGAGAGAGAGAGAGAGAGTGTGAGTGTGAGAGAGAGGGAGAGATAGAGATATATAGAGAGAGAGAGGGGGTTATTTTTTACATGGATCGCTTCTTTTTTCACAGACCTTTCTCAAATACTTTAGGAACAGTGAACTATACAAAAAAAAAGAAAAAAAAAAGAATCAGTGGTCTAAGGAATTCAATTAGTTTCGAGTTGAGTCAAATTTCCAGTTGAAAAAGGATTCCCTATCTACTTTACAAGAAAGAAAATCAGGAAATTAAATCACTTTCCAAGCCAAGCTTAACTTGAATCAGAATCTAAAAGGGGGAGAAGGAGACAGAATGGAGAATGATGTTTGACGAAACTCTCTTGCTCTTAGGTTATCTCTTTAGTAAAGTATTCCCTGTCAACATAGTATACAAAGAGAATTTGAAACTGTAAAAGGATTTTAGGTAATTTTATGCTGAGTCTGACATTGCTGCATACGGCTCTACATGAAGTCAGTTTGAGAGGTTTCATCAATTTTATGGAAGGGGACTTTACTAAATAGCATCTCGATGTTCCTTATAAGTAGCCATATCAATAGGCTATAATAGCCAATACAAAATGGCAAAGTCATCGCTAAAACGAAACAATTTTTCTACCATTGTGATATTATTCCGGGGGAGCAGAGCCCCATGCGAAATGTCCATTTTTTTACAATCGCCCTTAAATATTGCCGTATTTTTTCATTTTTCACCTGTTTTGCCCCTCCCCCTCAATAGATTTCCAGTTTAAGCGTCCCACTGTCATTTTATTCTTTCAATATATGAGCAGGCACAATACAACAAAAGTTTTGCTCATAATCACTAGCAAGATGTTTTATGGAGAATAATTTTGAGAAGGTACGGAGAGTCTAAAGTGTTGTTTGAATTCAGTTGAACTGAAGTCTTAAAAGAAAAGCACCGGAAAACAAATTCCAAGCTGTTTTGTTTTGAAATCCTAAGTCTCAAATTTAGAGTCGGAACACAAGCACAAGTTCTGTTCAAACGGAGAGAGAAAACAAACTTACCACAACTTCAGGCAAATCATTGGGGTCAAATCCAAATGCTTTTGGCTGGGTAGGTGGAGGTCTACATGTTAATTGGTTCCTCGATAAAGAAGTTACGTTACACCGTTCAACACCAATTAAAACTTGGACGTCTGATTCCTGACCAGCTCGGTCTAAATGCTGACCCTAAATTTCGAAAATAAACAACGATAAAATAAGTGAAAAGATTTAAGAATGCACATAAATAAACAAATATGAATAACAAGGTAACCTATCACTTTTCGGACATGTAATACTCCTATCATCAATTTCATAGGGTATATCTCTCAGCATATACACCGTTAAAGAAAAAGTAGTACCAACTCCTCTGCACAAAACCTTTTAATGAATAGGGCTGCGTGCTTTACGTGAGGGTTTCCAAAACTCAATTGGCATCACAGCAGAGCGTTCCGAATAGGAGCAGTAGGTAAAGCCGTATTACCACCAGCTTCTGCCTCGGTTGCCAGTAATAAGTCACCATAGTGTTTCCTTGAAGCTTTAACTGCTCTTTTATGTACAAAGCATATCCCAAATGTACCCAAAATAAGAGCACGAAATTACGCCGATGTAACTGCTCATGGTATGAAACCCTCAATAGTATAATCAACAGAAATAATTACTGATACAAAAGTCTTCATATCTTAAACGTTTTCATAGTTGAGCATTTTAGGTTATGGCTGCAGTATTTTTACACTAATTCGAAAAAGATGATTGTTTAAACCTTTAAACAATAATGTTTAAATAATGTAACTCTCTGAAACTGGTTAAACCTTCCCTCGCCATCTGATCTATGCAGGTTCCCTGCCTAGTTCGCAAGACTAGGTCTACAAAGATATCACGAACTTCCCGGTATAAAGCTGGAATTAATGGAAGAGGAAAGTCTATAACTGAAATATCCTAGAATGAGAGGTCAATACGATAAGTCCTTTGTGTCAAACCTCCCGGTATAAAGCTGGAATTAACGGAAGAGGAAAGTCAATAAATGAAATATCCTAGAATGAGAGGTCAATACGATAAGTCCTTTGTGTCAAACCTCCCGGTATAAAGCTGGAATTAAGGGAAGAGGAAAGTCTATAAATGAAATATCATAGAATGAGAGGTCAATACGATAAGTCCTTTGTGTCAAACCTCCCGGTATAAAGCTGGAATTAACGGAAGAGGAAAGTCGATAAATGAAATATCCTAGAATGAGAGGTCAATACGATAAGTCCTTTGTGTCAAACCTCCCGGTATAAAGCTGGAATTAAGGGAAGAGGAAAGTCTATAACTGAAATATCATAGAATGAGAGGTCAATACGATAAGTCCTTTGTGTCAAACCTCCCGGTATAAAGCTGGAATTAATGGAAGAGGAAAGTCGATAAATGAAATATCCTAGAATGAGAGGTCAATACGATAAGTCCTTTGTGTCAAACCTCCAAGATCCCTGGACTGCACTTAAATAGGGCAAAATAGAAAAACAGGCTAAAGTTAGGAAAGCGTTAGATAATTCCTAAAGACCGAGGACAGAGAACGAGCGAGAGATCTCTAACAAGAGAAATACAATCAATAAATTTAGTAACATTTTCCTCCATGCAATATGCTTTTATGGCATTTTACTTAATTATAAGCTATAGATGGACTAGTGATGTTGAACATTTTACTTTAAAATGTAGTCACCCATTTAAGAATTAAAATCAAGTAGTTGCGGGCATCAAGCCATGGTTAATTGTAGAAAAAGCCATGACAGATAGTCCGAGTGAGTGAGAGGCAAAATCTGGCATAATCCCCTTTTAGGATTGTGTAAAAATGATGTCATTTCACGTGTTGATAGATAAGTCTATCCATCCATACATCATTCCCTAGGGCAGAACTAAGGTAAATAGTCACAGAACCAAGGGATGAAAGACCGGATTGATTCACCCTTACTTACGATAATACTGAATGTTCCCTTTTGAAAATAACATGAATAGGACAACAAGAGTCGGCCTGACTTACCACATAATTGAGCGAGTCTTTGATTAGCATAGCAAGTCCCTCAAACAAATTGGACCTAGATCGCTGTCAGTGATATTATTTTCTGACTAGACTCAATCTGAGCAAGCTCGTATTGAGCAACACTAAGGTGGAGAGAACGAGGTCGTTATTTGCACGAACGGTGACAATTTTTGCTAATTTTGCTTAAACATTTCTTTCGCTGTTTTCAAGGATCGTCAAATTATGCAACGAAAAAAGGTCTTCAGAATCCTATCAGAAGGCATATATTAGCAACGAAAGGCACCATCGCCCTTTTATATGGTACATTCATTGCGGTTTATCTAATAATCTTTGACTATCATTATTGTTATTTTCAAATTGTCAACATTTAATGAACTTTTCTACAATCTACTTCATGATAAAAAGTTTAAAAATTACTATTTTAGTTGTCCTTAAAAGGTGGCATTTTTGATTTACGAACACAGAAGGCGACAGCGGCAAGTGGTCAGTGAATGCTGTCCAAAAAAGTGTAAAGTCTAGTGAAGTCAGTCTAGACAAGGCTCGTGGCAGGCACGTAAATGGGAAGTCATTTTGGAGGGAAAGGGGGAGCTCACGCAGGATCAATTCAAAAGTCGCAAAAAAGGGAAGTATATGTACGTACAAGGAACTGGAGGTAGTCGTAAAAATCTTAATATTTCGGTATGAGCGACCAAACACCAGGGGTACGTTCCTGGCTCAAAGGAGCAACTTGTCGCGATATGCAGGGGCGAATCTCCAGTATTTTTATTGGGGGGGGGGTCCATATCTGGATAGTCAAAGGGCAAGGGATGTATAATATTTTTTCTCCGCATTATTGGGGGAGGGGCAACTGCCCCCCCCTTGCCACCCCCAAACAACGACCCTGGCAATATGTATAAAAATTTCCCTGCAAAAGCTGAAAAAAAACCAACGACAGGATTTGGTGCATTGCTGCTATGAAAGAAGATCATATATTTTTGGAGCCCTTCGGTAACTGCTGAAATGTCTCAGCGAATACAAAGATCAAAGCTCACTTCAAAGGGACACTGACGCAAATTCAGTTTCAGCCATATTAAGTTGTAGGTATTTTGAAAATAAAAGTATGACTTAATCCACTTTCACAAAAAAATAACTTAATAAGGATCTTAAGGGCATAACCGATACATAATACGGTACTAGTTTTTACGTATATCTCGTCAATATAAAAATTTGTTTCCCTTCATTTTTAAAATATAGACTCATGTTCGTGAAAAAAAAAAGAGAATAATTACGCAAAATAACCAGTATAAGACATATTAATTACGTTTTTGTCCAACCATAGGAAAAACTGCCAAAGAATATCAGATTTCTTATTTATTTTGCCAACTTTGCAACGAATTTTTATGGGATAGGTTCTGTTCCACTAGCAGCGGAACCAGAATAATGACATTTATTGCAGACTCAAGCACAAAAAAGGAACAAAAATGACAGAAAAAGAACATCAATTACAAAGAAGGTTAAATACGATTGAAACAATTAAGCCTTAAAAAACAAGGCTTTATCATACGGAACAGGGTGAAAAATGGCAAAAATAAACTTCACACACAACTTCGTCATTAATTACCTGTAATTGGATCCGTAGACTACTTCCCTCCAACCGGTCAGTTCTGACCGTATACGAATAACAACTGTTCACGAAAATGCTAAGAAAACATTTATTACCCAATTATTAATTCTACAATGTAGTCTCTCTTAGAATTTCATTTTCTAAAAAATGTATCATAAACACAACAGGGAAACAGAAAGGGCTGCATCCCTTAGCATTTCGCTAAATTATCATTAGGATCCTGGGCCATAAAACCCTTCCTACTAAAAGTTTTGAAAAAAAAGCTACCACCCCCTCCAATTGGGTTACCTTTAGCTGCACACACGTAGAATTAGAATGTAAAATTATGAATAAAACTTACATTTATCGTCAAATAATCACTTTTATAATATTTTATTTCCTCGTCAAATTTCTCATAGATGGGATCGGGATAGAGAAGGAAGGGACTATATCCTTTATCCTTCCATAGCTTCTGGACAGCTGTTACATTATCCATAAGAAATCCATAGTCAAGTTTCTCGGGATCGTCAGCGTTTAGTTGTTTCTGTATTTCATAAGGTATCGGCACAGCTGGGGATCGGCATTCCATACGAGTTTTAGATATGACGGTACAGCTCTACAGGAAAAAAAAGTGGAATTAATGTTAAAACTATTTATGCCAATAGGTTCACATTTGGGTAAGATAACGTTATGTTCTGGAGAAGAAAAACAAAACAAAAAACATATAATAATATATCTTAATAATATAATAATAATAAATATATAATAAATAATATAATATAATAATAAAATAATAACAATATAATAAATATCTTACACTTTCCTTTTCTTCTTTTCTTAATTCTTATTACCTTTAGATTAACAGTTCACTTTGTTACATATTTCCAATATATTAAACAGCAAACTCGATTATAGACTCAATGTAAAATTAAAGGTCCACTTTATATTTTCAAGCTTTGTTCTCATAGTCAAACGATGGTTATGGCTTTAAACTTACATCTGTCAAATTTTTATTTAAAAGAAAACAAATTTATTTTTATTTATTTGAAATTATCGCCATTTCTGTTGGAGTGCATTTTATTCTAGCAAATTTACAGAATGTTATAAAATGGTTAAGGTCCAATCCTTCAACTACGTAAACTTGTTCCAATCCAACGAAAATCATCCAACAAAAGGTGTCTAGGACATAAAAAGAATTAGGCTTAAAAGAAGAAAAGAGAAGAAGAAAAAGTCAAGACAAGAGAAATGGTTGAAGAAACAAAAAAAGAATAAAGCAGTGTAAGCACATGCAACAAGGACATATGGCCAGCTGCCATTCCTTGAAAATGAAATGACAATTTCAGAATATTAAAAAAAAATGTAAATGTACAAAATCTGTACTTATTCTTTCCATAAGATAGAAGAATTTAAAAGGTCCCCTAAGTCGAGAAAAACAATAAATACAAGGATGTACAGAAGTTTGGACACTTCCAATATATGCAATACTTGTACACTACAAGAAAAAATGAAAGCGTGATATTTTTTGCGTGTTCATTTTTTTACAAAAAAAAAAAAAAAAAAAAAAAAAAAAAAAATTAGTATACAAAAGAAAGAACTGAAATAACTTATGAACGTAACGAAGGGGTTACGTTCGCCTAAAAGTACATGAAAAGTGTTTTTTTTTTAATAGTATTATTTTGGGGTGCAATATGTAAAGGATTGAAAAAGAAAGACACAACTACTATTGGGCAATACACAATTCACTTTTTTTCGCTTGCCCTCCTTTAGAAAATGGACAGTCTTGTGCCCACTTGGTAAGTATGCAGCATACCACCCCATGATCCATCGAAAAAAAATGTAAGTGGGGTGTCTATGTACAGCAGAGTGTACAAGCGAAAGACCAAAAACATTATGCAGAGTTTGAAAGACTAGACCAGTCATTTCCTTTTCTGTTTGCCAAGTTCTTTTCTCAAATTAAGAAATAGTTATTTTTGTTACTATCTGGTACCATTTCCTAGTCAACATTTGGATTTCCTAAAGTTACAAGATTGCCTCAAGATATGCACAAATTCTCAAAAAAATCTTCAGATGTCCGACTGTCGCAATTAATTTTTTTTTTTTATTACCAATGGCAATTATTCAGCCATAATGGCAACGCTAGGGTAATAAAAGGCAGATCACTAACCATCATCTCTCAGTAATCTAAAGCTACCTGGGGTTACTAAAAAAATTGCCCACAGACAACTAAGACATCTAAAGGTTATAAGACCGCGTCAATTCTTCATTATTACGACACATTCTACCTATTATTTTAATCTGATAATGGGCCAGGCACGTACATTCCAGGGGAGGGGGGAGTTGATTGCGAAAAAAACGAAGAATAAAACAAACTGCATGACATAGAACAATCTTAATATTTCGGGTGATAGGAGTAGGGCAAGAATCCCCCTCCAACCAAGTCAGTTCCAAAACTTGGCGCTATTCATTTTAGACACTGAATTAGTACGTAAAAGAAACTGGTATTTTAAACACTCCCAAATTTCTTTTCTATGATTTTTTTTTTTATATACAGTTTATTTTCTTATTCTTTTACTGGGAAATCCCACAAATTTATGAGATACATTATTTAGCCACCAGTTGATAGTTGCCTTAGGGCTCTCTTTTTTAAAACTAACTTTTCAATGACTAAATTAATCCAAGTCTGTAAAGTAAGCCAGGGAAAAAATAATGAAGGGTATGATACTGCTGGTTTTGATTTTAACGTGCCAATTACCTGGTAGGGAAATATCCCAGATTTGTATGCACTTTCTTGTGTGTTTAAATCTTTCTCAGTATGGATTAAGTCAAACTAGCTTCTAAAATATCATTTAGATAGATTTTTATGCATTCACTCACAAAAACAAAACAGAAAGAAAAGTTAACTTTTAGTTTTCGAAGAGCAAAACGATTTGTTTTGGGTACCCGACTGACTGACGGTATCTCAAACAATAAGCTGTACAAAAAATATGGTTAAATCCCGATTTCTAGGGTCATAATGAGACAAAGGATGAGATGGCTGGGACACGTTCCGCGGATGAAGGATGACAGATTACCAAAGAGTGTCCCTGTTGTCCAACCGTCTAGGGCCAACCGACAAGTAGGTCGTCCCCAAATGGGATAGGACATCGAGAGGAGAGATTTAAGGGAAAAAGGAACTTTTTGGTAGGGTGTAAAGAGGGAGGCTTTGAATTGATTGGAATGGAGGAGGAGCATACGTAGCTGTGTTGGCCTTAGGCGGCTTGGAGCTGCAATGAGTTGTTAGTAGTAGTATTAGTAGTAAGATGTAATCTTGTTTCAAATTGTGATTTTCGTCTTCAGCTGTATCTACACGCATACGATGTTCTAGTCCATTAACGCCTCTTTTTTTGCGAATTAAGTATATTTTATTACAGCATTCAACTAAAAAACCAAAAAGGCTTGAATTAATTATTTAAAGGTAAATAAAATTTAAAAATAAAATAAATTAAAAATAAAATAATTTAAAGGTAAATAAAGCAAATAAAATTTTAATAACTTACACTAGAGAACTTCATATGATGATATTCCACATACATCCGAGGATCTTGTATGTAATCAAAATGATTTCCAGTTACTGATATCGTAATTCCTCCGGAAGGAATGCCCTTTGGTATTCGAAGCTGGAAAACATTCTCATATTAATTAATTATCCAGAATTCATTTTAATAAAAACACTTTGTGAAGATGAGAACTAAATTTTCATCTTCTCAACTTACAAAGTCAAACTGGCAAATGCGAACAACAGTAAAGGAAGTTGACAACAGATTAAGGAAAAGGAATGCAAATTGGAACGATGTCTGGTATATGTGTAGTAAAGAGTTTTTATTTTCTGAAGAAGAAAAAGAAGAAGAACTTTTTGATGAAAACAAAAACGGATATGATAGTAAATTTTTTCAGACGAAGTTGGTCAAGTCCTATCAGAACTGAAGACCAATCAATGCATGTCTTGATAGGGTGTGACCAGCACCATCCTACTTACTCTAAAGACAGTATTATTTAAGACAATACATAATAAGGCGATACGAAACCTTTTTTGCGAGAATTATTTTGCGAGCCTTAGCGTCGGGTGACCATCTCAAAGACAAAGGGTCCATTAGCGAGATCTCCTAGGGGACTAGCTATCATTGAAAGCTGTCGAGGATCCCAAAGCGGATAAATGGAAATTCCTTTGAACTGGTTTTTAGCGTCTTTAGAGCAGGTATACTAGAATTGTCCTTTCGGACTGCCCTTTCGGACATTTTGAGGGACTGCCCTTTCCTGAACTTAAAAAAAATCTCCAGCACAAAAGGAGGGAATTTAAATGATTTTCCAAGCTCTGAAAGTTATGGCAAGACAACCAGAGAGAGAGAGAGAGACAGAGAGAGAGAAAGAGAGAGAGAAAGAGAGAGAGAGAGAGAGAAAGAGAGAGAGAAAGAGAGAGAGGAAGAGATAGCGAGAGAGAGAGAGAGAGAGAGAGAGAGAGAGAGAGCGAGCGAGAGAGAGAGCGCGAGAGAGCGCGCGAGCGCGCTAGAGCGAGCGCGAGAGCGAGAGAGATCGAGAGAGAGATAGAGTGAGAGTGAGATAGAGAGAGAGAGATAGAGGAGAGAGAGAAAGAGATAAAGAGAGAGAGATAAAGAGAGAGAGATAAAGACAGAGAGAGAGAGAGAAAGACAGAGAGAGAGATAGAGAGAGAGAGAGAGACAGAGAGAGAGAGACAGAGAGAGATAGAGACAGAGAGAGATACGGAGGGAGGGAGAGAGAGACAGAGGGAGGGAGAGAGAGACAGAGGGAGGGAGAGAGAGACAGAGGGAGGGAGAGAGATAGACAGAGGAAGGGAGGGAGAGAGAGACAGAGGGAGGGAAAGAGAGAGACAGAGGGAAGGAGAGAGTTACTTCACCAGTTAAGTAAATTGGTTGCCTTTCTCCTTGCTTTATTTTGTGATAACTATTGTTCAATAAATATGCATCAATATAATTAATATTTTAGTCTCAGGATAAAGAATCTTACCGAATTTATCACGCCCGACTCTGCATATTCTACAGTCGGGTCTTCAACATATTCGAAAAGCTCTTTTTGTAGGAGTCTTTCCCCTTTGTCAAACTTCATCTTAAGCTCTCCTTTTTGAAGCGTTGGAGCTCGACTAGTTCTACATTCAGCGTGAGAAGAGTTTGCACTGAAATAGAAATGAACTTTAAGATATCACTGAAATTATAAATCTCGTAAAGGATACATATCCCTCTGTAATTAGATTAGGCCTATATATAACCATTTAAGTCAATCATACAGACAAAAATTATATTTCTGAAGTAATATGACTTAAATGAACCAAGAGAAAGTGGCATTTGCTGTAACATCTTATGAAATTGAACATACCTTACTTAGTCCATATGCATTCCTTGGGAAGTTACCCCCTCCTGCCCCCATGATTGGGCCAGCCAATAAAAAAAATTCTTTTTTCAAATATTTTGGCTACTATCACTTCTAATCTCACATACAGAAGGTATACAAACAGGAAAACTTTGGAGAGATGACCCTTCCAAGTGAACTTTCCTGTTACCGAAAGTTGTTCTATAAACACTATAGAAAAGTTTGTCTTTCGGTAATTTACTATGCTAAAGTGCACATTTTTATATTTATTGACCTTTGTAACTTTCTTTTTGTATATACAGATTATTTCAACAAGTCATATTTTCCACACAAATATTTGTTCTATTTTCTTGGTAAATTAGCCCCTCGGTAAATAGCTCGGTAAATTTTCAACTTTCTTGGTAAATTGGCATGTGTCTGTTTTCCTCCATTGAACCTGCTAAAACACAAGGAACCAAGTAAAATAAAAGGGTCTTCTGGCTTTAAAAGTATCCCTCGTGTTAAGCTTATACCTTACTGAGGGGGGGGGATTAAAATGTTTGACCGAGAAGGGAGAATCTGAGAGTGGAATAAACTGTTGTTTTTTTTAGTTCAAATACCCTTATTTTTTCACACCTATTACATTTTCTTTGAGTTTTCTTGAGAAGGGGTGGGTGTACTCAGACTTCCTACTTCAAAATTCAAAACAGGAAACTAGAAAGTGTTTCCAAATGGGGTCTTAAGAGCTACATAAAACATATTTTAGATAAAATACACAAAAAATGTAACCAAGCTAAAAAGTCTATTTGTAAGTGTTCAGGAGGAATTTTACGGTTTAAGCATTTCCTTCAACTATTCACTTGTATAATAGGGAGTTTTTGGAATGAACTAGAATTCAAAAATTTTGGCTATGAAGACGACATAAAGGGTTGTCTATTCCTTATTTCAAAGTTGATCATAGGGAATTCAGATGAAAATAAAATAGGATACTTTCCCCAGCAACAGAGTCGAGTGTGGAGCTGTCCAATCATCGCAACAGCCTTTTATCATTTTCTTTTCCCACAAATTCCTAAGCTCAAAAGGAAATCAAATATTCAGTGCTCAAAGGAGGAATTTGAGGAAGTTTAAAACATGCACTGACACTTTTTATTGGCCAGAAAAGGATATATTTTTATGAGAAAACAAAACAAATTTTCTCAATGGAATTACTATGTTATGAAGGCAATAAAACTTGCTTAAGTTGCCAACCATTTTTACCAACTAGATTAATAGAAAATTCATGTCCAAGATATAGGAAGAATGTATGATTGGAAAAAGTACCAACTGAATATTAAGCAAAATATAGATATCACAAAAAAATTCTGACCAGGAATAAATTTTCAGTTAACATAAGCATTTTGCTTTGCATCAATAATAAAGATGCAACAGCAAAATAAAAAACATATAAGGGGAATGGATCGCACTATTTTCTTTTAGCATACTGAATTGAATATGGCAAAAATAAGGAGTTGTGTCGACAGCTCCTTTATGAATAGCGGGAGGGAGTGAATCCAGTTGGGAGCGGCGAGGGGATTACAATCAACTGGATAGACGCCTTCATATCAGAAATTTTCGACATGTATCGACCCTTTTGCACCCTAAGTTTCGTATTGATACTTAAAAATTAGGCGGCTTTAGCCTCCCATCCAAACACTTGCGCAGTTCTTTTTTTGGGGGGAGGAGGCAGAACTTGAAAAAGTTCTAGAAATTAACGATTTATGTAGAAAATATGGGAAATTATAAGAAGAATTGCTAAACCTTAAGAATCAGGGGGAGCCAAAGTCCCCCTACCCTAAACTGTCTAGATATTTACTCTAGCCACCCCTTTGTCCCTGTTGTCAGTATATTGTTAATATGACAATAACTCGAGCTAGATATTTAGGAACTAACGAAAATATTCCAAACATAAAGGCAAAATGTATCTAACTAAACTATCTAGAAACTAAGCTTATTCAAAAAGTAATTTTGGAGGCAAAAAAGGAGGAAGTGATAAACAAGGTGGAACAAGGTGACAACCAAACATTTTAGTATGACTTGGTCAGACCGCTTTCAGAAGAAATTATTTGGTACTCAATGTGTAACAGTATTTTTTCTCTTGTATTTTTTTCTAATATATAGGGTAGATTTGTTCAGATTACTGGTTAGGTTCACTCCCTGCAATACTTTTTTTTTCTTACTCCCTATATATTTTTATTTTAGAGTTTTTATTTACTTTATTTTACCTGTTTATATTTTAGTATCTGGAATTATGTGACAGGTTATAATGTAGAAATGTGTTATTTATTATAAATGTGTTGTATATGTATTATAATTGCACTATGATAAAGCGTAAAAGTATTATTTTGATTCCCGGTTTTCAACATAGGCAATTGCTGCAGGTGAAAAAACCCCCCTACCAATAGCAAGAAGTGATACATATTACATATACGAATTCAGTGAATATTGACTAGACACCCAAGCAGGGGCGTAGCTCCAGCATTTTTTTTGAGGGGGCAAACAAGTTCCACATCCAGAGAGTCAAGGGGCATGGGCTATATAATAGCATTTTTTCAATTTATTGGGGGGGGGGGCAACTGCCCTCCCTTGCCACCCCCAAACGACGCCACTGCACCCAAGCAAGCTAGTGATTACATAAGGCACAGCAAAATCAAGTTACGCGTCAAACCCCAAACACCAACGAACAACAACAACAGTATTCTTTACTTATTTATTTATTATTTTTTAATTTTAGGTAATCAAAACTAGTTCTAAAAGTGAAAAAAAAAATCAACGTTAGAAAGTGGAGCCAGTCGGTTTGGCATGGAAAAGGCGCAATCTGGTGTTGTTCCCAGTAACTTGTATCTCCACTTTCGTGGTAAGTATTTTCTTTGTTTTCGCCAACGCATGAAAAAGGAGTAGAAACAGAAACAGAATAGAGCTCGACCAAAGAAAGAGATGACTTGGCTTCATGAATTTATAAATAAAAGAAATGAGTTGAGGACATGCATACAGCAAAACTGAATCCAAAAACAACAAAACTGAATTCATATGTCCAAATCTGAATTCAAAAATATTCAGCTACATTCCACAATGATAATTACTATCCATAAACGATGACAGGTACTACGAAATAATGGAAAAACTCGAAGGCCATATTGATATAGCAATAAAATACTAGTACTACTCAGACACGAATCCATATAATTTTTATGTGTTCTTGAAACAAATCCGTATTTACATTCATTTATATATACATTATCCATTTATATATATTATTTATGTTCATTTTTATATATATATATATATATATATATATATATATATATATATATATATATATATATATATATATATATATATATATATATATTATTTATATATACATTTATATACATTATCTATTCTCAGACACAAGAGTAATCAATAAATCCTGGGTATTTCCCATTGGAATTACAACTAGTCATGTATCTTCTTTTTTAATTTCTCCATTGGTTGTTTTATGGACTTGTTCAATTTAGCTTCTGAACGATTTAATTAATCTCTAGCTCTAATAGAACGCTGCCACAAGAAAAGTTGGCGAACGGTTCCAGCATGACCTATCACGGAAATATTTATCTACGAAAATATATTACATAATCCTTTGAGAAAAAGCCAGCCATTTAGAAGCTAAAATTAATCGAATTTACTTTTTTCACTTCAGCATCGAAACACTCGGGTTTCAATTTACTCAATCATAGTTACACCAATTAGAGATTCATAGTCCGTCATCCTGAAAACTGTGGAAAATTCAATTTTAGCTCGGTTGGCACGACTGTCGTGTCTGGTCCTTTTCTTCCTTTATTTCCAGGGTAGGACCAGAGGTACTTCCTGATAGAAGCAGGGTACTATCCAAAGGTATAACAGAATTATGATAAAGCTCATTTGAATGGAAACTTAAAATTCTATTACCATTCTTCAGTCCCAAAAAAGGCCGTACTACATCAAAGTGCCAGTTTCTGCCACAATAATAACAAGTTTGGCCTAGTATGTCCAAAATGCTGGCGAGTGAAAATTGTGAGATAGCCAGTTGGCCGAAAACTATTTAAAAGGTATACGTAAAATCTATCGCTCCCCCAAAAATTTAATTTTTGTTCACCATGTTTTTCTATGAGCAGTTTTTCTGCTGTCCAAACAAAATCTGTTTCCTGACAATTCTACTAAACAATAAAGCTAACTTTATTGTAAAAGCTAACAAAGTTAGCTAGCAATACCTAACATTATTAGAGTTTCCCTTACAAATTGGATCGATGTTGGATGAAATTGTTGGGAATTTGAAGGGCAATATTTAAAACTGATTACAGCTAAGCAAAATGACTAGCGTCTATGAACATGATAAATAATCCATTACAGCCAATAGGGTCGTTCTTTTATACTAAGATCTTATATGTAAGAAAGCTCACTGTTGTTAGCAAAAAGTGTGAAGGAAGCCATCTTTCTGCCATATATAACAATGATGAGAGAACTTTGATGATATGCTCATCATTGTTCTTAGACCGCTGATCAGAGCAGAATCATGAAAGATGTTTGCAAAAGAATGCTATAAGATGTAAGATCTTAGTGCTAAGATTTCATTTTTAAGCATTCTTTGTCAAAAGATGTAAGATCTTAGCACAAAGATGAGTAAAAGAACAGCCCTAATGTTTCTCAGTTTAGCTGATTTCATACAAAGATCTTTAGGGACAGGCTAGTCTAGTTGGCCATAATCTTTTTTTTCGAGCTTGTGTTGTTCTGCATTTTTCACCCGATTAATGCTTGTCCTGAGAATTCTCAGCAACGAATATTTTGTTACCACTTATTTTCTACGGGATAACAGAAAAATTAGTAGCTAATATTGTTAGTAAGCTACTGGATGGCGGGAGAATACTTTTATTGTTTCCTCTTTCGTACCCTTCAAGCAACGCTCTTGAATCGTTCTTCAGACATAATATAACAATAAACAGGTTTAATACTCCCATTTTTTAAAATTTAAACAATTTTCGTATTGCTCGCTCTACTTTTTCAAGCTATTACAAATAGTGATACTCAAGCTTGTTAACTGAGATATGTTCTTTTTATATTATAAAATAAGCAATAATTAATCATAAAAATGGTGATGGAAGTAGAGCAAAGTTGAAACTTCAAACGAAAAATAATTATTGCTTTAAACCCTACACAACGGATTTCTATAAACTAGTGCGAATCCCTACATTTGTTGGATAATGCAAAACTAGCACTTTACTGGAAATACAAAACCCCGCATAATAACCAAGAGTGGTATTAGGAGCGAAAAAGCAATTACACAGCCTCCAGAAAATGACAAACTAATCTACAAATAATCATAAACTATCCATTTCACAACTAGAAAGAAAGACATTCTTTGAACTGGGCTCAACTTGCAAAAGTCGTACCAAATGAAGCAAATTTTTACTATACACAAATATTCTATAGCACTTTACTTTTCTACTGGACCAAAAATTTTATATTGTTTTGTGCTTTTAGTAAAACGCTGATTTTGCTAAATCTCGTAAATATAGGGAAATATCATGTTGGTCTGCTTACGCTAGTATATATATATATATATATATATATATATATATATATATATATATATATATATATATATATATATATATATATATACACATATATATACACACATATATATACATATATATATATATATATATATATATATATATATATACACACATATATATACACACATATATATACATATATATATATATATATATATATATATATATATATATATATATATATATATATATAGCAAATTATATGTAATACTAGTAAGCAAAACAGATGGAGAGACATGCATAAAAAAGTGTGAAAAGAATTTTACAATAAAAACAATATAATATAAACTCCAAAGGAGTGGAGAAAAATATATTAAAAATATATATATATATATATATATATATATATATATATATATATATATATATATATATATATATATATATATACATATATATATATATAGCAAATTATATGTAATACTAGAAAGCAAAACAGATGGAGAGACATGCATAAAAAAGTGTGAAAAGAATTTTACAATAAAAACATTATAATATAAACTCCAAAGGAGTGGAGAAAAATCCCCCCTTCTTCAACAGCTTGACGTCCCCTTACACCCCCCCCCCCAAAAAAAATAAAATAAAAACCTGTCCCAGAAAGTTTCATCTCGGCCCTCCAGGCACGGGACAAAAGAGGCCGAACTTAGAGAAACTACGCATAAAATTCGTCAGATTTAATCAAATCTGCTATAGAATGAGACATACTCTCTTGGAATAGAATAGACTGTTCCAAAAATTCTCGAATTGGCCTTTTTTTCCAAAAGAATCATAAATCGTTGTGAATTTCAGCTAAGAAATACTTCATAAATTCCAGTTTATACTGGATATTTATTAAATTGAACGTTGTTGTTGAAAGAAATTTATTTGCTTTTTGAAGAATAATGCATCGCGAATTTCTGGAAAGATCTATAGCTCCAGATTTCTGGTGTTTGAGGTCAGATGATTGTGACGGGGCTAGGGTGAAAAGACAGTGCAAAATCTTATGTAAGGCACATTATAATCAAAGATTAGTACATTTTAATCGAAACAAACAATGTTTCTTCTTTGTTGCTTATTTCTATTGTTTGTTTTACAGATTAATTCAATTTTGCAAAAAAATTGCGCCAATATTGAGTCAAAATATTAAAAATACGGAGTAAATTACAAGTTTAATTTAAGATATTTTAAATCCCGAATAATCCAAGAGAAAAATCAGAAGAC
The DNA here is from genome assembly GCF_049724085.1 of Artemia sp. Qi Xiang Cuo. Lineage (NCBI taxonomy): Eukaryota > Metazoa > Arthropoda > Branchiopoda > Anostraca > Artemiidae > Artemia > Artemia sp. Qi Xiang Cuo. Next base: position 23,264,441 of record NC_142809.1, read on the forward strand.
TGTGAGACAAAAACATGTAAAAATAACACAAGATAGGCTAATTGTAGGCCACTGGGAGAAGGAAAACAGATTAAAAAATAAGAATGTGGCATTTTAAAGGAAATCTGAAATAGCAATTCCAGAAAAATCTAATAATATACCATAATATAACAAATTAATGAGTCAGAACATTTTGAAACAAAAACATGAAAAAAATATAACACGGTAGGCTAATTGCTGGGCCATTGGGAGGACAAAAAACTGAAAAAAAGATAGCGGTATTTTATGAGAAAATCTGAAACAACCATTTTGAGGAGCTTTCCAAATTATAACTTATGGATTTTGAAGGTCAGTCAATACTAAAGATTCAGCAATGACACCATCCACAGCAGCAAACCGGTCACCCAAATAAAACCCCATCAAAAACAGACGCTCCCGAAACTTTGGCAACGCCCTACGACACCCTGATGAGTGACGACAAAATATCGGAGCAAGGGCAAAAGTCTACCGCTGCCACGACGGGGGCCTTCGGTCAAGGAAAAACCAGGCTATCAACACAGTATATATATATATATATATATATATATATATATATATATATATATATATATATATATATATATATTAGGGTGGTCCTTAGGAAATGGGGAAAAAAATTTACTCTTTTTTTATGGGGCATGGTCTGAAATGATTGCATTCTGATTATAATTGAATAATAAACAAATATTTTAGTATTATTTTCAATTTCAGAGGTCCCTACAATAACTATTAGAAATGTGTAAGTGAGCTTTGATAAAAAAAAAAAAAAGAATGCACAATAATGCCATTGAATTAAATAATATCAAACATAACTGCTGAGTTGCTATACACAAAACAGAAAATAAGTGATTGGCAATAGTGTCCAGTCACTTCAATTGTCAAACTACACAGTTCACATATGGGCTTCAGACTGGTCCATCAGTGTCTTTTTGGTTCGATCACTGTACCGCTGTCAGTACTCCTTGACAACTAGCAACAGGAACTGTTTCTGTTCTTCAGACGTTGTGTGCAGTTTGCTATAGTCATCCATCAGTGCAACACCACGTTCGGCAATGTCATTGATTCCCCGCATGCTGTGCACTATATTTTTAACTGCCTAGTAGTCTTCGTCAACTGACCACAAATCAATCTTCTTATTTATGAATGATGAAGGCAGTCTGGCAATGCTAAAGAATCTATTGGTATTCTGCATGACAAAGTTTTCTAAGTTCTTCTCCCCCAGTGTCAATGGGTCCACTGTTATTCTCTTCAAAGAGTGCTCTGCTCCTGATGTTTGCAGAGCTGTAACCATATTATGTTTGGTGTCATTTGATACGTCATCATCAAAGAAGGCGAGGGCCATCAATTCCTCTGATAAGTAAGATAGGTGTCTTATTATTTTGTTCATGACAGTTTTTGATATTGATTCTGATATTTTCTTGAAGCTGTAGATGTCCTTGAGAAGTTGGAGGTCAATGAAAGGAGCTGATGGTGCTGACGATGCCTGAAACCATGCTTTCACGTAGATGATCACAGTGAATTGACAAATATCAGCAAGAGCCTTTTCTGGCCTTTTTGTGAGTTTGAACTGACTTCTGAACATCCAGATTTTTAGCGCATAGATGGCCATTGCCATCCACCTTGCTTGATGCAGCCCAGCTGGAGCTCTGAACAAGATTCCCTTAGATGGCGTGCCACCGAGGAATATGATTGTCAAGTCTAAAAGTTCATGGTAATCATCACGGGGCTGATACGCTAGTGTCTGCATCTCAGCAAATGCTATGATATCTGTGATTACATGTGAAACAGCTGTAAACACGCACTCGTCTGATGAAGCAGTCTGAAAGTCTGCTCTGGTAATAAACTGCCAGGTGTTCTTAAACCGGTTGAAAATTGTTATCTCTGGGCCTTTGCCAGGACCAAGGCAATCAAGAACCACTGTTTGTAAGACTATTTCTAAGATATGATGTCGACAAGCAAACCAAAGCATGTCCTTGTCAAGTTTTTGTTCCAGAAGGATACAAGCACCATTTCTTGGACCGGAACTGACAGATGTGGTGTCATATCACATGCACTTTACATTATCTGTAATGTTACAAGCCACAGCTGCTTCAAAAACTGCTGCCACAGAAGCTTGGCCAGTTCCCGAGGCTAGCTTTGGAACACCAAGAAGCTGATCTACACCTTCTCTGGACACCAAAATTGGGAGGCGATCGACAATCTGTCTACTGCAGATATTCCTCTAGGAGTTTTCCATCCCTGTGAATAGTTAGAGGAACTGTTGGTTTAAACTCCTGTCGTAGATTTTCGGCTATTACCTGGCGCTGCTTCATCCTGTGTCTGCGAATTGAAGATCGATTAACATTGTATTCAGCAGGATGATGACCAAGGTGTTGCAAAGTCGGAATAAGAAGTAATGCAGCACTTCTGTCACTAACTTTAGCAACATCCAGACAGGCTGACATTTTATCATCCAATATGTATACTCTTCCTCTTTTTTGACGTTTTGCTGAGGTTGACGGTTTTATGTCTTCTGTTTTGGGGTCTTTAATTTCTTGACCTTTTTTGCTGTCAGTGTTGCTGTCAGATGATGATTCCAGTGTACTTTCTTTTCTCTTTGTTTTTCTTTCTTGCCTCTCCTTCTTAATTCTTATGTCATGGTCTTTTCTTTTCTGAGATGATGCTCTTTTTATTTCTAAAACCTTGTCGACACTGCCCATCTTTCCACGGCGTCCTGGTTCCCGCTGCGCTAACAGAAACACACGGTCTTCTTGAATATGTATCATCTGTATTGCGTTGGCATGGGCAATGTCAAACAAAACGTCCAGGCCCACTCTCCACTCTTTTTCCTTCTTTTTCAGTGTCTCAGAACGCTTAGCTTTGTTTTCTTTATTTCTCTTCAGGTTGTCATACTCCTTAAAGAGACATTGAATTTTGTTTACCACATGTTTCTTGAGCCTTGATGGAATGTGTGCTTTGCCCAAACTGCAAGAACGTCATTGGCTTAGGAATGTGCCGCTTCACAGACTGTCTTGTTTGTCACTTGCTTGTAGTGATAGAATAGCACCATGACCTCCTTCTTTGACGGTAGTTTTGTTGAAATCAGAGTGTCTGACAATTGCCCGATGAGCCATATGTCTGTTTAACTTTTTTTAGTTGGTTTTAATATTGCATCAGTACTGTCACTTGTACAAACCATGCAGTCCATGATGTCATTCATTGCTGTGTCTGTGTCAGTGTATATGCAACAAAGTATCATATTAATAAGGTTACCTGTATCAGTGTGAAGCATAATTTATATATTATAGTTCATAAAACTAATAAATACTTGAAATTTGTATTTTCAGTCACATTGTATACAAAAAAAAATGGCGTCTTGTGTTGAAATGCATTGTGGGAAGCCTACAGATAAATAAGTCCAGCAGTTCAGAAAGCTACCATGCTGTACTATATTGTAGTGTTGACTGTTGAAATGTTGAAAACTGTGCAAGGCATGCAGCGTTGAGCAATGAGCAATGAGCATGCAGTAACCAAAATTTTAATCTCTGGTAGGGACCTCTTAATGTCAATATATTTGGCTCTTTTTTCGGATTCTGTGGTATTTTAACAATAGAAACAAGATTAGGGGGTGCCTGCTGAAGAAATCCTATTTTGAAAAATAAGGACCACCCTAATATATATATATATATATATATATATATATATATATATATATATATATATATATATATATATATATATATATATATATATATATATATATATATACAAACATTAGCGAAAAGGTTCTCCAAACATGACAGGCATTCATAGCGCGCTGTTTGGGAAGTTACCAGACCGTCAGAACAATAGTTTCTCGCCGTGATGCGCTAAACATTTGCCATTGCGCATGCGCGAAGGCGGGGTAATGAAGAGTGGTTTAGCGTTTGGTGTTAAATGTGTTTAAAAATCTTCGATGGAGAGTATGGGACTTTTCGCTACTGTTCGTGTATATTTATACTGTGGTTATCAACAACCATGTCCAACTTGGAGCCATTGGAAGGAGTCATGAAACATGGGAAACACCAGAATCGAGAGTGGATGTCGATCACCGATCAATCCATTGCGGAGACACCCTCCTGGAGCTAAACATGCTGCCGTATTTTCAATCCTATGATGAGCCAATGTTTTGCAATGGGAAAAAAGTGAAAGTATCTACAATTTTATAACAAAAAGGTTAATATCTCAAGACTGTATCATTACAACGCATCACGTACAATGCAACGCGTTTTTCGAGTCTGGACAATGAAAGCGATGATGAGCGATAACTCAGTGTAAGCTTAAAAATTGCATGATGCACATTTGCCTGGCACGATGAATATATATTGTTTAAACAATTTAATACATCATTCAACTTAATCTTAGTTTATTTGTTTTTCTTCTGGCAATTTACTTCGCGAAAGATATTTTCTCTTCCAAGAAACATTTCAATTATTCCAAGTTTGTCATCAGTCGTATGGGATACCCGCCTTATTCTTTCATATTCCAATTTACATAAAAAACATCCTTCTATGGAAGCACCAATGATGATAAAAATGACGAGAGTACTCTTCATAATATTTTTCTCCCTCGGACTCTTCAATTAGATCTATTTTATTTAGGGTTTCTTCTTTTGCGGAATGGACTATTCATGCCGTATAAGGCAATTTGCATTTATCACTGTGGCGATCTTACATAGAAAATGGAAAACATCTTGGAGATACAGATGATCGTGACCAAGTGTGAAACAAAGCTTGTTCAACGATGATAATAACGACGATAAAAATAATACGTAAGCACTCTTCGTGTACAGGAGAAAAGGAGTGGAATTTCATTAAAACAGTATCAAGTGAAAGTTGTCTTTTTTTTTAAGAATTTCGTCGTACTAAAAGCAAAAGGGTTTATGTGACATTTTCTTATTTTACAAGAGAGCCAAAAAAAAAAAAATTCTTGCTCCTTTCGAAAAAACCATTTTGTCTTCAAAGATATATACCAAAGAGTATAGGTAACTTATAAGAGTGGAACCTGGCACTAGTGTCAAAAAAAAAAATTCTTGCTCCTTTCGAAAAAAACATTTTGTCTTCAAAGATATATACCAAAGAGTATAGGTAACTTATAAGAGTGGAACCTGGCACTAGTGTCAACAAAAAAAAATTCTTGCTCATTTCGAAAAAACCATTTTGTCTTCAAAGATATATACCAAAGAGTATAGGTAACTTATAAGAGTGGAACCTGGCACTAGTGTCAACAAAAAAAAAATTCTTGCTCCTTTCGAAAAAACCATTTTGTCTTCAAAGATATATACCAAAGAGTATAGGTAACTTATAAGAGTGGAACCTGGCACTAGTGTCAACAAAAAAAAATTCTTTCTCCTTACCAAAAAACCATTTTTTAAACAAATATATATAACACAGAGTATATGTAACTTATAAGAGTGGAACCTGGCACTAGTGTCAACAACAAAAAAAATTCTTGCTCCTTTCGAAAAAAAAATTTTGTCTTCAAAGTTATATACCAAAGAGTATAGGTAACTTATAAGAGTGGAACCTGGCACTAGTGTCAACAAAAAAAAAATTCTTGCTCCTTTCTAAAAAACCATTTTGTCTTCAAAGATATATACCAAAGAGTATAGGTAACTTATAAGAGTGGAACCTGGCACTAGTGTCAACAAAAAAAAAATTCTTTCTCATTTCGAAAAAAACATTTTGTCTTCAAAGATATATACCAAAGAGTATAGGTAACTTATAAGAGTGGAACCTGGCACTAGTGTCAACAAAAAAAAATTCTTGCTCCTTTCGAAAAAACCATTTTGTCTTCAAAGATATATACCAAAGAGTATAGGTAACTTATAAGAGTGGAACCTGGCACTAGTGTCAACAAAAAAAAATTCTTGCTCCTTTCTAAAAAACCATTTTGTCTTCAAAGATATATACCAAAGAGTATATGTAACTTATAAGAGTGGAACCTGGCACTAGTGTCAACAAAAAAAAAATTCTTGCTCCTTGCGAAAAAACAATTTTGTCTTCAAATATATATACCAAATAGTATAGGTAACTTATAAGAGTGGAACCTGGCACTAGTGTCAACAAAAAAAAATTCTTGCTCCTTTCGAAAAAAACATTTTGTCTTCAAAGATATATACCAAAGAGTATAGGTAACTTATAAGAGTGGAACCTGGCACTAGTGTCAACAAAAAAAAATTCTTGCTCCTTTCGAAAAAAACTTTTTGTCTTCAAAGATATATAACAAAGAGTATAGGTAACTTATAAGAGTGGAACCTGGCACTAGTGTCAAAAAAAAAAAATTCTTGCTCCTTTCGAAAAAACCATTTTGTCTTCAAAGATATATACCAAAGAGTATAGGTAACTTATAAGAGTGGAACCTGGCACTAGTGTCAACAAAAAAAAATTCTTGCTCCTTTCGAAAAAACCATTTTGTCTTCAAAGATATATACCAAAGATTATAGGTAACTTATAAGAGTGGAACCTGGCACTAGTGTCAACAAAAAAAAAATTCTTGCTCCTTTCGAAAAAACCATTTTGTCTTAAAAGATATATAACAAAGATTATATGTAACGTATAAGAGTGTAACCTGGCACTAGTGAAAACAACAAAAAAAATTCTGGATCCTTACGAAAAAACATTTTTGTATTCAAATATATATACAAAATAGTAAAGTTAACGTATACGAGTGGAACATGTCACTCGTGTCAACAAAAAAAAAATTCTTGATCATTTCGAAAAAACCATTTTGTCTTCAAAGATATATACCAAAGAGTATAGGTAACTTATAAGAGTGGAACCTGGCACTAGTGTCAACAAAAAAAAATTCTTGCTCCATTCGAAAAAAACATTTTGTCTTCAAAGATATATACCAAAGAGTATAGGTAACTTATAAGAGTGGAACCTGGCACTAGTGTCAACAAAAAAAAATTCTTGCTCCTTTCGAAAAAACCATTTTGTCTTAAAAGATATATACCCATGAGTATATGTAACTTATAATAGTGGAACCTGGCACTAGTGTCAACAAAAAAAAAATTCTTTCTCCTTTCGAAAAAACAATTTTGTCTTAAAAGATATATACCAAAGAGTATAGGTAACTTATAAGAGTGGAACCTGGCACTAGTGTCAACAAAAAAAAATTCTTGCTCCTTTCGAAAAAACCATTTTGTCTTCAAAGATATATACCAAAGAGTATAGGTAACTTATAAGAGTGGAACCTGGCACTAGTGTCAACAAAAAAAAAAAAAAAATCAACACCGTCTAGCATTTGGAGACACTTGGAATTTTTTCAAGCTTTGTAATAGTTTTTTTTTGTCAGGAACTGAGATCAGACACTTATTACTACACAACAAACTTCAAAAATTGTTATTACACTGAGAAAAATGTCAATTGTCACCAAACGCTGGATGGCCTTGAGTTTTTTTCGACACTAGTGCCAGTTTCCTTACTTACAAGTTACCCATACTTTTTGGATCTATACAATAAAAATGTAAAATTACAGAATCTAGCTACATATGGTTGCTGCAACTTGGTATAACGTGAGTAATATCACACGAGGCAGGCTTTGAGCCAGAAGTATTAGTAATCATACAATTTTTTTTTCAGAGCGACCTCAAAGGACAAAATACATTTGCTCTTTTTAATATTAGTCATTTTTTGGAAATAATCTGTGGCTTTAAAACGTTTAGACGTAACCAAGCATTTTGATAGCAATGTAAGTAAAAACCAACTTATAATAGTGGAACCTGGCACTAGTGTAAAAAAAAAAAAAAATCAACACCGTCTAGCATTTGGAGACACTTGGAATTTTTTCAAGCTTTGTAATAGTTTTTTTTTTGTCAGGAACTGAGATCAGACACTTATTACTACACAACAAACTTCAAAAATTGTTATTACACTGAGAAAAATGTCAATTGTCACCAAACGCTGGATGGCCTTGAGTTTTTTTCCTTACTTACAAGTTACCCATACTTTTTGGATCTATACAATAAAAATGTAAAATTACAGAATTTAGCTACATATAGTCGCTTCAACTTGGTATAACGTGAGTAATATCCCACGAGGCAGGCTTTGAGCCAGAAGTATTAGTAATCATACAATTTTTTTTCAGAGCGACCCCAAAGGACAAAATACATTTGATTTTTTTAATATTAGTCATTTTTTGGAAATAATCTGTGGCTTTAAAACGTTTAGACGTAACCAAGCATTTTGATAGCAATGTAAGTAAAAACCTGCAAGACTTAACTTGGTCAAAAGGGAGTCTGAAAAGTTCAGTTATTAATGTTAGGTTTGTGGAGCGCAATAAGCATCTTCAAATCGAGAATTTATAAAATACAAACGATAGTTCCCCATTGTTTATTAATCCATTAAACGCAGAAGGCACCTGTCTCTCATTAGTTCGCTTATTTTCGTCTACATTTTACAAAACAGAAAAAAAACAAGAAAACAAAACCAAACGAATAATGTGAGTTATACCCTGTTCCTAAATTAATATCGGAAACTTAAGAAAATCTTGTAAATATTTTTATTTTTGATATATTTTAATTAAAGGATCCATATACTCCTCATGTACTAGTAGGTTCAAAGGTCTTCAAGAAATAAGACGAAGATGAATCTATGTCATTTTGATTTCTATTTGAAAGACGTAGTATTTAGTTGTGTTTTGTTTTTGCAGCACATCCGTTGGACTGAGGGAGTTCGGTAAGATGATTTTGTAAGCAATGCAAGGTTGGTGGCACTCACCTCCTAAATGTTATTCTACGTCAAAATAGCGCAGCGTACTACCAGGTGGTTCAGGCACCTCCTATGTATTCCGACAATCGCAGCCGAATAGTCTACGATTTCGACCTTAAAGCAAATGGCTTATCCCGCCCGAAGGGCAGACCCCTGATAAGGTGGAAAGATAGCCACAATAAACTGCTGGAGATGCATAGCATTCAGGGATGCCACTTGTAGCACGACAGTGCTATTTTAGCACTAATTTATTATATCTAGCACGGTATCAATGCTCAGAGTATCTAAAATAGTGCTAAAATAGCACGAAATTGCTCTCATTAGCACTATTACAGTCAATTTTTTTACTTTTGCACCGAAAATCGATGTGTAGCTCACAAGTTTGGACAATTGTAGCACTTTAGGAACTGACTGTGGTGGAAACCCTGATAGCATTGCTGTCGATGAGGCCTGACTCTTAGCAGCAGATCGGTCAGCCTGGAGGAGCAGAGTTACGAAGGTCTCTACGCCACCCCTAACACGATAGGAGCCCTAAGCCCGTAAGTCAAGTAAGAGATGTTACATTAGCAAATGAAAAAAAACAAGGTACTTATCTGTTAGCCAGTACACACTCGAGAATTTGGATCTATAAAATCAGACGTAGATAATTTTGGAGACCACACTGCCTTTCCATGACAATAAATAAAAACAGACAATAACCGGTTTATTGCCGTTTGTATACGGAGACAATTGGCTTCAGCTCAATGAAAAACTACATTGTAGATATATTTTAATAAATATTTAGCTGGTATTTTGGTTAGGTTAGGTTACATTTTGCACGCAACCCCGCTATACTTAATCCCCTACCCCCCCCCCCCTAATGTGCAAGTTATATATATCCTATCCATCTCTAACGCGTCTCAGTTGCTTCAGCCCAGTACCTGTAAATCCAAATTCTCAAGTGTTTACTGGCTAACAGATAAGTACCAAAAACAAAACTAACAATATTTATTATTTTTAGTATAGGCGCATGCTTATTCCTTTCTTCTTTTCGCCTTTCTTCTTTCCCAATTTTCTACTCCTTTCTTTTGCGTTATACTCAATTTTAGTGGATCTAGAAGTTGAGACAATAGCGACAATACGTACAATTGAAACAAAACGAAATCAAGCAAACTTACTGAATAATTTCACAAGGTAGATCATCAATGAAAGCTTTGATTGATGATCCGGCATTCATATGCTTTCCATGAATAGCCAAGAGCGTTCCACCTGATTGGGGTCCTTTCTTCGGATGAATGCCGTATATTACTGGGTCAACAAACTCGTAGTAGGCCTGGGACTCTCCCCTATAAGACAGAAATTAGGCTATTAAAAACATTAAAAACAAGGAGTAAAAAAAGGTAAAATTCACTGTCCGTGGAAAAAATATACATAGAACTACAAACACATGTTTAGTTTAATTCATAGAACTGCCAAAAGCCGAGGGTACTACTCACAAAATAAAAGTAAGAATAGTATTCTAGAGGACAAATAGAGGACAAAATAGAGAGTATAAAACATAGATAAAGCAAAAAAAAGAAAAAAAAGAAGATGGATTGAAATGGATGGACATGATGGACATGAAAGGCTAAATAGCTAATGTTTAACTTAAAAATATTTGAAAATAAATATAAACAAGCCAAACTACTAAAAAGAACCACCACGTGAGCAACTGAATTTTTAATTGTGAAGCTCAATCTATAAACATACTAATTGTGTAATTCTACGGCCAACAGTGCTTTGTGAGATGTCTGGGAGGTTGATCTCTAACCTTATAAGAAAGTAACCCCAAAAAGAAGTAGGTACTGAACAACTATGTGACAACTGGTTTAAGCTCCCTTCGGGATAACCACATAAGGGAAAGTGGACTTACCTATTGATATCATATCTATTTCTACTTAAGATCTTTCTCTGTTACCCAATGATAGGCAGTTCACGGTCAAGTGAAAGGAAGTAGGCTGTCCCTATATATGGTCAATTTTATTGTAAATTTCGTAGATTACAGCAATTACATATATTGGTCGCTCAGAAAAACAGCCAGAAAAAGATCTGCGACATGAGTCTGAAGGGATGTCATAGCAACTCGGAATTCCCTGAATTTCAAAAATAGAAAACGCCCGAGGATACTCTTAAAACTTTTCGAACCGAGTCCAATTTAATCACTTTACAAAGCGTTCATCCTTGCCTCCTTGTACAGCCACCTATTATGAAAAATCCTGCCCTCTTTTTTTGAATAAGAATTTATAGTTCACGCACACTGAAGCACAGCATTCGAACGAGGCCCCCTTCTCACACAATTCAGTTATGAAACATAATCGAATCTTTCCAGGCCAAGATTGCTCTCGTAAAAAAGCTCGTTATAATACGGATTAGAATGATTACTGCCAAAAACACAGCTGAGTCGCTTGAGGTCTAATCGATGTGGCATACATTAGGTTTCAGTTAAGTAGCCACTCGTCTCAAATGGGAGAAATGAGCTGACCAACTAAGGGATAAGGGTTTCATCGAGCAGAAACAAAAAAGCAATGAACCAAAACAAAGACGCCGAGTTCACTTCCCTAAATGCCAAGAAAGACAAGATAAAACGTCGAAGGTCCTGATTAGGGATACATCTATCTTTTTAACAGAATAAATAGTCGTCCTGTTTTAATTTTGGCGACGAATAAGACTTTCATAGCTGTTTGGATAGTTTTCAGTGACCAGTACTCAGACCAAGACCGTACCCAGTGGGAAGCTACCGGGTTTGACCCCCCCCCCCCAATTTCTGCCCGACTCGTAAAAACTTAACAAAAATGCATCTAAACAAATTTTGCTCCAGAGAACAAATAAACAAGTATAATCGTAAGCGACATTAGATTTTTCATGGATAGTAACGCTCGTGGTAGAGGAAAATAATTGTTATGGCTGTAATAATTCAAAAGTTAAAGATAACATTGTTTTAATAATGGAAAGAAAATCAAAGAATGAATTTATAAGGATAATCAAGGTAAAAATAAGTTTTATTTGAACAATGCCATAACGCGATGACATTTGACTAGGAAATTTTGTGCATCGCATTGATATTTCAGTTCCATAGTTTTGTCACCCTTTTCTCAAAGGGAAATTATGTGGGCGGCATGAATGCAGACTTACAGCTAATTAAATTTCGTCACTTCCTTTTCAATATGTTTATAGATATTGGTTTGATTTTTATTGTCTGTAGTACTGAGGAGCTCATGAAGGATACAATCAAATACTAGTTTTTAAAAATTTTTCCTCTTTGTTCAAAAAAGGAGATAATCAAATATTTAAACTACTAAAACTATAATAATTACTTGCTGGTTTATTTTTCTTGATAGGAATTTCTGTTCATTTCACGATTCTTAAATTTCACTTCGTAATATGCACGTGTGCGCAAAAAAATATCGTACAAATTGTTCAAGGGGGAAGTCCTCACAGCCAGCTCTCCAGTTCAGGTCTTTGCACTCAAGCCTAATTCGACGGATTAGTCCTGGTTCCCAACAAGAATTTCTGCAATTTTTTAAGGAAATGGAGTGACAGTCTTGCAGAACGAAACAATACCTAGCGAAGGAGCTGTAAGGTTGGATGAATGCAGGCTTGACTGCCCGTAGGCCTATAAAAGAATAAGTTTCGTCGAAAACTTCACTATCGCCTTGAATAAGCTTTGAAGCACACATCGGATAATTGTGCCAAGCGAGCAGCTTCTTAACAGCAAAACCAACGATATATACAGAAGTACAATTTTCAAGGCTGTCAGATACTTCATTGAAGTCTTCATTCTCTTCTTCCAACAGAAGCTTATTGCTTTGGTGAGCCGTGGTAAGCTTAGTCAGCTTCAACTGTGGTATGTCACTTTTTTCTGTGAAAGGAAGTCAACCAAAATATTTCTCTGGTCAGGAATTAGGTCGCAGTTGCCTGTATTTTTGCAGCTACTATCCAACAATTACCTTTGGTTCCCACTGGTGCGATTTTTTTTTCACGAAAAACGGCTCATGGATAGCGGATGTGTGAAATTCGCAAAAATTTCCACACAGAAACGGTTCACTACAGCCGTTGAAGCGCAAATATACTATGTTATATTTAAAAAACATATGTATAAGAATAGGCTAACTCAAATTGTAGAAATTTAGAAAAGTTTCAAAGGGCTTGCCTGTAGTAGCCTTGATTCATTATGACTAATTAAAAACGTAAGTCTTATCTATGGCATATTCAGTTTATCGTTCACTTGTTCCGTAGAGCTTCTAGTTCAGAATCGAGGATACGACTTAAAGCAACTCACTAGAAATATTTTGACAGAATCGTTAGCCTATTATAACAAGGAAATTTGCTGCAAAAGAAGGAAAAAATTTGACGGATCACGCAAAAACAGCCGTTTTTGCGTGAAATCGCATCAGTGGGAACCCAGGGTTAACCAATCATTATTCAGTGACTGAAAAATATACACCGGATCGTTGATGGGAGATTAAATGGAAGGAGCTTTTTATACGCGCCGAGAATAAAGTAGCCAAATAGTATTGAGGAGTACGCTACTGGTTAATTTATCTAGAGTGCCCTTGAATAAGAACATAACATACTGTATTCTTACACAGAGGAACAAAAGCAGATAAAAACACCGCAATACAACTCATCGGTTGAAAATCTCACTCCATCATTTACTGACAACGTAAGCTATTTTCGCATTTTTTTTTTTTTTGAATGAAAATAACAAAAAAGGCATTTTTCACTGAGAATACCCCCCAAAAGAGTATTTTACAAAATCTGGGGTGGGGGCAAACAAAACTATAGCGGCACAGGCCCCTTTTCCCCTTTAATGGCGTCACTGGAGGATACATCTGAATGGTGGCCGGTGTTTCTCCCCCCCCCCCCGGCGAAAAATACTTCCCAGGAAAACTCCCCCCCCCCGTGGACAATAAGGCTTCCCAAATTTGAAAATTTTATTTGAGTTTTATTTTTTTAATTTCCGTAGGGGGAAGGAGTTTAGGTACTTGTGCATTATGGAATACTCACTCAAGTTTACGCTGTGTAAAACTCAAGAATAAACCAGTTTCTTCGTTAGTTTTTTCAGCTTAGCGCGAGACAAGACAAAGATAAGTGACAGAATATATTGGGAATATATAATTTGGGCTATATATTTGCAAATAACGGGGGGAGGGTAAAGCATTTGGACAATTCGAAGTCTGAAAACAAATCTTTTTAGGTATATGGCCACTAAGAAATTACAGAAGAATAGCGAGGTATCTGGAAATTTTGTTAACTAAAAAAAAAAACTGGGGGGGGGGGGGTATTTTTCACGCGGGGGGGGGGGGGGTAAACGCCTAGAAACCATCTGAATATAAGGATTCTGGACTTATTTTAAAATAAATATGTCAATAAGAAAAACTTTTTATTCGTTATCTCAAAAAGATATTTTGAATATTAAACTGAATATTTCAAAACGGACTAATTCAGAAATATAGACGTTGTTTTTTTTTGGCAAGCAGTTCGTCACCAAAATGACTTCGTTTCAAATTAGTACTAACACTACAATAAACAAACAAAAAGAAAGAAGCTGGCCAATTTAGAAGTCGCCTATTTTCCAGCGAATAATAAATCAATTCTTAAAGGACAGTCAAATCCCAAAATTACAAAAATAAGCAACAGTAGTCGTTTAGATGACTTTTGTCCTTATTCTCTTTTGAAGACAAGGACCTCTTACAAAAACAAACATAAATTGTTCAACTTTATCAAAACTCATTTTCAGAACCATGGGGAACGCACATAAATTAGAGAGAAAATCCTAACGAAAGGTACTCCCAGGATATATATAGCCTAGTAGGGGATTAAGATAGGGACAGAAAGTGTATACTTTTCAGGTTCAAAGAAATATGCTACGTTGCATTGATATTCAAACAAAAAATTAACGGTTCCACGCTTTTCATATAACGCAGGTTATAAGGTACAGCATGGAGAAGCTCTTCGCCACTGATGGCGATAAAAAATTTTCTTGCCAATGTACAAAATTTGCCAGAATGGAAGTAAATGATCAAATCCTTCGTTGCACTACTATCAACAGTCAACCGTCTTTCAGAGATTATTCTTCACGCCAAAAAAGAATCAGTTTCCTTAAGACTCATTCACAATGAGGTTTTACTAATGCCGACATTTAGCTACTGCTAATTTGAGCCAATCAGGTTTCCATAAAATTTTTTGATTGGCTGGAAAATTCTATGAAAAATTCTGATTGGTTCAAATTAGCACTAGCTAAATCTTTTTTCGCCAATGTTTTTTTTTTCCAAAGCACAAAATGTGACAGAATGGAAGTAAATGATCAAATCCTTCGTTGCACTAATATCAACAGTCAACCATCTTTCAGAGATTTCTTTTCCTTCCAAAAAATAATCAGTAAGACTCATTCACAATGACTCATTAGACTCATCAGTAATGACTCATCTTAAGACTCATTCACAATGGGGTTTTACCAATGCCATGAATTAGCCACAACAAATTTTAGCCAATTAGGTTTTTCATAGAATTTTCTAATTGGCTGAATTATGTGAAAAATTCTGATTTGCTCAAATTAGCACTAGTTAAATCTCGGTAAATCCCATTGTGAATGGGGCTTTAAAAGAACTGGAACAGTCTTCAAGACTATCAGTTTCAACAAAAAATACAGGCTCTTACATAAAAACTCTTCAATTTATGAAATGAAAGCAGATCGTAAAAGGTGCCCGTGCAAACAGCTATTCATCTCTTAAACTTATAAGTAAAAATTTTGCTTCATTTTTTCGCTGACAAAATATCTCCAAAGAAATTAAAAATAATATAAAGTCAATTAAAAAATCAGAAATTAAATACGCCATCTTCATCAACTTCAATCATAGTTGCAGCGATAGCTGAAACCTAGTAAAGAGCGAACTACCGCCCATAGTAGTCAAAATTTTAAAAACGCGTTCGGAAAAAAAAACTGCCAAGTGATAAAAAATTACCATTTGTTGCAGACTCACGAATGACACCTATTACTCCGATTAAACTATTGTTCCGATTAAAAAGACGAAACGTTTATTGCGAAAAAAATATAGTAATTTCGAAAAAGAGAATTGGACCCCTTGAAAGCGGCGTCGGAACAAAATGAAAAACGCACCATTGGAATTGCCGTCGCTGGAAAGCCTATACAGGAGAATTAAAACCCCTCGCTTTGGACAACAAGTAAAATCACTTTTTTTCATGGGAAGCACAAGTGTGTTTCCTCTTCTCCCCAGGGGTGATCGTACCGAACCAGTCATCGTCAGCATTGCCAACGCGTTACAAAAGTACCGTTTTTGGTACAATAACATGTCCTGGTACAATAGGGTAAATGGACAATTTATGACATAATCAGAACTTTACGGTAATACGTTTCGGTACATTATGGTCAAGGTATTCACCTGGTATTCACCAGGTATAAACTTGACCAGGTATTCACCTGGTCAAGTTTCACTTTTTAGAAATTTTTGAAACTCCTCCAGTCAAATCTTAGGGATGAAAGCAAAACAATAGAATTTTCGTCATACACAAACGAGACACAGAAAGAAATCTATGCGAATCCCAAAACTAGTCATCCATGAGAAAACAGCATTAAAAATTTTGGAGATATTTTTGAGAGAGGATGAGCAAAAAAAAGCTTACTTTCTTTTCAGTTTATTATAGTACTTTTGTCTGTGAAATAGAAACTGACGCAGAATGCTTTAATTGTGCCACAAAGTTTCTTATGTAGTAGCCCCCTAACTTGCTGTTTGTAGTTATTTCAGTTGTTTGAGATTAAGAATATCAAGAAATAAAGAGGATTTGGGTTTCCTACAAATTTTGAAGCTTTGTAGGACGAGGAATTAAGAGACAAGAATTTTTTTTGTCTTATTCTGTATCTGTGAAGTGAACCGCAGATATGTTGAAAAAATTATATGACAATATTTATGATAGGCTTCAACGAGAAAATGATACAAACTTTTAAAAATGGAGTCAAGAAGCAATTATACAGAGAACGGAATAATGTGTTTTTGTTCCCGTTCACTGCCCGAGTCAAGAGATTTCCAGGCACTCACCGAGTCTTGACACGCTTGCCGAGTCAACCTAAGCCCCCGCCCCCATCCATAAAATGGGTAGAAACATCGGTGCCTGCTTTGATTAACCAAATATTACGGACCTCAGTTTTATTGAGTTAGGAGTCAAATAGCTACCAACAAATGTTGAGACTTAAGGCAGGCAAAAGTTAATTGTTTTGCCGATTGTGTAAGACACATCTACAAAACTAGCTCAAATAAACTGACCTGTAATATTCTCAAACATCTATAGAATTCTAAAAACTGGCGCTTTACTGAAAACTTTTGCTACTGTTAATGATATCATAGTCGATAAAAGACTAATGATATATTTATAAATTAGGCTTTGTTTCGTGAAGACTAGTAATAGAATTTTCTTCTCCTAAGAGCAGAATCATGTTGGTAACTTTTTTTTTTTTTTTTTTTTTTTTTTTTTTTTTTGGGGGGGGGGGGTGGTGGGGGGGGATAGTAAAGTAATAATTTTACAATCTTAAAGACATTAAACATATCACATGTCTGTTCATATAAGGTAGTTTTGTAGATGTCTCGTACGTAATCGGCGAAGGAATAATTGCTTGTTTTAAGTTCCACCTTTTTCTTTTTTACTTCCGTAAAAAAAAGCATTGCTTTTTAAAATTAATACCACCCATAAGCTACCTCAAGATACAGCATAAAATAAATCATAAGAATCTCATTTGTATACACATGAAAAGAAATAAGGAAAAATGACAACGCAGATCCCGAAAGCATTTCCTCTCATATATCTAAACGTCGAAAAAAAATAAAAACTTCTAGCAATTTATTAGACTTGATTAAAGCTAAATTTACAATTCAAGTGGCAGGGGACATATTGTACGACAGAAGATACCGAAAGAATTGATAAATGGGAACCATGTTTCAAGTGACAAAATATTAGCTTCTTAGTCATGAAATTTGAATTTCATTAACCGGCTATTTAAAGGCCCCATCACCACCTTAATGAAGCAGACATAAAACCTGAAAACATGTAGCTTGAAATATTTTGGACAATTTACAAGGAAAAATTGCCAACTTTAATCACAGACGTACGCTTCCTCAAAATAAACCATAAAAAAGATAAAAATTCTCATTTGTATTTACATTATGTGAAATATTAAGACAGTAATAAGACCAAATAGCAAACCAAATGCCACAATCAAATCCTCTTCAATGTCAGGAAAATAGCAAGCTGATTCAAATTTATTAGTCTGGGTTAAAGTTATATTTACAATCTACTTGGCAGGTGGCATCTTTTGCCACAAAAGATTTCGATTAAATTGATAAATGGAAACCACTTTTCAGATGACAAAATGTTAGCCTCATAGCAATGGGATTTTAGTAGTGTGTTATCAAAAAGTCCTGTTGCCACTTCTATTGAACTATTGGCGTAACCTCGAAACACATAGTTGCAAATGAACTTGAGAAAAAAAAGAAAAAAAAGAGGACAACGAAATTTTTTAAACCCTGGGTCAGTCTCCCCAAGAGGGGAAACTTTCTCCCAAGATGTTCATATTTTCTTTAAATACTTTTATTACAACCTCTCCAATCCATCCGATGACATCTTACTGTCCGTTTGGCCCTAGATTGATTTCCAAAGGTCGTATTTTTTGGCAACCTTGACTACTTGAAATTTGTGCCAGCTATATTTAAAATCAGATAATTATATTTTACCCCAAAAACATACCGCAAGAATTTGCAATGTAGGCCATTTTCCCCTGACAAAATATTAGCTTCCTAGTCAAGAAATGTGAATCCCAGCTCACTAATTTCAAACATCTCCCATAAGAGGTCCTATTGCCACAAATGCACTTTACCAAAGACATAGAAATGTTGAATCCTGTTGTCGGAGCAAAACTTTGGGGTTGTTCCATGATTTTTCTTTATTTCTATACCACAATGTTGTATTACCTGAAAGTGGCATTATTCTCATTTCCGGGCATTTTAGAAAAGTGTGAAGCTCGGGTAGACTTGATGAACACGAAATTAAATTTTGTAAAGGTACATATACTTCTTGCCTGTGGCTCAAAAGGATGGTTTTTACTTGGGTTTGAGCCAGAGCCAATAGCAGCGGCGTAGCTAGAGGGAGGGGGTGGCAAGGGGGTTAACTTTTCCCCAGACGTGGTATTTCTGGGGGTGCCAATTAGATAATATACCATATATTTCATGAAAGATAGTACCCCTTAAGTTGCTAGGCGAGGGTGCAAATACTGAAAGTGCCCCAGGTGCTGATTCCTTGTCTACGCATCTTGCCTAAAGTATAGGAGCTGAAGTGGAGTCTTAGTCTATGTCAGAGAGGACTAACTAACGAAGTGTTTATTTTTTTCAGTCATGATGCTGCATTTGAGAGGAAATCTCCGTCCAAGATGGCGAGCAATCAGGCACTAGTTTCAAATTAAAGATAGACTGAAATATAAATAGGATTCAGATTTGGAGTGGTTCTCTTGCCCTTTCGCCAAAATATTTTGGAGGTCCAAAAAAGTCACATTTTCCCACAGATTCCAAAGTGGTGGCACAGACTTTGATGAACAATTTCTTTTCGCAATTTCGGTCAATTTTGTTATTTCGTGTTCAGTCTAAGACTGAACCAGAGGAATTTGCCTCTCAAAACATTTGCCATATTTGCCTCTTAAAATTAAATAGTTGGTAAAATTAAATAGTTTAGTAAAATTAAATAGACTGGACAAAGGGAAAAGACACTGAAAAAAATTTGCGCCAAAAACCAGCTTCACCCAAGTTAGGTACAAAAACGAAGTAAGTCCTGATTCGGTCCAAAACAAGCAGCGGTACTAGATGTACCGTGCCCCCTCCGCTACTTCCTCCTCCGTAAAAATCAGGTTTTGAAGTATATGCACTATTTATTGTAACCACTCCTCTTTTATCGATCATTGATGTCTTAAAAGTTGATAAACATTTTCTTATTTCCATTACTGTTACTTTTCTTTTCCATGTAGCTTTGTAACTTCAAAGTACATTTGCTTGAAGATATGTCTTTGCAGGGAATATATTTGATTCTGGATGGCTGAGCGGCTTTGAGAACATTGGACCTTGCAATTTATCTTTTTTTTTTGCAACAACAATATCCATTTATCTTCGTGTTAATTTATTGACATTTAATGATCCGAAACAGGTCCTCCATAATCAAAGCAGTTGGCTCTCAAATCACTCTTTCTCCGTTATATTTTTTGACAAACAACTTCCCGAGACAGTTAAAAACATAGTCCATCTGTCATTTAACAAAAAGCTAATTTTCTCTAAATGAAAAATCCAGTTATAAAGAAAAAAAATGCAATGCTGCCCCATTATTTATGTTGGTTTCTTGCGACAAAAGGGAGAATACATTTATCACTTGAGATGAATATAAGCTTATCTTGGAAATAAATAGGCCGCAGGAAAATTGAGTCAGGAGCCTTGGCTTACAGAGAAACAGGCCTATTTTAGGCAAACAGTATTACATTAACTATCCCTGATTTCTGGCATGTACGGAAGAATTTATTTTGCTGGGAGAATGAGAGAAAACTTCATCAAAATAGCAAAAAAGACTAACAACCAAATGATATATATTCCAATTTAATTATAGCGGCAACCTAGATACGAACGTACGTAATAATCTTTGAAAAACTCTATGCTAATTACTACCTCACACGTGCTTTCACTTGGTGTACTCTGTCTGTTTTTTGTTTCCTTTTCTTTCTTTCCTTTTAGCACAGGCGCGCTCTGTGCTTCATTTATTATTATTATTATTTTTTTTTAGTTTTATTTTCTATGACGAATTTCAGAAATAATTTGTAAAGGTATCATAGGCAGCGCAATCGCGCTGCCTAAGTAAAGAACGATGTTGGCACACTGTATCATTTTTTTTTCTTTTAGACCAGGGCACTTCGTATCAAAGGAGTTGTCGTAGAAACTTCGAAAGGGGTTCAATCGATTGGACATTGGAGTGGCTTGTGTCCTTTTTAAGAGTCGAAAGTGATTGGAAGGCAAATAACTTCCCTTCCACGCCCACCATTTCTCGAAACACATCCAATCAATATTTTGAGATAGCCATTTTGTTCAGCGTAGTTGTTTCTCATATAAAAATTATGTTTTTGAGGAGGAAACTCCCCCACAGCCCTTAGGGCAAGGGTTGTAAGTTATGCCCTGGGGGCATATATAGTTTTTATAGAAAGTGTTGTTGTAGAAACTTCAAAAAAGGCTCATTCGATTGGAAATTCAAAGGTCTAGTGCGCTTTTTAATAGTCGAAAGTGATTGGAGGGTAACAAACCCCCCTCTCACGCCCACCTTTTCCCCAAACACATCCAATCAAAATTTTGAGACAGCCATTTTGTTCAACGTAGTTAAAGGTTTTAGAAATTACGTCTTTGAGGATGATAACTCCCTCGTAGTCCTCGGGGCAAGGGTTGTAAGTTATGCCCTGGGGGCATATAAGGTTTTTATAAATAGTGATGTTGTAGAAACTTCAAAAAGGGCTCATTCGATTGGAAATTAGAAGGGCTTGTGCTCTTTTTAGAAGTCGAAAGAGATTGGAGGATAACTAACAACCCTCTCACACCCACCATTTCCCCAAGGAATCATTCGATTGGAAATTGAAACGACCAGTGCCCTTTTTAATAGTCGAAAATGATTGAAGGGCAAGTAACCTCTCACGCCCACAATTTCCCCAAACACATCCAATGAAAATTTTGAGATATTTTATTCAAGGTAGTTGAAAGGTCCGGAAATTATGTCTTTGAGGATGACAACCCCCTCGTAGCCCTAAGGGCAAGGATTGTAAGTTATGCTCTGGGGCCTTATAAGGGTTTTTATAGAAAGCGTTGTTGTAGAAACTTCAAAAAGGAATCATTTGATTGGAAATTCAAAGGGCTAGTGCCATTTTTAATAGTTGAAAGTGATTGAAGAGTAACTAACCCCCCTCTCAAGCTCACCATTTCCCCAAACATATCCAATCAAAATTTTGTTATAGCCGTTTTCTTCAACGTAGTTGAAAGTTCTGGAAATTAGGTCTTTGAGGATGACAGCCCCTCCCCATCCCTCAGGGCAAGGGTTATAAGTTATGCCCTGGGGGCATGTAAGGTTTTTTTTGAAAGCGTTGTCGTAGAAACTTCAAAAGGGCTCATTCGATTGGAAATTGAAAAGGCTAGTGCCTTTCTTCATAGTCGAAAGTGATTGGAGAGCAACTAACACCCCTCTCACGCCCACCATTATCCCAAACACATCCAATCAAAATTTTGAGATAACCATCTTGTTTAACGTTGTTAAAAGTTCTGCAAATCAAGTCTTTGAGGATGACAACCCCCTCACAGCCCTCAGGGCATGGGTTGTAATTTATGCCCTGGGGACATATAAGGAGTTTATAGAAAGCGTTGTAGAAACTCAACAAGGGCTCATTCGAATAGAAACTGAAAGGGCTAGTACCCTTTTTAATAGTTGAAAGTAATTGGAAGGCTTGAAATTTTTATAGTAAAGATCGCAGTGGGTACAATGTTTTTTTTTTTTTTTTTTTTTTTTTTTTTTTTTTTTTTTTTTTTTTTTTTAGAACAGGGCACATCGTATCGAAGGAGTTTTAGTTGGAACTTCGAAAAGGGCTAATTCGATTGAAAATATAAAGGGCTAATGCCATTTTTAATAGTCGAAAGTGATTGGAGGGCAATTAGCCCCCCTCCCACACCTACTCTCCCATTTGCCCATTATGTTTAAAAACTAAATGTTGCCTTAAGATTAAATCAAAATGCAGTGTGTTAATGCTAATTCCCAATAAGGCATCTCAGCAGTATCCCAAGAACGACTGAGGGTATTATGTTCAAACTTCCGGGGCTACTTTTGCTCTTAAAATTTAACAACAGAAAACGAACAGAAATTACAATAAATAACCGAGTCAAACTCAAAACGAGCAGAAAGTAACATGAGTAGGGCTCAAAACCCCTATGCCTTCCCAAGGCAAGAACACAATTTACACTTTACTGAAAAAATACAAATGAATGTGAATTGTCAGTTTAATATACGTATACTGATATTTAGTAATCAAAATGTTAACGTTATTTGATTTATTAAAGTTATAAAATAAAAAACATTTATATTTTTAGGGGTTTAGGGCATAGGGGTTTTGAGCCCTACTCATGTTAATTTCTGTTCGTTTTGAGTTTGACTCGGTTATTTATTGTAATTTCTGTTCGTTTTAGGTTTCATTTATTTATTGATGCTGATTTGCGGTAGTTTCACGCTTGGTAGATTATTTGGTTTTATTTTTGCTCATTTTTGATTTAATGGAGTTCTTTACTTTTCTTTGAAAAACTAATTTTGTGGAAAAAGTTTTTTTTAATTAATTCAGCAATAGATCAGCACCAAGGTTAAACTTAAAGACTACTAATTATGTGAAAACAACACGAAACCATTAAGAGGATTGGAAAATCACAATACGTCTTGCGGAGGAAGCTCAAACACCCCTCCCCCACTCGTATGCTTGCAAATGTAGTACATGGGCTTAGTTCAACTACTAACATGGGACGTCCAATTATTTAGGTGATTATTTCCCATGTAGGCTACATAGAGGTGTACTTTATGCTTTTTCTAGGAAAATACACCTACAGTATATTGCACGCAAGACGATTCAAGACTGAGTTGGGGCGCACAAAATTCCTCGTGCCCCAACTCTTCACGCCAGAGACCCCATCATCAAAAATAACTGATTTTCGCCAGTGGACAGTTGACCCGCATTGCCGTGCCTAGAGGGGAGAGAAGCCACGAAAAAAACACAAAGCTAGAGTCTTTTTTTAAAGCAAAAGAGCCAGTGAAGCCAACTCATCTCGCGAGTTTCTAACATTTCAGGCGCCGCAAAGCGATGTAATTTCTACGAAAAATCAAGCTGTTACTTCAGGACCCAATCCTGGTAGGTAGCTTTATACACTGATTTTAGAAACAAATTTGAGGTAGCTAGAAAAATAGCAAATTCAGCAGCGGTTCACAGGTTTCCCCCTCCCCCCTGTAACTGTTTTTAATAACTCATATTCTAGCAAAAAACCCTCTCTTCTGTAAACGACATTAAACTGAGTATTTACCTGAAGTCAGCAACCCGAACAATAACTGGTCCACGTCTAGCTTCACTTATTCCAGGACTATCAACAAGACAGACAATTTTCCTAGTCCTTACGTAGAGATGCTCGTATGGACTACATTGCATGCCAGCAACAGTAACACCGCCATAAATGTCTTTAAAGACTTTTCCTAAGTTTACACCTGTAAAAAACAGTAAGTAATTAGATCCAGTAGGTTAACACTTTTTAACAGCAAAACTCTAAACACCATCAATTACTTAACGACACACAGTAAGTGAGCAGCAGGTCATATCCACTGATTTTTAACACTAATATAAAAATAATAACAAATAATACACACTAATAATAAACACTATAATAAAAATAAACATTAATAGTAAAGAACGAACCCTAGCCCCATAGTAAACAAAAATTTAAAATGAATTAAAAAAAAACTGTCAAGTGAGGGAGAATTTGAGAATGGTAACTATTATTTCGAATAAAATTAATGATGAAATTTTACTGCGAGAACAAACAACTTCAAAAGACTGCTCAGTTGGAATTCGAAAACACTATCAGGACTTTCGAGGGATTGCTTAAGATCAGAACTACACATGGAGAGCAACAAAATGCTTTGTTGCACCATGAGTATCAAATCAATTTCTTACATGGCCCTGTTGCTAATTTCTGAAAAAGTGATTAGCAGGAACGGCTAGTAATGGACGAATGGACGCAGTATCAAGGTAAATGGGGCTAGTAATGGGCTTCATTTACACGTTTATCATTTGGTAGCAAAAATATTTCTACTATTTTCATGATCATTAATTAGCTTGCAGCACCTATATACGCCCCTGTTGGACAAACTATTCTTTGTCGACAGGATACTTTGTCGTCAGGATATTTCGAAAATTTTATCTTTATTTTCACTTGACTTCAGATATTGTACGACTTTTGAGATAAAAAGAGGGCATCCCGTGGCTTAAAAATTTGTTTTAAAACAAAATGTGGGCATTTTTGGATTAAGAAGCCAAAAGTTCGTAAAAAAAAAAGTCACAAAATTAGTCAACGAAATAAATTTCCTGTGAAAGCTTAGCAACTTCCTTTTTTTCACTAAAACTGATTAAAACGCTTCCAAATGGATTTAACGACAGTCGCTCATTAATACAGACATATGTTGTTTCTTCTGTATGGCCTAAATGGAAAATGGAACCTCACAGGCTTACAACAAAAAAGAGAGGATACTTGTCAATCTAGGTGTTTTATTTAAGCCTACCAACTACGGAAAATGGTGGAAGGAACTGACTCTTTTTCTCCCTCTGCCACTCTTAGTAAGCGTATTTCTCCCACCAGCTCTGTTTTCATAAGCTATATATCTTCTCCGTTGTTTCTAGTAAACGGGTTTGACCAAATTCAAAAGTTTCTATTGAAATTTGGATTTCCCGCTGTTCTAAAAAATTTCCACCGTCATTGCTGAATCAGGCTGTTAAATTTGGTCCACCAGTCTCGTTTACGCAACCCACCACCATAATCGCTACTTTGGTCATATGTCTCGAATTTCAATCCTATCTCAAATTTGAGAACATCTGTCTCAAACTTTAACCAAAAGTAGATTGTAATTCTGATTTTACTCGAGAAAGAGTGGTTTTGATTAGTTGTCAGTGACGCTTTGACTAAAGGCATAAGTGCCATTTTCCCATTCAGTAATATCAAGTCCGTGAAAAATGCTCTGAGAACAACAGCCCATAGTAACCAAAAGTTAAAAAACGGGTTTAGAAAACAACTGCCCAATGAAAAAAATTACTATCTGACACTGATTCAGGAATGGTAACTTATTTCCGTTCGTATTAAAAATATAAGTTTATTGCGAAAATAAATATATAGTAATTTCAAAAAAAAGCCTAAAACCCCTCGAAAATGACGTTAGATCAAAATGAAAAATGTACCATTGGAATCAACATAGATGAAAACCTTGTTCAGGAAAATTACTGTCCCCAACCTTGAACAACAAGGAAAATTACTTTTTTGCATGGGTAACTGATCTGTCTCCTTTTTTTTTCAGGGCTAGCGGTTTACCAGAACATCAAAGAGAGATACTTAATAGATCATTCAAAAGCTACTTCTCACATCTACGTGCTTTTCAAAAATTCCACCTCTGCAAGTGCCATATGGCACACAAATGACACATTATGTGCCATTTCTCAAGGGGTGGGACTTGCAGGCTACAAAAGAAAGATGTTTAATAGCTCACATAAAAGCTATTTTTCATATCTACGTTTTCTTTATAAATTCCACCACCTGCAAATGCTAAATGACACTAAAAATGACACTATCGATGCCATGACTCAAGTAGAAAAGCTAGTGGCTAGTGGGCTGCCTTCTTCGGTAGATGTTTAATGGCTGATTTGAAAGCTATTGCTCATATCTACGTGCTTTTAATCAGTTTTGCCATCCGTAAGTGCCAAATAGCAAAAAAAAAAACGGCACTTTTGGTGACGTATCTCGTGGAAAAGCTGGGGCTAGTGGGCTCCCAGTACTTTTTAGAGTGACGTTTAATGGCTTATTCGAAAGCTATCGCTCGTGTTCATATAATTTTTATCAATTCTACCATCCTTAAGCGTGATATAGCACTAAAACAATACTTTTGATGTCACTTCTTAAGTAGAAAAGCTTGGAAGTATAAAACAAAATCATCATTGTAATAATTGTGGTCCAAAATCCGTAAGTGGAGGTTTGCAAGAACGTCCCTCGTGTGTTCCTCCTCCAAGCCCCCTTAATAAGCTACGCAATTAAGGTACAGGCACTGACATATCAAATCACATTATTAGAGGCGATGTTCTATTGGTAAAGCGTTTGACTTTGAAATAATTTCTTGCGTTCGATTTCTGCTTGGGTATTTTTTTTTCTTCAATTATGGTTTTCTCCCTTCTATACGATAATTTTCAGATTATTTTACTGTTTTTGTAAATGTGATGCCTTAATTTTTTAAAGCATGTCCCAAGAAGGTATTTGGTCAAGCACTTTGATTCAAAAGGGAATAGAGGTCATCCAGTTCATGGTTTGCAACGACATTCTGAGTAGATCTCTAAATCCATAACCCAACAAATGGCGTAATTTTTTTAAAATCCTTGAGGGGGAGGGGAGGGATCAAAGTTAGAGCCAATTTTCCCAAATCAAGTGAAGATGACAGAAAAAACTGAAAAACTAGTTGTATAGTAATAAAAAAAAGGTAAAGATGTACTAAAGAAAACTGACCTGTTTCAGTGGATGCTTGAATTATTCAGGGTTATCTTAAGTTTTTGACAACATTTTTGGAGAAACTAAATTGCAGCTGCGAGGGGGGGGGGCAAACCGGAGTCTGGATGAAAACTGAGGTCTGGGAGGGAAAGTTGCCCCCTCTGCCCCATAGCAAATTACGCCCCTTACCCCAACCCCTTGCCAATAAGTGGTTGGCGAAGTGTATGCATGTGGTTCTGGAACCACTCAATGTTGTATATTAAAAGAAGGATTACTTATTGTTATACTTACTTAATCAAATTATTTACTTGACAATTCCACCGTAATATTCTCTCCATACGTAAGATTGTGCATCCAAAGAGGAAGAAAGACAAATGAAAGCAGTTCTGTATGGGAATTCAGGTAATTCTTCCCAAAATTTTGAAATGAAAACCCACTTAGATTGTAACACAATTTATCGTACCTACACAAGAAATGATCTTTTTCTGAAATTTCCATTCATTTCTGAGTAATCGGTGACTTTATTTAGGGACAGGTCAAACAAATCTCTAAGCCTAAAGGCACATTTTTGTTGAGCTGGCAAGATTTTTCGCGAGTATGTCGATATACAAACCTGTCCGCTCAGTTAACCTTTTGTGTCGAAGCTACTCGCCTGAAGGTACTTTCTTAAGTGTGACTAAATTTAATTTTTTTAACAAAGAATTAAATATCTATTTCTTCTTTTTTAATTTTTTTTTTTACAAAAAGTAACGACACTTTGTTTAGATTTTATTTTTTACTCTAAACTTATTTTTTCCTTCAATTCTTGTACGGCTTCTTGGTTCAGCTCCTTAATGAGGGTTGAAGTGTCTTATCTCCTCTAGATTGGAGGTGATTAGAAATTATATAAAAAAAAAATAAAGTTTTCAACTGAAACTAAGGACCAACATTAAAACTTAAAGCGAAAATAAATTATTCCGTATAGATAGAAATGGTCATATCAGTGTTGTTTCTAAATTAAATGTTAATCAAAAACGAGCATAGATTAATTTTATAAAACAAAGTTTTTCCAAGGGATATAAAGAGCGAAGTTGAAACTTAAAACGAACAAAAATTATTACTTCACAGCCTATCTAACATATATCAATAAAACTAATGCAAATAAATCAACTGGTAATATTTCCCTGTTTGTAGGATTACAGAAAACTAGCGCTTTGCTGAAAACATAAAAGCCAAGTATAAAAACAAGAATATTGATTTATGAGTGAAAAGTAAATATGTAGCCTCACAACAGCAAACTAATCTATAATGCTTTTTATTGTCCTACAGGAGCTGTGATATGAGTAACTTTCAGTATGCAATTAAAATTACCTTAAAGACTTAGGCAGAAAAATAACATGTTTAAAGTCGTTACTTAGCGGATAAAAAAATGGATTGATTTATACGCTAACATCTTGGTCTCACCTAGTATTACTCGAAATGAAGAACACATCAACCGTAATATGAACTCTGGAAATCCAGTTATTTCTCTAAATTAATTAAAAAAAAAAATTTCCTAAAAATTAGTTTTTCAAAGAAAAGTAAATGCCATTTTAAACTTAAGCTCAGCAGATAAAAATAACTTTCAAAATTCAAACTTAAAACGAACAGAAATTAGTATTAGAGAATAAATGAAACCCAAAACGACAAGAACTTAAATAAACAATCATAGTAAAAATATACAACGAGTAATAATATAAATGAATAAATAGAGCTTAAAGCGAGTAATCCTTAGATTGAATATGATTATCAAGCTTAAAACGAAAAAAAAAAAATTTCCTATTGAAGCATAAATGAAACTTAAAACGAACAGAAATTAAATAAACAATCAATTCAAATAAATTTACTCTAGATATTAATTTAAATCAAAAAATAAATCTGAAAACAAGTGAAAGTTAAATACAGTGCGCGAATCAAGCTTGAAACGAACAAAAATCACCAAAAACAAGAGTTTGGGTATGACCTCCTTCTCTCACTGTAAAAGTCTAAGACTTACAGCGCCATTGGCGCTTTACTGAAAACCAATTTTATGACAAATATTTTCTTTTGTACTTAATATTGAAAATAAACATTAAAATTATAGTTACATTTTGAACTGATGGATCTTTCAACAATTAATATCATTATACATCAAATATTCAATTTGATTTTGTTTATACTTTCCAAGACGGTTCAAGACGCATATAGTTTTCAGTAAAGCGCCAATGACGCAGTAGGTTTTAGACTTTTACAGTGATAGAAGGAGGCCATACCCAAAGTCTTGTTTGTGGTGATTTTTGTTCGTTTCAAGCTTGATTTGCATATTCAATTTAAGTTTCACTCGTTTTAAGATTTATTTATTAATTTACATTAATATGCATTGTATGTTTGTTTGCGTTGATTGTTTATTTAATTTCTGCGTTTTAAGTTTCATTTATGCTTCAATAGGAAAATATTTTTTTTCGTTTTAAGCTTTATTTTCATGTTCAATCTAAGGATTACTCGCTTTAAGATATATTTATTCATTTATATTATTACTTGTTGTATGTTTTTGCTATGATTGTTTATTTAATTTCTGTTTGTTATGGGTTTCATTTATTCTTTAATAATAATTTCTGGTCGTTTTGAGTTTGAATTTTAAAAGGTATTTGTATGTGCTGAGCTTAAGTTTAAAATAGCCTTTACTTTTCTTTAAAAAACATATTTTTCGGAGTTTTTTTAATTATTTTTTGTTGATTTTTTATTGCAAAAAAATTCAAGTTTTTAAAAATTCCTTGTTTCAAAATTAAACTTAAAAACAAAAATCAAATATTCATCAAAGTAACAAAACTGATATCAAAATAACAATATCAAAGTGAAAAAATGGGTTTGTGTCAACCTCGGAGTTTTTATTATCTGGTGTTTGAACTATTTAAAAAAAAAATGCTATCTCAAAATTTTTATCGGATGGGTTTGGGGAAAAAGGGCGTGGAGGCACTAGATTAAGCTTCGGTCTCTTTTGATTCCTTAAAAGTGAACTAGAACTTTCTATTTTCAATCAAATGAGCCCTCTCTGAAGTTTATACGAGTATCACTTCTATTAGAACCATATATATCCCCAGAATATAACTCACAACGCCTATCCGTAAGCCCTGGGGGGTTGTGTCGACCCTGGAGTTTTAATATCTGATGGTTGAACTATTTTTAACAAAATGGCCATCTTAAATTTTTATCAGATGAGTCTATCCATCCGATACACCCAAAGGCGTGGAGGGCGGGAGGGGCTAGTTTCCCTCTCATCTTTTTTCACTCTGAGAAAATGAACCACAACTTTTAAGTTCTATTCAAATGAACCCTCTCTGAAGTTTATACGAGCCTACCTTCCATAAGAACCATATATGCCCCCAGAGCAAGAATTACAACGCCTGCTCCAGCCCTGGGGGGTGTCGACACAGGAGTTTTTCTTATCTGATCTTTGAACTACTTTTAACGAAATAACCATACGTAAAGGAGTTTTTGTTATATGATCTTTGAACTATTTTTAACAAAATGGCTACCTCATTTTTTTATGAGATGTATTTGGGGAAAAAGGGCTTGGGGGGGGGCAGTTGCCCTATGATCACTTTTGACTCTTCAAAAGGGCACTAGAAATCTCGATTTCCAATCAGATGAGCCCCCTTTGAAGTTCATACGACGACCCCTTCTATATGAAGTGCCTCTGGGAAAAAAATAAATGGAGTGTGGGGGGAGGCTAGCTGCTCTCCAATCTTTTTTAACTCTTAAAAAGTGAATTACAACTTTCAATTTCCAATCAAATGAACCCTTTAGAAATTTATACATGTTTTCCTTCTATAACAACAATCTAGGCCCCCAGGGCATAACTTACCACGACGCCTCTCTGGCCCTGTGGGGATGAGTAGACACCGGAGTTTTTGGTTTCAGAACGTTTAACAATTGTAAACAGACATTGTGTCTAAAAATATGTATTTCATGCAGTTAGGGTGTGGAGGAGGGGGGAGCTATTTGCCCTCCGATCTCTTTTGACTCTTAAAAAGTGAACAGGAACTTTCAATTTCAAACAAATGAGCCCTCTCCGAAGTTTATACGAGTATCCCTTCCATAAGAACTATATATGCCCCTAGAGCATTACTCATAACGCCTGCCTCCGGGCCCTGGCGGGTTCCGTCGAAACAGGAATTTTTATTATCTGACCTTTGAACTATTTTTAATGAAATGGCTATTATAAAAATTTTATCGGATGGGCTTGGGGGAAAAGGGTGTAGGGGGTGGGGGGGGGGGGTGGTGGCTAGTTGACCTCGGATATCTTTTGACTCTTAAAAATTGAACTAGAACTTTCTATTTCCAATCAAATGAGCCCCCTCTGAAGTTCATACGAGCGTCCCTTTCATTAGAGCCATATACGCCCCCAGGATAAGACTTACAATGTCTATACCCCGGACTCTGGGGGGCATTTTTGTTATCTAATTTTTGATCAATTTACAAAACACTGACCATCATAAACTTTATAGCTTGCAGGTTTGAGGAAAAAATAGTGTGGGGGGGGGCTAGTTTAACTCTCTTGACTCTTAAAAAGTGAACTAGAACTTTCAATTTCCAATCAAATGAGCCTTCTATGAAGTTTAAACGAACATCCCTTTCATAAGAACCATACATGCCCTTAGGGCAAACTTAGAACACCTTCCCCCGTACCCTGGGGGGGGGGTTGTATTGACACCGGAGTATTTTTTATCCGACCTTTGAACAATTTTTTTTTTAACAAGATGTCTATCTCAAAATTTTCATCAGATGCGTTTTGAAAAAGAAGGCGTGGGGGGGGGGGGGCTAGCGTCCCTCGGATCTCTTTTGACTATTAAAAATTGAGCTCAAACTTTCAATATCCAATCAAATGAGCCCTCTCTAAAGTTTATACGCGCATTCCTTTCATACGAAAAATATATGCCACAGGGCATAACTTACAACGCCTGCCCCCGTCCCTGGGGGGTTGTAACGACACCTGAGTTTTGTTATCTGACTTCTGTGCAATTTTGATCTTCAAGGCAATCACAAAATTTTATTGGATGCATTTGGGGAAAACGGGCCTGGGGGGGACTAGTTGCCCTCCAATCTCTTTTGACTCTAAAAAACGTAACTAGAACTTTTAGGGCATAACTTAAAACCTTTGCCCTGAGGGTTGTCGGGGAGTGTCCTCAAAAACATATTTGCTATCTGGAAATCAACTACGCTGAACAAAATGGCTATATCAAAATTTTGATTGGATGTGTTTGGGGGAACGATGGGCGTGGGGGGGGGGGGCTAGTTGCCATCACTTTCGACTATTAAAAAGGGCACTAGTCCTTTGAATTCCAATCGAATGAGCCTTTTTTGAAGTTTCTGCGACAACGCCTTCTATAACAACCTTATATACCCCCTGGGTATAACTTAAAACCCTTGCCCTGAGGGCTGCGGGGGAGTGTCCTCCTCAAATACATATTTTCTATGTGGAAATCGACTTTGCTGAACAAAATGGCTATCTCAAAATTGTGAGTGGATGTGTTTGGGAGAATGATGGGCGTGGGGGGGGCTAGGTGCCCTCCAATCACTTTCGACTATTAAAAATGGCACTAGAACTCTCGATTTCCAATCGAATGAGCCCCCTTTGAAGTTTCTAAGAAGATCCCTTCCATATGAAGTGCCTCTGGGGAAAAATAATAATAATAAAACATTGGGGCCATATGGCCTTTACTATAGGCAACGCTATAGCGTTGCCTCTGATAAAACGGAAGATTTTAAGTTGTGATACAAATTCTAAAGCAAGTTTGTAGTCATGATACTAATAAGATTCATTCACTTCGAGCTTGTCTAAAAAATAATCATTAAATGTCCTTTTCAGATCCAAAACGATAGTAAGTCATTAGATTGAGTTCATTGTGGAAAAGTAATGCTAAATTAAACGAAAAAAAAATCAATAAAGCAACCATCTCAAAATGTTTCACTCTTATGTGGTTAAAAGTGCACTTAAGTGGTTTACTCTTACTGTACCAAAACACCTATATTGTTTTGTGTTTTCAGTAAAGCGCTAGTTTCCTGTAATCTTACAAACATAGGGAAATATCACCAATAGATCTATTTGCATTAGTTTCATTGATATATGTTAGATGGGCTGTGAAGTAATTACTTTTGTTGGTTTCAAGTTTCAACTTCGCTCTTTACATCCATCGAAAAAACTGTTGTTTTTTTTTAATTAATCCAATTAAAGCCCATTCCATGCTACTGTTAGCTCAAATTTGAGACAGACAGTATAGTTTTTATTTCTCGCCTTACATGCGCATGCGGCAAACTGGTCAAAAAATGATACTGGGGGCGGGGGAGATGTATATTTTTTAAATATCCATGATATGCGAGGGCCAGGCTACCCACCCAGTAAATTTTATTGCAGTTACAAGGAATTTCTGCAATCTATCGACTTCCATTGAATCCAGCAAGAACCAAGCATCATAAGAATTCCTACCAACGAGATCCCACCCTTCTTTTAGAGTGCTAGTCAATTCTTTTTGTCAAAATATACCAAGCTTCTTACCTAAATATTTTTTGGGTACCCTTTAACTCCGTCCTTGATAAGTTAGCCAACATATTTGGAATTACTCCATAACTAGTATCTCCCTGGATCATATTTACACTCCGATGGGCCTTCGAGGAGAGCAAAGAACTAGACCAGTGTAAGTTTGCTTAAAATCCCAAATTACCAAGAATCTATATACTTATGAGGCTGGTGCCTCTTGATGTAATTAACTAAAAAAACAAGCTTTTTTAACTGAAAGTAAGCAGCGACATTAAAACTTAAAACGAACAAAAATCCTCAACGCCTCGCTCTTTACGATAAAGTTTTTTATTGTTTAAAAAAATAAAGTTGTGAGACAGAGACAAACCTTAGCGCAACGAGCGAGGCGTTGAGGAGGGGACAGCCCCTTTCATATACGGAATAATTTCTGTTCGTTTAAGTTTTAATGTCGCTCCTTACTTTCAGTTAAAACAACTTGTTTTTTAGTTAATTTCTGAACGTTTTTGAAATAATGCAGCTTTGATGTTGGCTCACCGTACATGAATAATTAGAACAAAATTTGCATATTAATTTTTCCTTTTTTTTTGGCTAATAGTAGAGATGCCCCTATTGATCGTGACTACACCACGTGGTTTATGGTTTTCTCAGTGAGAATGAAAAAACAGGAATTTTCTCACTTGGAAAAACATGAATTTTGTCGCATTTATGTCAGACCTCAATTGTTACGTACGCGCGCGTAGGTAGGCTAACCTAGCCTAACCTAACTTAACCTAACCTAACCTAACTTAATCTAACCTAACCTAATCATACACCTAACTTTTTGCCTGTCTCTCACCTAACCTAAGCTAACCTAAGTGAAGCGTCCGTAGGCTAACCTAACCTAACTTAACCTAACCTGATCTAACCTAACTTAATCTAGCCTAACCTAACCATACTCGCCGGAAAAGGTTAGGTTAACTTAACATGAGCACTCATGATAAGTTAACCTAACCTAATCTAACTTAAACATGTAGAAATGTTTCTATTTATTTATTAATATTTATTTATACTTAACCTAACCTATTGTTTTGGAGGTTAGATGAAGGAGTTTGAATGATTGTCTTTAATAATAGAACGAGTCACTCATTTTCTAATTTAAAAATTTGATGGGTAAATCCATATGACAAAGGAGCCAAAATTTAATTTAAAATTAGAATATAACTTTAAATTTTTCATCTCTTTGAGAAAAAACCAGAACTGAAGTGGAGCATTTTTATTTTCTTGGAAAAATTAGAAGAGAACTTTGAATTTTTTATGTCTTTGAGGAATTAAGAACTGAAGTGGAAGCTTTTTTCATTTTCATTGGTAAAATTCAGAATTGAGCTAATTTTCTTACTTCTTTAAGATAATTCAGAAGAGAACTTGAACATTTTGCACTTCTTCGAGAAAACTCAGAATTAAAGTGATGCTCCGCGTACGTAGGCTAGCCTAACCTAACTTAACCTAACCTAAATTAATCTAACCTAACCTAATCATACACCTAACTTTTTGCCTGTCTCTCACCTAACCTAAGCTAACCTAAGTGAAGCGTCCGTAGGCTAACTTAACCTAACTTAACCTAACCTGATCTAACCTAACTTAATCTAGCCTAACCTAACCTAACCATACTGCCGGAAAAGGTTAGGTTAACTTAACATGAGCACTCATGATAAGTTAACCTAACCTAATCTAACTTAAACATGTAGAAATGTTTCTATTTATTTATTAATATTTATTTATACTTAACCTAACCTATTGTTTTGGAGGTTAGATGAAGGAGTTTGAATGATTGTCTTTAATAATAGAACGAGTCACTCATTTTCTAATTTAAAAATTTGATGGGTAAATCCATAAGACAAAGGAGCCAAAATTTAATTTAAAATTAGAATAGAACTTTAAATTTTTCATCTCTTTGAGAAAAAAACCAGAACTGAAGTGGAGCATTTTTATTTTCTTCGAAAAATTAGAAGAGAACTTTGAATTTTTTATGTCTTTGAGGAATTAAGAACTGAAGTGGAAGCTTTTTTCATTTTCATTGGTAAAATTCAGAATTGAGCTAATTTTCTTACTTCTTTAAGAAAATTCAGAAGAGAACTTGAACATTTTGCACTTCCTCGAGAAAACTCAGAATTATAGTGATGCTCCTTATCTTTATGTCGAATATTCAAATCAATGTATAACTTTTTCTATCTTCAATGAAAAATTTGGAACAGAACTTTAAATTTTTCATCTCTTTGCAAAAAATCGGAAGTGAACTTAAGAAAATTAGAATTAAAGTGAAACTTTTTATCTTCACTGGAAAATAATCACAATCATAGTATAACTTTTCCCATCTTCTACAGAAAAATTTAGAACTGGACTTTAAATTTTATGTCTTTGAGAAATTAAGAACTGAAGTGGAAGGTTTTTTCATTTTCATTGGTAAAATTCAGAATTGAGTTAACTTTTTTCTCTTCTTTAAGAAAATTCAGAAGAGAACTTGAACAGTTTGCACTTCTTCGAGAAAACTCAGAATTAAAGTGGAGTTCCTTATCTTCATGTTGAATATTCACAATCAAGAGAAATTAGAATTGAATTGTGTTCTTTGATAAAATTCAGTAAAGAACATGAACTTTTCTTCACTTAATTGAGAAAATTTAAAATTGAACTAGAACTTTTTATCTTCCATGAAAATAATCACAAGTACGGTATTACTTTTTCTATCTCCCACCGAAAAATTTAGAATTGAACTTTAAATTTCTTTATGTCTTTTTGAAATAAAGAACTGAAGTGGAAGATTTTTGTATTCTCTGGAGAAATTAGAATTGAAGTGTGTTCTTTGGTAAGGTTCAGAAGAGAACTTGAACTTTCCTTGACTTCGTTGAGAAAATTTTAAATTGAACTATAACTTTTTATCTTCCGTGAAAATATTCACAAGTATGGTATTACTTTTTCTATCTTCCACATAGAAATTACAATTGAACTTTAAATTTCTTTATGTCTTTGTGAAATAAAGAACTGAAGTGGAAGATTTTTGTTTTCTCTGGAGAAATTAGAATTGAAGTGTGTTCTTTGGTAAAGTTCAGAAGAGAACTTGAACTTTTCTTCACTTCGTTGAGAAAATTTTAAATTGAACTAGAATTTTTTATCTTCCGGGAAAATATTCACAAGTGTGGTATTACTTTTTCTATCTTCCACCAAAAAATTTAGAAATGAACTTTAAATTTCTTTATGTCTTTGTGAAATAAGGAACTGAAATGGAAGATTTTTATTTTCTCTGGTGAAATTAGAATTGAATTGTGTTCTTTGGTAAAATTCAAAAGAGAACATAAATTCTTCTTCACTTCGTTGAGAAAATTTTAAATTGAACTTGAACTTTTTATCTTCCGGGAAAATATTCACAAGTATGGTATTACTATTTCTATCTTCCACTGAAAA
This sequence comes from Artemia sp. Qi Xiang Cuo, assembly GCF_049724085.1. Lineage (NCBI taxonomy): Eukaryota > Metazoa > Arthropoda > Branchiopoda > Anostraca > Artemiidae > Artemia > Artemia sp. Qi Xiang Cuo. Next base: position 23,301,514 of record NC_142809.1, read on the forward strand.
ATTTAGAATTAAACTTTAAATTTCTTTATGTCTTTGTGAAATAAAGAACTTAGGTGGAAGATTTTTATTTTCTCTGGATAAATTAGAATTGAATTGTGTTCTTTGGTAAAATTCAGTAGAGAACTTGAACTTTTCTTCACTTCGTTGAGAAAATTTAAAATTGAACTAGAACTTTTTATCTTCCGTGAAAATATTCACAAGTATGATATTACTTTTTCCATATTCCACCAAGAAATTAGAATTGAACTTTAAATTTCTTTATGTCTTTGTGAAATACTGAACTGAAGTGGAAGATTTTTGTTTTCTCTGGAGAAATTAGAATTGAAGTGTGTTCTTTGGTAAAGTTCAGAATAGGAACTTGAACTTTTCTTCACTTCGTTGAGAAAATTTTAAATTGAATTAGAACTTTTTATCTTCCATGAAAATATTCACAAGTATGGTATTACTTTTTCTTATCTTCCACCGAAAAATTTAGAATTGAACTTTAAATTTCTTTATGTCTTTGTGAAATAAAGAACTGAACTGTAAGATTTTTATTTTCTCTGGAGAAATTAGAATTGAAGTGTGTTCTTTGGTAAAATTCCGAAGAGAACTTGAATATTCACGATCAAATTATAACTTTTCCAATATTATATGAAAAATTTGGAACAGAAATTTAAATTTTTTTCATCTCTATGTGAAAAGTCGGAACTGAATTTAAGAAAATTTAGAATTAAAGTGAAACTTTTTATCTTCATGGAAAATAATCACTATCATAGTATAACTTTTCCTATCTTCTACAGAAAAATTTAGAACAGAACTTTAAATTTTTTTATGTCTTGGTGAACTTAAAACTGAAGTGGAAGCTTTTTATTTTCTCTGGAGAAATTAGAATTGAATTGTGTTTGTTGGTAAAATTCAAAAGAGAACTTGAACTTTTCTATCTTCTATGAAAAATTTGGAATAGTATTTTAAATTTTTCATCTCTTTGAGAAAAAATCTGAACTGAAGTGGAAAATTTTTATATTATTTTGGGAAAATAGAATTGATCGATAACTTATTTCATTTTCAATGAGAAAATTCAGAATCGAAGTTGAACTTTTCTTCTTCAGAGAAAATATATTGAACAGAACTTTAAATTTTTTCATCTCTTTGAGAAAGGTCGGAACTGAATTTAAGAAAATTTAGAATTAAAGTGAAACTTTTTATCTTCATAGAAAATAATCAAAATCAAAGTATAACTATTCCTATCTTCTAAGGAAAAATTTAGAACTGAACTTTAAATTTTATATGTCTTGGTAAACTTAAAACTGAAGTGGAAGCTTTTTATTTTCCCTGGAGAAATTAGAATTGAATTGTGTTCTTTGGTAAAATTCAGATTAGAACTTGATCTTTTCTATCTTCTAAGAAAAATTTGGAACAATATTTTAAATTTTTTCATCTCTTTGAGAAAAATCTGAATTGAAGTGGTAAATTTTATATTATTTTGGGAAAATAGAATTCATCAATAACTTATTTCATTTTCATTGAGAAAATTCAGAATCGAAGTTGAACTTTTCTTCTTCCGGGGAAATATTTGGAACAGAACTTTAAATTTTTTCATCTCTTTGAGAATGGTCCGAACTGAATTTAAGAAAATTTAGAATTAAAGTGAAATTTTTTATCTTCATAGAAAATAATCACAATCATAGTATAACTTTTCCTATCTTCTATGGAAAAATTTAGAAGTGAACTTTAAATTTTTTATTTCTTGGGGCTTTTCTTGTTCCGGGAAAATATTTGGAATAGAACTTTAAATTTGACTCTTTGAGAAAGGTCGGAATTGAATTTAAGAAGATTTAGAATTAAAGTGAAACTTTTTATCTTCATGGAAAATAATCACTATCATAGTATAACTTTTCCTATCTTCTACGGAAAAATTTAGAAGTGAACTTTAAATTTTTTATGTCTTGGTGAACTTAAAAGTGAAGAGTAAGCTTTTTATTTTCTCTGGTGAAATTAGAATTGAATTGTGTTCTTTGGTAAAATTCAGAAGAGAACTTGAACTTTTCTATCTTCTATGAAAAATTGAGCCTGCTAGTATTATCATTATCTCTAAAATTATTTTTCTTACATCTCTGACCTTTTTAATAGATATTCTGAACGTTTTACGTTCTAGCATACCCTAAAAATAATGAACACTTAACAAAATAATGCATAAGATATTTTTAATGTAATAAGGACATGTAGAATATTGATATAAAAATATGTTAAATACATTATTATACATTATTAGTACACTTGCGCTTCATTTTCCGTCAATTCATCTTTATATTCATTGATGATATTGTCTGCTAATGTCCTTTTTATTCTGCCTGCGATTTCACTGTCTATTGTCACATTATTTTTACATAGATAGCAGTTTTGGCACATTGACGTGATATGATTTATGATGTTGATGCAGCTGTATGCATGTCTTCTTTTTCCTTTTGCTTTCATTCGAATTCTAACACCGGAAGAATGGCGATAAGATCTATCAACGGCTAACATGCTACTAGAACCATTAGCTAGAAGTTGTCCCTCTTCATCAACTATTATTTTCAAGTTGGCATTCTCTTTGACTACTAATTTCTCTGGTAATGTTACTCTCGCATATCCACCACTTGCATGATGGAAATTCTTGGGTACACCAAAGGAATTTAACTCCTCACTGTCATGACAACGTATGCATACATTGCCAATAAGATCTCCACTTGCACTCGTTTCATAGTTCAGGTATTTCTCCTTGTCAGCGTTCAACACGACAATGATTTTTTCATGTGCACATACTTTCGTCGAATAATTCATCTTCACTTTTTACAGATATGAATTGTATGTTGATCCTTCCACTGCGTAAAAAATACTGATTTAATGCATGCAATAAACTCGGTAGTGTCGATAACCTGCCATAGAGTACCAGTGGAGAAGCCGCGTCGTGTCCATGAACAAGCACAGAGTACGATTGGTAGAGCCGTAAGCTTATTTCATGTCATTTTAAGAGACGTAAAAAGTTAAAAAAATACCATGTTAAAAAATTCAAGAAAGTATTTACGAATTGGGGGGGGCTCTTTGAGGTTGGAAAATGGGTTTAGGAATGACATTATGAATGGAACTTGTTCAGAAAATATATAATAAAGCCATAAAAAAGTATTAAACAAAATGTAGAGGGGACTCTTTGGGGGGCCCGGGGAGGGTGTGTGGGGGGCCCTTGGGGGCCGGTTGGCCCTGTGGGAGCCCGGAGGACCTTTGAGGATCTGGGGAGGGACTGTGGGGGTCGGAGGAGGGCGTGTGGGGGATCACCTTTAGAAATTTTTACTTTGTAGTTTACTTTTTTTTGCGGTGCATCCCTGCGGCGCATCCTGTGGCGCTTTCCTGCCGTTCCTCCCTGCGGTGCATCCCCTATGGCGCTGTCCTGACCCACAACCCATCCCTGCGGCACATCCTGCGGTACTTTCCTGGCCCACGGCCCATCCCGGCGGCGCTTCTCTGGCCCGGGGGACCTTTGGGGACCGGAGGAGGGCCTTTGGGGCACAGGGAGGGCCTTTGGGGGTCGGGGGGGCACTTGCGGCCCGTTTGGTCCTTTGGGAGCCCGGGGGCCCTTTGGGGGCCGGGGGAGGGCCTTTGGGGCACAGGGAGGGCCTTGGGGGGTCGGGGGGGCACTTGAGGACCGGTGGCGGGCCTTTGGGAGCCCGGTGGTCTTTTGGGAGCTCGATGGGCCTTTGGGGGGCCCGGGGAGGGCCTTTGGGGGTCTGGGGTGGGCCTTTGGGGGCGCCGGTGGCCCTTTGGGAGCTTGGGGGGCCTTTGAGGACCGGGGGCTTCCTTCGGGGTTGGGGTAGGAGGATTGGAACCCTTTGGGGTTGGGTAGAGGACCTCACAACACTGTTCAAATGGAACTTGTGTATTATAACGACCACACTCAAAACCTCTTCTAAAATCATCTTTTAAAATGTCTCTAACTGTTTCGCCGAAATAATTCCATAAAATGGCTAAAACGGTTTCGCCCAAATAATCCCTAAACGTAAATTCAGCGTGTTCCTTTTGTTTTTGGCATCTCTGCGCTGAGGCATTTCAAATTAATAAGAAACCTGATTCCCGCGCGAAAACAATTCATCGCTAAGATGTTTCTTGGAGAATTGTTTCCATGGCAATGTTTATTAATATCTTTTGGAGTTCGACCAGTAGAACTGTTTCCGAGGCAAAGACATTAATGACTTGGATCTATTCCTGGAGAATCGTTTCTAGGCGAACATTTTTAAAGTCTGACAGATGATGTCATCGGTTGATTGATCTGTCAAGAAAGGGGAATTAATTTGTTGTTTCTAAGGGGAATTATTGATTCACGATAGGGGAATTGAGGTCGACAGCACAGGTGTCCTGACTCGTGACAGCACCTCGTGGTTTATGGTTTTTTCAGTGAGAAAGTTCCTGTTTTTTCAAATTCTCACTGACAAAATCCATAAAAACATACAAAAATGTGAGAAAGTTCCTGTTTTTCAAATTCTCACTGACAAAAACCATAAAAACAGACATAAATGTGACAAAGTTCCTGTTTTTTCAAATTCTCACTGACAAAAACCATAAATCATCCATAACCATCCATGAAAACAGACATAAATGTGACAAAATTCCTGTTTTTCCTAGTGAGAAAATTCCTGTTTTTTCATTCTCACTGAGAAAACCATCAACCACGCGGTGTAGTCACGATCAATAGGGGCATCTCTACTGCTAATTGGCTTTCTCGAAATTTTGTTCTGGCGTAACTTACGAAATAGCTTACGTAAAAAACTTCTATATTCGAATGTTTTTATTACGTATATTATGGAGTTCGCCCTCTTGTCAATACCTCGCTCTTTAAGCTAAAGTTTGAATTTTTTCTGAATCACTAACCCCTGAACCACAAAGGCCGATTAATTAGAATAGATAGCTCTTTTCAAAGCACTAAAAAGAACTTTAGCGTAAAGAGCAAGGTATTGACTAGGGTTGTCTTAGGTTGTCTTCATAGAATGAAACATGTATTTCCTTTTTCCATCCTTAAAATTTTATATCATTCTCTAATTGAGTCATATTTTAAATATTGCCCTGTAATATACCTCAACACATTTATGGTCCATCTCCAACCTCTTCAAATAATTCAAAATAAGGCGGTTAGAATCCTGGGTACTTTTGTTCATCGCCCAGTGAGGCTTCAAAATCTTTCAGAAACCCACACCTTATATCTTTTTCTCAATATACTTAATCTTAAACAACTGAAAGACCTGCAAACAGCCATGTGGTATTATGATATCCAATCTTCGGCAAATTATTTCCATGATCTGGGTATAATTGAGACCCCCCTTTCGCCTGCCCACCACGTCCGCTCCAAGAAGTATCACCTTCCCCCCAATTCAATCTGAAAGAGCTAGATTCTCAATCAGATACCAGATCCCTCATATTGCAAATAAATTTAATTTAATAGATGTGTCCCCAAGATTCAAGAGCCGATTTTCTTTGAAAAACATATTTCAAAAATTGTTCTTTGCCTGGATGTTGGGATTGGTGAATTTGGATTTTAGTATGAAATTTGTTGTGGTGTTCTGGCGGTGGGGTGGCCTCCTCTGTTATCTCCTACCATGTGTTTCTTTTTTTTTCATTATTGATTTGCTTTATTTCTTATTTCGGATTTTTTTTTTTTTTTTTTTTGGGCCGACACATCGAGCCCAGCTCCCCGTCGGCCAGTTTAGAAAATAATTAATTTATGTAATTTGTTTGTTAAATAAAGTTATCTTAAATAAAGTTATCTTAGGGGCGAACCTCCTCATATACGCAATAATTTCTGTTCGTTTTAAGTTTTAATGTTGCTCCTTACTTTCAGTTGAAAAAAACTTGTTTTTTTTATTTAATTTCTGATCATTTTTTAAATAAAGATGGGAATTCTGGCACCCACTTCATAGAAATGTCCCATCCCCCAAGGAAAATATCCCCCATGGAAAGATCCTGTCCCCTAACCCCTACTCTGACCCCGACCCCCCACTTGAAAAAAGTTCCTCGTGAAAACGCCTGTATTCTTCCCAATAACCAATACTATATATAAACAACGGGCAAAGTTTATAATTTGCAGCCCTTCCCCCGGGAACAGTGGGGGGTTAAGTCATCCTCAAAGACATATTAATTAGATTTCCGACTATGCTGAACAAAATGGCTACCTCAAAATTTTGATTGGGTTACTTCGGGAAAAAAAAGAGCGTGGGAGGGGGCCAAGTTACCCTCCAATTTTGTTGGTCACTAGAACTTTTAATTTCCGTTTGAATGAGCCCTCACGCGATATTCTAGGACAACTGGATCGATACGATCACCCCTGAAAAAAAAACCGCATCCGTGACCTTTCTTCTGGCAAAAAATACAAAATTCCACAATTTTGCAGATAGGAGCTTGAAACCACTATAGTGGGGTTCTCTGATACGCTGAATCTGATGGTATCATTTTCATTAAAGTTCTATGACTTATAGGGTTGTTTCCCCCTTTTTGCGAAAAGAAGGCAAATTTTCTCAGGCGCCTAACTTTTGATGGGCAAGACTAAACTTGATAATTTTATATATTTGGAATCAGCATAAAAATATAATTCTTCTGATGTATCAATTGGTATCAAATTCCGCTTTTAGAATTTCGGTTACTATTGAGCCGGGTCGCTCCTTACTTAAAGTTCGTTACCACGAACTGTTTGATTCATTAAAACGTCCCTGATTCTTCACAGCAGATTTTTTTTTTAACTTAAGTTGGGACGTATATTCTCCTTTACTAGTTAGTCCCGTAGAAATCAGCAAGTTTGAAATCAACATTTACAACACTCAAAATACACATGTACCTCACATTTCATAAATGCTACATCATACCAAGCTCAGACAGCAGTTGGGTTCTTTCTCAAAGAAAGATTTAGGGGATCTTCCAAACTATTCATCGAGAATAATCAAGAGTGGAATACCTCAAGTCTCTATTCTTAGCATCTTCAAATTCAGGACTTTCAAATCTAAACAAGTACTAATATCCGCGAACTGTTTCACTTGAAAACGGTTCAATTCCATGAAACGGTAAAGCCTTAAAGGATATATAGATGGGTACCATTGTACCAACTTGCCAACTCAGGTTTCAAACAGAAAGAAAGACAGATGTGACAATAGGGGATTAAGTAAAAGGAACGGCACAAAATATCCCCTTTATCTCGAACAAATCGGGGTGACGATACAAGACAACTAGATATACATTAAAAAAAAAAACACACTTCGATGAAACTTTAGTATAGCAAAAAGAGAAAAACAATAGCAGACAAACAACAAAGAAAAACAATAGTCCACAAAGAATCAAAAGGTCAATTCCGTGAAATTGCAGCTCTTCATCAAAGCATAGAGTTAAATACATTTATAGAGTGCATGATTACCAAATCGGATTTCCAAAAGATTCAAAGAGAGACTTAATAATAGAGAAATCAAATGAAAACAAGGACGGGAAACATTCCCTTTATCTCATAGATTACACGATGGAGTGACAACAAATGACACGTAAAAAATACCAGTTTTGTCAAAGGTATATGGAACTTTATGTACAATCTTACATTATATACAGCGGCATGTCAATCCAGTAGGATTGTACATACTTTATAGCAAGGCAGTATCCAGGGGGAGGAATTACCGGGTTTGAACCCCTCCCCCGCCGAAATTGTTGTCCAAATCGTAAAAAAGTAACAAAAATGAATATAAATAAATTTTTGATGCGTTTTATAGTATTTTTGTACCTCCACCCCCGAGCAAAAATCCTGGATATGCCCATGCTGTACACTGAATTACCCAAAAGAAATTGTTTCTTCGACTGTGATGAAATAGAAGAGAAAGGTTATATTAATAGAAAATAATCCAACTATTTTATACATAGATATACACAGTTCAAACAATTTGGTGAGATTCAAAAATATTCAAAGGAGTTTGGCTGTACTAACAGTTATCATTGTAAAACATGGAAAAAAGAAACAATGGAAATTTTTAGCGAACAGATGCAAAAAAGCCATCTCCTGAAATTTTAAGTAACAGTTAGAATCATATGCTAACTGTTGAGGAGAAAAAGTTCCAACATTCATGGTAAACGAGCGCAATTTTGAATTAGTTCTACTCGACCGCCGCATGCTCTCTTCAAATTTTATTATGATTAATTTGAACTTTTAATTGTTTAGCTTTTCATTTGTCACCTGTTCTCATATTAAGTAACCTTATTAACTTCCGATGAACCAGTATATATAGGCTACTATATAAAAGACACTAGGCTTACAGGAACTAAAAGCGACAATTTTCTAAAGTTTTAATCCAAAAATTGGTCTAAAACATTATTCAAACCACTTTTGGCCCAAATTCCGGTAGCCAAAACTTTCCAATGGAAAATCAATAAAGTCTGAAGTTAGACAGACACAATTACTTACTAATATAACAACTAAGGCCGCATCCAGGGAGGGAGGTTAAGGGATTTGACCCTCCCCGAAATGTTTGTTCGACTCGTAAAAACGTAACAAAATGCGGTACTTTCCCATTATATGGGCACCTCGACTATAGACAGTCGAATGAATGCAGTGGTGGAGACTCGTAAAGCGGGTAATTGTTATCTAAATTGTTCGAAGAGCGTGGATTCTCATTGAATTTGCAATATTTAAACTGTTGTTTTTGGGGAGTTTAGGAGGAGAAAAAGGTACCTAGGTTATGTTAGGCTACGTATTTAATATATTCAATGCTTTATCCCAAACCCCCCACCCCTAATGTGCAAATATATAGCCAAAATTTGTTAATAAACTATTATATATTCATCCTATTTTATTTCATTTCGCTAGTATTAACCAAACTTGACTTTTTAGAAGTACTCATATAATGGGAAAATACCCAAAATGCATATAAACAAATTTTCGATATATTTTTTAAAGTTTACCCCCCCCCCCCGAACAAAATCCAGGATATAGCCCTGTTAACAGCATATTAAATAAATGTTAGTTACTAGTATTTCATTTAGGACTTATTTACCCACGCTTATCCTGAATATGCATTTCAATTCTTTTGAATATATATATATATATATATATATATATATATATATATATATATATATATATATATATATATATATATATATATATATATATATATATATATATATATATATATATATATATATATATATATAAAACTCGTGTCTTTTTCTTTCTGGCTAACAGTTTTTCTACGACGTTGAAAAAAACATTGAAAGTTTTCTGGTGTTTGGAGCGGTGCTTGGTGCTACGACGTTCCATGTTTTTTGTGCTTTTGATGTGTCTAAATATTTAGATATAACTCTTTTTCCAAACCCCTTTTCTTAGATGTTTCGTTTGTCCTCTTTCCGATAAAGATCACCTGAATAAATTATTTAAATTTAATTAAATGGTGTTTAAAAAAATCTGGTAATGAGATAAAATAACTATTCAAAACTATATATAGGTGTTTTGTGCACATAGGATTTTGATTCCTAAGGATTTACATTTCATATATAATATGTTGTTTCCATAAGGGGGGGGGAAGGGCAATGTAACTTGGCCCGGCATGCTTGGTTAATACAAATCACGCGCTTTGAAAACCAATAGTCCTAGTATATAAATTCCTAATATCCACCAAAAATTATACAGGAGGCACCATAAGTCTTTTCATTGAAATTCATAGCCAAGTATTCCTTATTCCAAATATGTTTTAATATCAGTCGACGAGTAAGGCCCGTTTATTTGAATACCGAATTTCATTTCATCATTGTGACAAAAACTCAGTCAGAATTACAACGATGGTCACCAGAAAGGATATTCAATTGATTAGTTCTTTGGAGAACGGGCTCCTACTTATTGGGAAATATATCTTTTTCTCCAAATACAGATTTTTGAGAGAAATTCATTTTTATTAAAGACAGACCTACCACGTGAACATCTATACAGATTTGTTTGTGGCAGGAGTCCTTGCGTGCTTTGTTGTGTATAGGACCAGCTTATATAAGCCGTGGAATTAGGGAACAATAGTCCACACATTCCTAATATATTTCCTAACCACTATTAAGCCTATATGAAAGGCACCATAGATTTCCCATTCAAATTGCTAACCAAGAAATTCTCATTCAAAATTCTTTTTATTACCAGGCTATAAGTAGAGACCGTTCCTCTTCATACCAAATCTGATTTCATCATTGAGACTAAAGACATATCGTCAAAATTCCAACCACGGCGGAGATTGACTTTTCCAAAAGTTCTAGTCAAGGGAAAGTAAAGGAGTTCTTAGGAAAATAAATTCCAAGATAGCAAAGAGATCAAGCCTAGAAATAATGACTCAGCTATTGATGAAACGGGATTCATTTGGTGAATCCCGGTCGAAAAGTAAAGCTGATTGGTGGAAATGGGGTTAATGAAATCTTAGAGGTGAATAATCAGAAAAGATTAGGCCAAAACTCTTCTAGCCCAGTGTGGAAGACTTGGAACTCGCTTCCATTGGAAATAGTCGCGAGTACCGCGGTCCAGTCTTTCAAAAGTACTTTAGCCTCTACAGATTCCTATGCTAGGTCTTATCACAACCTGTTTTGAGAATATTTTTACTTTTGCATTAACTGATTTGTGACCAGTATGTTTTCAGTTATTTTGGATGCTTACTTTTTGGTATGTTTCAATTATTATCAGATATGTTTAAGTTATTTTGGCATGCTACTGTATTTTTCAGTTATTATGTTTTCAGAGTGTGTTACTTTTCATAGAATTGTATGTGTCTATTATGCTGTCAACATTGTCATAGACTTTTATAATTGTTTAGTGCGACAAGCTTGATACCGTATTTACCGTATTTTGGTATTAATAAATAAAGAAATAGTGTCCAGAGATAACAGAATATCGGTATCACAGAGTCAAGGTATATCCAATCTAGGTTGGAGGGGGCCTTTGAGCCTACCCCCTAAAAATCTAAAGATTTATTTTTTAAATTCAAAATAATTTCCTCTTTTCTGCTTCCCCCTTTCGCTTACAAATAAACTTCCACAGATGTTTGAGATAGGCTACGTGGCTTTCTTTCAACTTTTTTTTTTTTTTAGAACTGAGGATTCCCGATATAATGAATAGGGCTGGTAATGGGGAAACTATAGTTACTGGAGAAAGACGTCATCGAAGGACACTCGCTTGACTATATTCACGCGTTTGTTACTGTTACATCCTTTATTATTTAGACATTAGCAGAGGATTTTTTACTGAGGGAAATCGAAAACAAGATATAATCCTTTTCATACTTCTTTCAATTTTTCAGAGGGTATTCCTGCCTACAACCAGGGTTGCCAACTTTTTTGGTCAATGAATGTGTCCCCTGAGCATCTAAAAATGCGTCCATCTTAAACGATAAACAACAGTTCAAATAGGGATAAAATCCTTTTAATAGACGGTGTTTCACAAACAGTGATAAAACTTCCCAACAAAATATTAAATATTTCGTCATCACGTGACCGTCATCAGTAGCAAAAGTTTCACTACTGATGACGGTCGCTGCATATATGACCAAAACATTTAGTATTTTTTTTTGTGAAGTTTTATCACTGTTTGTGAAACACCGTCTATTAAAAGGATTTTATCCCTATTTGAACTGTTGTTTATCGTCATGGAAAGGCAGTGTGGCCTCCGAAATTATCTATGTTTTTTTTTTTTCCAATTGTATTAAGACGCTTTGTAAACCCCCTTGGAAGCGGCCAGTTAACATCAAATATAACAAAAATAGAAAAATCCATATAAACATTAATACAAAATGACTTTGTGTGAACACGAAACTCGTATAAACATGTAAACCCCTTACTTCGAAAAGAACTCTTTACTTATGACATCTTTGGTGAAATGACATTTTTTTTCCAAAATATATATACAGTTGGAAAATATTTCTTTTTATGTCATAAATTTACGAAATGTGGTTCTTTTTGCCCTTCTGTGTCCCAAATTTCTACATGTATCACTTTTTTGCCCTTTTATGTCGTTGTGTCCCAGCACATGGGAATGTGTCATTTTGACATAAAATGTTCCCAGTTGGCAGCCCTGTCTACAACCGCGTTTAGGTATGGTTAGATCAAATCTCTTACTAATATATTTAAAATTTTAAAGACTAAGGGAAGTTTACGAAACAGGAAACTCAAGTCAATCCCACAAAGAAAAGTCACTAATATAGTCTGGTGACACTCGGTATGGCTTTCATATTGTCTTTACTGTTTCCCCCTTTTTTTACACTCTACAACCAATGCTTATGGCGTAACTCTTGCAGGATTATTTTTCTTTACATTAAAAAAAAAAAAAAATTCAACTCCGTAGCAGTATACCATCTACAGCGATAGCACCTTCCAATTCTTTTAACATTCATTTCAATAAATCAAGGATTCAGCTCTATTCCATTTTCTATCATATCTTATTTCAACCTTACAGAAGACACTGATTTTTTTCTTTGTATTCCTTTTACTTCACTTTCATAATTATTTGCACTAGAGGGATAGAGAAAGTTCAAAAAAAAAAAAAACCGATCATAATAAAAAAAGGAAATTTAGCCCAGAGCTTTCAGTACTTGTACAGCATTTATAGCAATACCATTGCTAATATTAAAGGAAATAAATAATTTCCACCTAAATTATTTAGGATACTTTAAAACGTGATCTATACTGTTCTTAAAAAAAAAAAAAAAAAAAAAAAAAAAAAAAAAAAAAAAAAAAAAAAACTCATTTCTCTTCTCTTTTAAGTTGGACATTCCCGATTAAAAAGGTGAAATTGAGCCCCTTAATGGTCAATTCTTGACTTTAGACCATTTCTGGTCTAGGATACACCAATCAAAATACAAACATTTGTTCCCTGGTTATCACCTCGAAACTTAGCAGTATAGGATCCCTAATCCGCCATAAATATTATCCTTCGTCACCAGAATATACTTTTGGCAACAGACAAAGAGTATGGGTAACTTATTAGAGTGGAAACTGGCGCTAGTATTGAAAAAAAACTTCATCTAGCATTTGGCGACACATGGCATTTTTTAAAGCTTTATTATCGTTTTTTTTTTCTGCCCGGAAAGGAGATAAGACATTTCTGACAATATTAATTTTACCAATTACAAAAATTAAGGTACTTACGTGTTATAGCAACCACATTAAAGAAATGAAGTTAAATTAATCATAATGAAATATACCAAAACATGATGAAAATAAAATTCTCTAGCAAATAAAATATGGAGACTACAACAGAGAATTATGGGAAGGCCGCCCAGAATTAATTGTACATTACAGTGAAAAAAAATGCAAAGTGTCGCCAAACGCTTGATGGCGTTGAGTTTTTTTTGTCGATACTAGCGCCAGTTTACGTTCTCGTAAGTTACCTATACTATTTGTATCTATATTAAGAATCTTGTCATCTGATGAACACTATCTTCCATAAACAACAAAATAGGTTAATTACACTGAAAAAAGGGAAATAGTAGGCACCTCTTTTAGGCGGAAAAACTTGGGACCGAAGCCCCCTCCCCCTCCTACGCACGTGCTTAATTAAGAAACAATTGAACTGAATAGGCCGAATGATATGACTGGTAATGACGATTTTTCTGCATTGGGTATCACTAATCTACCAAATGAACCGGTGCGTAAGGACAACTGCTTTAAGAGCCTTTCAGACCAAAAATTTGGCTTACGTTTTCCCTTAAGACTGGCCATCTTACGGATTGCTACGGAGCTTACGGCACTCCGTAACGTAAGAAAATTACGTATGAAACAAAGTTGAAATTGCTCAACTTTACGTCAACAAGAACATAGAAATATAATTCAGAGTAAATTTTGATTAAGATCTAACCTACTTTGGTATATTTGAATAGATAGGGAGTGACTACAAAATAATGGCTAACCGTAGTTTGATTAAACGAGTTTTAGAAATAATGAAATTAGTTGAAAATATACTTAACAACGCACTAATAGTTTCCAACCAATAATACACTAACAGGTATTCCTATCCTATTCCTATCCAATTCATTCCTATCCTATCACTAACAGGTGATAGGATAGGAATGAATTGGGACCATTAATTTTTAGGGTAATGATGGTCATTGACTTTGGAGCGAAATAAGAAGTGAGATTCAAAATAATCATTGTGAGAATTTGCTTTTTGAGTTCAGAAAGATGGATAAAAGATAACAAATAGGGAAGATATTAAAGAAAATATGGACACTGACAAAATGACAAAAATGTTATTAAAACTATTTTCTAATAAATGATACTTTTGTAAAAAAAAAAAAGTGGCTGCTTTAGAAAGAACGTTGCAGCCCATGATCTCTCTGCCAAGTAAAACCTCCTTCTTGAGACAAAATTTAGTTGGCAAGTATTATCTCCAAAATTTCTGTACTGCCTTGAAGCATTATTACTTGATGTGTGATATATATCCTGGAATGAGGCACTAGAAATAGAAGCTGGAGACTCTGTTTAAGCATTTGGACAACCGCGTAAAGTAATAATGTTATTGTAAAGGCAAACTGCACATTCCCCGATTGTCACAGACTTCTCAGGCTGCATGATAATTTCTGATCTAAACAGTCTCAGCCTTTGCACAAAAATGCCAAAAGTAGGCTATTCTCAATTAACCCGAAAACTGAGGAGAGTATAATTGTATATATTTTGGAGTTAAACGAGGTTTCTACCAAGAATGGGCCTCATTATGTAGTCCTTGAGTAGAAAGGCTTCGTCCCATAAGGAAAAATGTGGAAACTTAGTGCAAGTTCCAGGGAGTTCTTTTTGGGGTGGAGGAAGCTTGGTATCTCCACTGTCGGTGCGCTTCCCAAATTCAGACCGAGAAAAGACACCACCATCAATCTCAGATCCGTAGGGACCAACGTCATAAAACATAAATTTGTAGTTCGCATCACAAGTTGCAAGTAAAATAACGTTCTTATAGCTATAAAACTGTGAACCAGAATTGTAAGGGCATTGAAGCCTGATGTGCTTACCATCTCTAGCACCTATGCAATTTGCTATTTTCCATCGGGTAAAGGTCTGCACTGCAGTAACGTTTAAGTCTTCCTCAGAAGGAGTAGCAAGAAAACTGGGAGAAAGAAAGTCAGAGAAGGCTTGTGCAGTCTCTTTCAATGTTTCTTATACAGCACAAATTCCAACTCTGGACACATAGTGTAATAGTTTCATGCCCTTTTTTGCTGCTAAACACAGACTCAAGGCTGGCGAGTCTCGGGGGATATGGTTTTTCTATAATTTGTATTTTTCTTTGTTATTTGTACTCGCACTTTACTTAGCGAATCAGAAAATTCATTTCTAGTAAAGCGTGTAAAATTCATGAGTTTTTCATCATCATCAGTGAGGGGAAGCTCATTAACTGCCCTAGTTTATCTCTTTTATTTTTTCCATCATCGGACGTACCCACTGCTTCCTTTTCATTCATTTCTTAGAGCGATTGGCATTTTCATTTTGCTTGGAAGCAAGTGGTGCTGACGCAATAACTAAAACACCATCATCAGAACTATTATTTTCTGTCATGTTGACGTTTTTTAAACTAACTGCCAAGTTTTGAAAGTAGCGACATTAAAAAGAAGAAAAGGTATTTTACGTAGTTTTTAGTCACTTTGGTCTGAAGGGAAAGTAATTTAGTCTGAAATATTAGCTACATAAAACGTAAACATAAACCGTAAGCATAATTCTTACGTTTTAGTCTGAAACAGCCATTAGGATACAAGAATTTATAAAAGAACACTTTCCCATCTTGTTAAACGCTTTTATTTAGCTTCATCTGTTAAGGTTGTCATTCAAGGAAAAACACATTTTAAAATAACTGTTTTTATTGTGTAAGGAAGATCAAGCGCATGTAGGTAATGCTATGACTATGGACTGTGCACAGTCTTAGCTTGGAAATTCGTCTTTCAATATTTTGAAGGTATTTTCCCATCTTATGGGCCTTTCTAAAAAGTCGAGTTTGGCTAATGCTAATGAAATAAAATAGGATGAATATATAATAATTGAGAAGAAAATTTGGTCTATATTTTTATGCATTAGGGGGTGGGTGGTAAAGTATTGCTTATATTAAATACGTAACCTGACATAGGAAGCTTCCGCCCCCCCCTAAATTCCCAAAAAACAACAGTTTAAATATCGTATACGCAATGAAAACTACGTTATGCATTCCATTGCTCTATAGCCTAACCTAACATAACCTAGGTACCTTCCCTCCCCTAAACCCCAAAAAACAACAGTTTAAACATCGTATACGCAATGAAAACTACGCTATTCCATTCCATTACTCTATAGCGGTGTCCTGAATTAACCCGTCAAAAACGGGCTTTTCATGACTGGTTTCCTTGTAACGGCCCATATAATGGGAAAGTACCAAATTACTTTTTGTAATTAATTATTTTTAATTATAATTGTGGTTATTTTTTAGATCTAGTTGTGTAGAATTCTCGATCAGTCATAAAAGTCACCCTTCGTCTCCAGGATAAACTTTTGGCAACATATAAAGTCTATCTCACTAATCCCCGCCAGCTGATCGATACTCTCCTCTGACAATCAGAGGGATAATTACTGTAATACCGTCAAACACAACTTGAGCTCAAAGGGTGTGCAACATAAGGCTCGTAATGGAGATTTCTCTCCATGGGACAGTACCTATTAAGGAACCAATATGTAACTCAATATCTCCAAAAATAGACACCCATCATTTAGAAACAACTTGTCTTGATTATCAGTGATAGCAAAAACGGGAGCTCGTTCATGTCATATATTTCTTCTCTGAGATAAAAACAATGGCTGTTTAAGACTGTATATTACTGCTTTATTATCAAAGGTCGTCCCTATAATTCAGCAATTGCTAAAAGGCTTGAAAAAACGTAGTGTCCTTTGACAATTTATTAGACTTAAGGCCCCGACAAACTCGCGAAATTAAAGAAGCATTAGCTACTTGTCGGTTATTGGAAACACGTTCAAGAATTACGCTTAGGTTACATCTCAGAAAATCGGTTTCATAACTGCAAAACAAGTGATGGGTGATACATACAATGCATTGAACTTAGGCAGAATGCATTGGACTTGTATAATTTGGACTATATATTCGGACAATAGGGGTGGGGATTAGGTATCCTTCGGACTATTTTAACAATAGGGGTGGGGATTAGGGCTGGGTTAGGTTTGCACACTTTTGTTTCTAAGGTATTATTTCAACATCATGTTTTCTTATTTTTCATTAGGATTAACCTAACTTCACTTTTTGAGTGTGTTTCCAATAACCGACAAGTACCAAGCGGCATATTGATAACCAGGAACAAATGGACACAAACGTTTTGTATAATAAAACATAGTTTAAGAACGAATTAAGCATTAAAATAATAGACTTATTAGTTAAGGTCCATTCAGAATGAGATTTTACTAATACCATGATTTAGTAAAGCTAATTTTGGCCAGACGATTCAAACTGGATTTATTGGGAATTTCAGAAACTCATATCCCAGGGGTAGGAAGCATGAAATTAGGTGATATAGAATTTGTTTACTCAGACAGGAAGGATGAGGTACATAGACAAGGAGTAGGGCTAATGATGAACAAGAAAGCTGCTATGTCTTGTTTAGGCTGGGAGGTTATTAATAACAGAATGCCAATCGCTCATTTTATGACTAAAAAGTTAAGGGGATCACTTATAGCAGTATACGCCCCTGTAGAATCGACTGACGAAGATACTAGTGACTCAGATTAATTTTACTTGCAGTTACAGGAGCAAATAGACAAGGTCCCAGGTAAAAATATGATGTTTTTACTGGGAGATTTTAGCACCCAGTTCGGTAGAAATAGGTGTAGATGGCATACTAGCCTAGGTAAATTTGGCGTCGGAAAAGAAAATAGTAATGGATACAGACTTTTGCGATTCTGTAGGTACAACAATCTAGTCATAACCAATACCGTGTTTGGTCACAAAATGGGTCATAAGTTAACATGGTATTCACGTTATGGTAAGACAGCAAACCTTATTGATTATGTTATAGTAAACCGAAGACAGGCAGGATCAATACAAGATACTAGGGTATATAGGAGTGCTGTTATTGATGTTAAAAGTAAAGATCACCATCTAGTAGTGTCAAGGGTTAATTTAAAGCTGAAATATCGAAAGGGTAACTACCTCCCGGGAAGACTCCAGGTAGACTCCAGGATGAGACTTAGAGAAAAACTTTCCAGGAACAGTTGAATACTAAACTTAAGAGTTTAAAATTTGATAATGTGGAAGATGGTTGGAATAATTTTAGAAAAATAATTTGCGAAGTTGCTGAAGGTGTATTAGGGAAGAAAGCTAGAACTGCAGCTGAGAATACTAGTGAAAAAGCTTTATGTTTAATAGAAAGGAGAAAGGACGTGTACAAGAATTATGTGAGTGATAGATCGTATGAAAACAAAAGAAATGTAAAGAAAGTGGAGAAAGCATTAAAATATGAACTAAAAAGGTGTGAAGTGGAGGCCATGGATAAAATTGCTGAGGATCTGGAAGATGCAGCTAGACGGCATAATAGTAAAATATTGTACTGGCACGTTAACAAATTGAGAGGGAGTAGTCAATCCGGACTTGACCCAGTTAAAGATAGGAACGGGGTCGCAATTAGCGATAAGGAAAAAACTAAAGAAAGAAGGGCCAAACATTTTGAGAATTTGCTTAACCGAGATAGAGTTGCAGGAAAAAATATAGAGGAAAATGAAAAAGTTTGTGATACCTTGGATGTGAAGGAAGATTTGTTTTGTGAGGAGGAATTAGCAACAGTACTAAAAGGATTAAAGAATAATAGAGCTCCAGGTGCTGATAGGCTGGTAAGTGAGTTTCTTAAATATGGTGGCTCTGAGGTTAGAAATAAGTTACTGAAGATTATGAATATGATTTTTGAAAAAGGGGAAGTACCTAACGATTTTTAGGAAAACATTAATTAAGCCACTTTATAAGAAAGGTGAAAAAAGTGAGTGTGGTAATTGTCGAGTTATTACTCTGGTCTCTGTAGATATTAAATTACTTATTAATATGAGGCTTTAACGTCTTAGAGAGGCCACAGACAAAGTTTTAAATGAAGAATAGTGCAATTCTAGAAAAAGCAGGGGATGTGTCGATCAACGTTTTATTTTTAAGATAAGAATTAAGAATTGTCTGAATTTTCAAACACCTTCGGTCCTCAGTTTTATCCTTGTATGGTATACCAGACAAATACATTAAAGTGATTAGTGCTATGTACGAGAATAACACTGCTGCGGTTAAGGTAGGAAATGAGGTTAGCAGCTGGTTTTGTATTAAGTCAGGAGTTAAGCAGGGTTGTGTTCTATCCCCCTTTATATGGATTATTTTGATGGACTTTGTTTTAAGGAGCACATGAAAGGCAATGGGAGACCACGGAATCCAATGGGGAGGAGAAAGTCTCCTGGACATATGCTGATGATTTAAGCATCCTAGATGAAAGTGTGAGCAAAATGAATGAAGTTATAGAGGTTTTGCGAGTTCAGGGTGCTAGAATTGGTTTGAAAATTAATGTTAAGAAGACTAAGTCACTAAGGTTAGGAATAAGTGAAGATGAAAAGGTGACGTTGGGTAATGACAAGATTGATCAGGTGGGCAGCTTCACTTACCTTGGTAGTATTATTAGTAAAGGTGGTTGGAGCAGTGAAGATGTTAAAAATAGAATAGCCAAGGCTCAGGGTGTTTTTTCACACTTAAAAAAAGTTTGGAAAAACAGGAAGATAAGTCTGTAAACCAAGATTAGAATATTAGAAGCTACCGTAATGACAGTGATTAAATATGGCTCTGAAGTATGGACAATCCAAATAGCGGAGGGACATTTTCTAGACATTACCCAGAGAAATTGCTTAAAGATAGTTCTGGTTACCCGGCTGACTGACCGTATTTCAAAAAATAAGCTGTACAAAAAGTGTAGTTCAATACCACTGTCTATGGCTATAATAAAAGAAAGGTTGAGGTGGCTAGGGCACGTTGTGCGGATGAAGGGTGACAGATTGCCGATGATTGTTCTTTTCGGCCAACCATCTAGGGCTAAACGGAAAGCAGGTCGGGCTAAACGGAAAGCACCCCGTCTGTGGTGGGAGGACGTCATAAAGAAAGATTTAAAGGAAATGGGAACTTCGTAGGCGGGTGTAAAAGGGGAGGCTTTGAATAGATTGGGGTGGAGGAGCGTGCGTAGCTGTGTTGGCCTCAGGCGGCTTGGTGCTGTGGTGAGTTGTTAGTAGTAGTAGTAGTCGAAACCAAACCCGTTCATAATAGCTAGCATTCAGAGTCGAACGAGCCAAAAGTGAAGTTCAGTTGAATCGAACTTAGTGAAGGCAGAGTAAATCAGAATCCTACATGGAGTTTTCTTCACAAACAAACAAAATAAATAATAAAAGAAAAAGTGAAAATAAAAAAGAAGAGAAACATTGGGAGGAGCTACTAGAACTCGTCAGAGCTCAAAATGCTTGTACAACAATAGAAGTAAGGATTATTAGGGATCTAAGACAAAGAAAAATGCATGGGATAATTATAATATTACTTGATTTCAGTTCTTGAATATCCATTGGGAATGGTATTAGTTCACTTTTTTCAATTTCTTAACCGATTTTGCACCGATGAGTCACCGAGAATTCCCAAGATTCAGCTGAAAAAAGTCCTAAGGCTTAAAACAAATCCTAATATTACATAGTAATAATTTATGCATTAAAAATACTTTTTGAGAGTAATATTTAATTATATATACACTTCCCAAGATCCCAAGCTCTGAAACAAAATCCCAAAAACTTTGGGAGGATCCTAAGGAGTGGAAACCCTGCTTTTAATTGACATCCCATAAATAGCTGAAGTATAAACGCAAGCTTTAGAATCAACATACTTTAAATTCAATATCAGGTGAATGAATGGGGAAATCTTCAATTTTAAAACGATAAAAAACAACAAAAAAAACTGAGAGTCGTTAAAGAAACTGACAAGAAAAGGCATAAATCTTTCTATCTTTCTCTTGGGTTAAATGAAAAAAAGTTTAGATCAATCCTCCGCGTGAGCACATTGACTGTTATAACAAAAACAGGAAATCATTTTGATGGCAAATTTTAAATGTTTAATTTTAAATTAAAATGCAAAATGTCAAGTAAATAAACAAATTTAAGACAATTAAAACTCAATTTTTTGTTGTACAATATGCTAAGGTAGATAAAATAAATAAGGGAATGCTAAAATTTCTTACAAATATAATGAAAGAGAACGGGAGATATCCACTGATTTATAACAGTCATTTCAAAAGTCTTCAGTAAAAGAGTAGACAGAAAAAAATTCAAAGACGCGAACCATTAGTCTTCTTGAAAGCTACAAGATTTTCTTTTTATTCCACAATTTAATTTACGATGTACCTGTTTTTTCTCCAAATTTTGATTTCAAAGTAATATTATACAACGAATGAAGGTCAATAAGGCATTATCAGTATATTGGAGTTGCACTTCACTTTTAAAACATTTTTAGACTAAAATTTAACCATCAGAACAGTGGCGATTCTAGGCCTGGGCATGAGGGGGAGGTAGCTGTCCCCCAGTTTTTATGACATTTGACATTAAATTACTTTTATTTTATATTTTTACACTCCTGTGGTATACCACCCCCCCCCTCCCCCGACGATGAGGCCCAAAACTGCTACTACATTCGAAAACCAAAAAGAAATAAGAAACACCAATCATTTTGACCTTCTTTTTCGATAAATGACAAAAATAACTCGTCTGTGTAGGCCACTTCTACGACCAAATAGTTATTGTTTTTTTTTTAATCCCACCTCATCTCCTCTTGGTGACCTTCAAAAATTCTTTAAAATTATCTCATAATTTATCTAATGTCACCTACTCTTTTTTTTAATAAAAAAAGCTTCTTCAAAAAATTCAACTTATTAAAATTTTATATAAAAATAGGCTAGTTATTGTAGTTTTAAAAGTATTCATGGCTTAGTGAAACTTAAAACATGAAGTTTTCGAAATAGTATAATGTTTAGCTTAGAGAACTAAGCTAAATTAACTTAAATCAATAAAAGTATCTGAATAAGTTTTTATTTTTGAAACAAAGAAAGATTAGTTTATCAGAAGGTTGTAATATCTTTTTAAGTTAGATGTAGAAGTTCAAAGAAATAGCAGTTAATTTTAGACTGACACTTTATATATATATATATATATATATATATATATATATATATATATATATATATATATATATATATATATATATATATATATAGGTACTTTATTAGTAGCCGGGTAACACACGAGAAGTGAAGTTTGGTTAATGCTAATGAAATAAAACATAACAAAGCATGATAAAAATACAATAGTTTAGAAACAAATTTAGGCTATATATTTGCACATTAGGGGGGGGGGAGGAGGTAAAGCATAGCATATATTTAATAAGTAACTTAACCTAGCCTAGGTACCTTTTTTTGCCCCTTTAACCCCAAAAAACTGAAGTCTAAATCTCGGTCACAGAGTGAGCAATAACCCACTATGCAGCGGAAACCTGTTTTTCAATGGTATCTTTGACATTCTATATGCGGTTCTTCTCGCCTGTTGCCCGGCTAATAATTAAGTACCAAAAAAACTTTCTCACAAAAAAAAAATGAAAACAGAACAAGGAACAAGGAAACAGCCCATTTGGATGGGAAGCATATGCTTCCACACTGGGAAGCATACCCCCCCCCCCCAAAAAAAAAAAAATAACAAAAAGCTTTGCAAAATTTGTATGCCAAAAAAGCAACAGTTCGTCCCTATCTTTTCTTATCAAACAGTTCGTGGTAACGAACTGTAGGCAAGGAGCGACCCGGCTCAATAGTAACCGAAACTCTAAAAAATGCGGAATTTTGATACCAATAGATACACCAAAAGAATCGGATTTTAATGCTGATTTCAAATATATAAGTTTCATTAAGTTTAGTCTTACCCATCAAAATTTACGACCATGATAAAATTTGCCTTGTCTTCCAATAAAGGAGGAAACACCCCCTAAAATTCATAGAATCTTAATGAAAATCATACTATCAGATTCATCGTATCAGAGAACCCTGTTGTAGGGGTTTCAAATGTGGAATTTTTGTATTTTTTTTTCTTTGCCAGAAGAAAGATAACGGATGCGTTTTTTTTCGGGAGTGATCGTATCCGATACGATATATCTCGCGATATTCTAGGAATACTCGCGATGCTCTAGGAATACCAGCATTCCTAGAATATCGCGAGAAGGCTCATTTAAGCGGAAATTAAGAGTTCTAGTGACCTTTTTAAGTGACCAAAAAAACTGGAGGGCAACTAGCCCCCTCACACGCTCATTTTTCCCAAGTAAATCGATCAAAATTTTGAGATAGCCATTTTGTTCAGCATAGTCGAAAATCTAATAACTATGTCTTTGAGGATGAGTTAATCCCCCACAGTCCCCGGGGGAAGGGCTGTGAGTTACGGACTTTGCCCCATTGTTTACATGTAGTATTGGTTATTGGGAAGTATACAGACGTTTTCAGGGGGGATTTTTTTTTGGCGGGGAGTCGTGGAGATGGGGTTACGTGAGAGGATCTTTCCACGGAGAAATTTTTTGTGGGGTAGGGACATATCTATGAAGGGGGCGCCAGATTTCCCAGCATCATTTAAAAACGATCAGAAATTTAAAAGAAAAGTTTTTTTTTTCCACTGAAAGTAAGGAGCAACATTAAAACTTAAAACGATCAGAAATTATGAAGTATATGAGAGGGTTTGTCTTCTAGTCAATACCTCGCTCTTTACGCTATAGTTTTTAGTACTTTCAAAAGAGGTATTTATTCTAATTTTACGGCCATTGTGATTCAGGGGTCATTTAAAAACTTGTTTTTTTTATTTAATCATAAACAGAAAGGATAAATTTACATTACTCCCTGAAAATTTATGATTGGAAAACCGATCCAAAAGAGTAAAAAGATCAAGTCTATTTTTAACATTAAAATATGCGAAATGACCAAATAGCCATGAAAGAAACCATGCATCGGCGTCAATGACAATAATTAGGCGAAGTTGCACGGACGAAAGACCAAAGGTCTTTCGTTTCGTTGCCTAAAAATCATGTTAAGCGGCGGTTGATTATCTGTTAATTAAGATATTTGCTTTTGCATTACTGAAATGGGCAGACAAATAAATAATTCCATAAATCTGGGACTAGATTATCAAATATGTGATCTAATTTTTTTCTAGAAAGTGTTTTGATCTAGCACAGGACGCTCAATCTCAACACCAGAAGAAGCTTGCCAAGATTGTTCTTTTAAATAATTATGCATTTTTCGTTTGGGTTTCTTTTTTGTAAGACTTCTTTCTCGGTACGTGTTATCTATTCAAATATTATTAGCAGTCGGAAAAAATAAACCAGAACCCAATTTGGCTAATCCATTACGGAGACATTAGACCAAGAATAAATATGAATAAAACCACTGACAGAAAAATCACAGCAAATCACCGAAACTTGATAATATTTCGGATTAAGTATGACAGATATGAAAAACATTTTGTCAGGAAAAAGAGAAAAGAAGAAGCTGCGTAGCCGTGATTAGACGGCTACCAGGCAACAACAGCTTTAAAGATTTAAGATTATTTGGGCGACGAGGGACTATAGGCTACTGAAACACTTTTACAAAAAGATTATCTTAAGGCAACATACTTTTGTAATGATATTTCTGTTTAGGACGTTACAGCTGTTACATAGTTACATCATAGTTACAGCTGTAGCTGCAAACTAGTAAAAACCTAACCACGGTCCATAGTAACCAAAAATTTTAAAAAAGGCGTTAAAAGAACTGGCTAGTGAGAAAAAACATGTCATTTGTAGCTGATTCAGGAATGGTAACTATCATCTAAATTAGTCTTAATAGTAAAATATTATTCCAAAATAAATTCATGGAAATTCTGAAATACAACCCAAAACCCTTAAAAGTACACCATTGGAATCACCATGTCCAAAAACAATATACAGTAAACTTACATTACCCTGGCTTGAACAACAAGGAAAATCACTTTTTTGCATTGGTAGCACTAACGTATACTCTCTGTTGACAAAAAAAATTACAGATTAGATATGACGTCATATTTGAGTGACTCTACTGCATGATTCCCTAGGATTCGTTCTTTACAATACCCAGCTATTTTTTCTCTCTCAAGAGGAATGATTTTTATAGAAGACTAATGATGGTGAAGTAAAGTTGACGGCACTACATCATAGTCCAAACCCTCAGTACTGATCTCTGTTTCGCGGCCCTTTAGTCAAGAAGTGCAATTAGGGGTTGACGGCCAGCCATCCAGTGTTTTTGCACATATTTCCTTCTCCTTAATAGTTCGTGTACGTTTGACAATAGAACCTTTACACCATAAGTAGTTAGAATCGATCTTGCAACATTTATCATTTTATTTACAGAATATTCCTAAAGTGCAAATCAATTGCAATTAATTTTATAAATTGCTTGTAATATAGTAGTCTATTTACTTTTAATTATGGATTAGCATTTTGGAAAAAGTTCAGCATCATACAGAAATTCAAGAATGAACTATTACAAATGCTGTTCGAATGTATCCAATAAATTAATTTAGCTAAAAATGAAGGAAACTACAAATTTCACACAAAAGCTGCCTCGGGAAAACGTGTTTTTTGCCAAAAACTCCCAAGATGAAATATATACACAGACATCTGAAGTCGAAAGTTCAGGCACGAAACCCGATTACAATTTCTTTTGGAATGATTCCAGCAAATGGAGCGAGTGTAACATGACTGGAGGAGGAAATGTACCACGAGAGCTACCATGGGGAAACAAAGTTATTGCTAATATCCTTGGAGATGAAATTTACACACAAACACTTAAACAACTGAGGTCTCATCGTAACAAATTACAATTGATCAAAACAACACGGTATCAGCAGCAGCAAATTGAGTTAGAGACGGTGCAAATAGACAAATATATCCAGTTCATGGTTGAAAATAAGAAGGATTGGCAGGCTATGACGGATTGCAAGGGGCTTAATTGGAATGTGGTGGTGACAAATGCCAAACTTAAACTGCAACACCATTATGATGACATACAGACACCTGAATGGGCAAGTTTTTGGTTTAAATACTGTGGGCCATACCTGCTTGCTAATTTACTAGATCCAGAGGACGAACAGGAAATGAAAGTCTTGATGAAGAATTCCTGTTCACAAAACGTAGAACATCTAGTATATCAAAAGTTCCCGAAACGGAAATCGGATTGGATCAATCTACAAATACTAAGAATTCAAACCGAGGAGATATTAGCAGCAGAAGAAAAAGAACAATTCTTGGAGGCAATTAAGACTGAGGTCGGCACTACTTTTGAAAAAAGTATAGGAAACTTGCATAGACTGTATCCATGGCTAACCTTCTTTGAACTAAAAGTCGGCTATGGTCAATTCCAAGACCGAGAGAAAGGTTTCACAGAAACTATGAAATGCACAACAGTAAAACATACATCACAACAGTCTTATAAACAAAGTCAGGCTTGTTCGAATATGTCCAATGAAGTAACTGAGCTAAAAATGAAGGAAATTACAAACTTCAGACAAAAGCTGCCTTGGGAAAACGTGGTCTTTGCTAAAAACTCACAAGAGGAAATATATTCACAGACATCTGAAGTCGAAAGTACAGGCATGAAACCCGATTACAATTTCTTTTGGAATGATTCCAGCAAATGGAGCGAGTGTAACATGACTGGAGGAGGAAATGTACCACGAGAGCTACCATGGGGAAACAAAGTTATTGCTAATATCCTTGGAGATGAAATTTACACACAAACACTTAAACAACTGAGGTCTCATCGTAACAAATTACAATTGATCAAAACAACACGGTATCAGCAGCAGCAAATTGAGTTAGAGACGGTGCAAATAGACAAATATATCCAGTTCATGGTTGAAAATAAGAAGGATTGGCAGGCTATGACGGATTGCAAGGGGCTTAATTGGAATGTGGTGGTGACAAATGCCAAACTTAAACTGCAACACCATTATGATGACATACAGACATCTGAATGGGTAAGTTTTTGGTTTAAATACTGTGGGCCATACCTGCTTGCTAATTTACTAGACCCAGAGGACGAACAGGAAATGAAAGTCTTGATGAAGAATTCCTGTTCACAAAATGTAGAACATCTAGTATATCAAAAGTTCCCGAAACGGAAATCGGATTGGATCAATCTACAAATACTGAGAATTCAAACCGAGGAGATATTAGCAGCAGAAGAAAAAGAACAATTCTTGGAGGCAATTAAGACTGAGGTCGGCACTACTTTTGAAAAAAGTATAGGAAACTTGCATAGACTGTATCCAAGGCTAACCTTCTTTGAACTAAAAGTTGGCTATGGTCAATTCCAAGATCGAGAGAAAGGTTTCATGAAGACTACGAAATACACAACAGTGAAACATACAGCACAACTGTTACATATATACAAAAATTATTCTTATAGAAAAAATCAGGACTGTAGACAAAGGGAGTGGTATAATTGTGATAGACCAAAGCAAGCTTGGCCAAAGAACAACTCATATGAGGAGCTCAGTACAGTGGAAAAGATTGAACTGAGTTTGGAAGAGCTTAAACGGAAGTTGAAGATGGTTGAATAAGAGCAATAACTCTGAAACTTTCCTAAATGACTACCCTGAAAAAAAAAAAAAAAAAAAAAAAAAAAAAAAAAAAAACTTGGAGGAGCCAAACCCTGCGAAATGTGAAGAACTAATAAAATGTTCTTATTGTAGGGTAGAAATAAAAACAATTATTTTACAATACTATAAGATATTCATTAAATCTGGACAACACAAGTTTCTTCAAATGAAAGTTAAGAGTGGCATTCAAATCTAAAACGAACAAAAGTTATCGCGTATATAAGGGGTCCTGAGCTCCTGACTCGTAATATAAATGTACAATTACTACTTTACTGAAAGCATGTTCGTGTGCGAAAAACATGGTCAGTTAGAAACATGGTCAGTCACCAATTGCCTTTCGGAATATTTGAACGGAAACTTTGTTATTTAAAGCAAATATGAATAAATAAATCCTTTCGCTCTCAGTGTATTGTGACGAAAAGAATACCAAGAAAAATTTTATGATGCTCTTTACTTTCATGACGAAAACTTCCGTTTTTTTTTTACATATATTTAATTTCTGTTATTTTAATATCATATTCAAGGTTAACGTAAATATTAAGGACATTGACGCCCCTCTCAGCCCTCTACCTTTAATACTAAAGTTAAAATTATTTTGATATAAGTGTATCGAAAAAAAAAGAGATTAAAGTGTATTTGCTTTTCAAAAGAAAACAGGTTTTACGAGGAAATCAAATCTCTTTTCATCTACACTCGATAATTTTTTCTAAAAATTGGCATGGTACTGAGCTGAACATGGGCAAAACAAACAGTACAAAATACGGTATAATATCTGAATATTGTGCCTTCATTCAGGCATATGGGTTTAGGTTATCCGTCCGCCTTTCCAAAACATAAAAAAAGGTCGTTAGGCTGAGAAATTCAATTAATGAATATAAAAACTTCGCAGCATTCAGATGAATGGCGTACATGAATAATTTTTAGACCACACTACCATTCCATTTGGAATTGAAACGGAGATAAATTTAAAAAAGAATAGAAATTTTCAACAAGGCAGTGAAAATACACCGAAATTAAAAATATTTACATTTCAATATTTTCGCTTCAACTGTAAATGAACGATGCATTAAAAAACAAAAAAAAATTCTAATAATAAATACATTTTTGTTAGTATTACGCAGTAGTTCTTATGTTACGTGTTGTAATGTCTGTAGGCTAGATTGATTTACAGGTAAATCTTAGGCAGAGGACTGACGTTCATCAAAACAATATTCGGACAAAAAATAAATCTAAGGTTCCTCGCCAGGTTTTGAGTAGGACTGGTTTCTCGATTATATACAGAGCGTCTAAGCTTTGGAATAAGCTTAGACAAAACACAAAGGCAATCGATCATTTTGATTAATTTATATCTGAGTTACGAGCTACTTAAACTATTCCTTTGAAATAGGTTGAACGGGATTAGTTTAGTACAATTTAATTATCTTTTTATATATTTTCGTACTGAATTAATTTTATTTGTTATTTAAAAAAAAGAGGAAAATATAATATACGTTCCAGGTCACGAAATTGCAAAGTTTTGTAGAAGTTTCCTTATATAAGTTTAACTTGGTGCATGCTTTTACCCCATAACTCTTAATCATAGGCAGAGCTAAGTAAAGAGCGATGTGGGAACAATGTATTATTTATTTATTTTATTGAAAGGTACGGAAATTATGTCTTTGAGGATGGCAACCCCCCCCCCAACAGTCCGCGGGGCCAGACTTGTAAGTTATGCCCTGGGAGCATATAAGGTATATATAGAAAAAGTGATAGCATAAACTTCGGAGAGGGCTAATTGGATTCGTAATCAGAAGTTCTAGCGCCTTTTTAAGACACAGACTGATCGGAGGGTGGATAACCCCCTCCCCCCAACATCTCGTATTTTTCCGAAATGAATCTGATAGAAATTTTGAGATGGCCATTTGTTGTCGTAGAAACTTCAAAAACAGTTCATTCGATTGGAATTTGAAAGGGCCAGTGCCCTTTTTAATAGTAGAAAGTCCTTGGAGGGCAACTAACCCATCTCCCACGCCCACCATTTCCCCGAATATATCCAATAAAAATTTTGAGATAGTCATTTTTTTCAACGTAACTGAAAGGACCGGAAATTATGTTTTTGAGGATGACCCCACCCCCCCCCCATAGCCCTAAGTTATGCCCTGGGGAATATAAGGTATATATAGAAAGGGTAATTGTATAAACTTCGGAGGAAGCTCGTTGGATTGGTAATCAGAAGTTCTAGTGCCCTTTTTAAGATTCAGTGATCAAAAGGTGAATAACCCTCACCCCCACCCCAAACCGCGTATGTTCCCGTAATACATCTGAATTTGAGATGACCATTTGAGGTCGTAAAAACTTAAGGTCCATTCGATTGGAAATTGAAAGGGCTAGTGCCGTCTTTATTAGTCAAAAGTGATTGGAGGGCAACAAGTACCCCCCCCCCCCTACGTCCATCCATTCCCACTAAACATCTAATCAAAATTTTGAGATATCCATTTTGTTCAGTGTAGTTGAAAGGTCTGGAAATTATGTCTTTGACAATCCCATACTTTCTCAAGACCAGATCATAATTTGCACTTTACTGAAAAAAGAATGGTAAAGTTTTAGTAATTTTCAATTTATTAAAGTTAAAACATTTCAAACGTATTTCGTTTATTTAGATCATACAATAAATAACCGATTCAAACTCAAAACGAGCAAAAATTAACATGAGTAGGGCTGACAACCCCCATGCCTTCTCTAGATCAGAACATAATTTGCACTTTACTGAAAAAAAATGTACGGTACCCTCTTTAAGAGTAACAAGAGATTGGAAGGCAAGGAGCCCTTCTCTCGAGCCCATTCATTTTCCAAATGCATGTAGTCAAAATTTTGAGACAACCATTTTGTTCAGCATAGTAGAACGGTCCAGCAGCTATGTTTTTAGGGATATTAGGCATGTCAGCCCCTCATAATTATGCATTTCGCTGATTATGGTTTAAAAATAAATGTTGCTTTAAAATAAATCAAAAGGCATCGTGTTTGTGGTTGCCAATAAGACACCTCAGCAATATATCGAGAATGACTGGGAGTATTAAGTTGTAAATTTTGGGGATGCTAATATTACTACTCCTGCCCTTACAATTTAAATAAATCAAAAAGAACGTAATTGTATCCATGTTGTCAAAGAGCATAGATAGAATCTATTGGGAAGCATATTAAGTTTTATTTTTCAGTTCAACTTCAGAAGCTGTAAAATTGAATGAAAAAATACTGTGTGTCAGGATTAAAAATTGTTGAAAAAATTTCTCCTACATATAAATAGCAACCCAAACTATGGATTCTTATAGAAAAAAAACTGAAAAGATCTAAAGTATTTATTTTTTCCATGAAAAAGACTATGTCACGAAAAATAAAAAGAAATTAATTTAAAAAACCTTTTCCACAAGAAAAGTTTTTCGAAGAAAAATAAAGAGCTCCATTAAACCAAGAATGACCAGAAACAAAGTTAAATAATCTCCCAAGCATAAACTACCAAAAATATGCGTCGATAAATAAATAAAACCGAAAACGATCAGAAATTACAATAAATAGCTGAGTCAAGCTTAAAAGGAGCCAAAATTAACATTAGTAGGGCTGATAGCCCCTATACGTTTGAAATGTTTTCACCTTTCTTACTTTCATAAATGAAAAATTATCAAAACTTTAAGGAAGAAATGTCAGTATATGTCAATTAAACGTCATATTAAAATAGTCATATGTCAATTAAAATAGACCCTGAAAATTTCAACTGATAAACAAAAGGGTAAGTTCTTCAGTTCTTTCGAGTCGCATTTGCAAGAAATTAGAATTCATGGTTAACAGTCATTTCAGTTTCAACTAGCACAGTCAATTAACAAAATTTTTCAATATCTAGGAGGGGGGGGGGGCAAAATTTCCGTTTTTTCAATTTTTCTGATGAAAATTCCAAAAAAGTATTATCAACGAAAACACCCACTCAAGGAAAATGTTCCCAAAAAGACACTTTTCGAAATATAGAGAGAGGGGAAAAAATCTAGGAAGAAGGTCTCCCTGTCTCCCTACTGACGCCAATGGTTTCAGCTCTTATTTTTCTTATATATTTAAATCTAAAAGTTAGAATTATAAATGTGGCCAAGTATTAAGATAGCTAAGTGCCAAGGAAGTGTCAATTAAAACGTATAAACAGCCACTCTAAATAATTTACAGCATCTCTATACATTGCTAATAATATAAACAAACAAATAAAAACTACTATCTAGTCATTGAGCGTTCAGGTCGGCCACTTCAGTTAAATATTAGCTCAATCAATTTCATGTTTTGACACACTTTTTTCTTATCTTGGAAATAAAAAGCAAATAGACGTTCAAAATCCAAATGTTTGTCGAATAATCAAAGCCGGGCATGTTTTCTTCTTCAGCTTTAGCAATATTAGGAAAACAGTCCGAATGTACATTCAAGGTCAAGTATGGAAGAAGTTCCAAAGCTGCCTGTAGCAGGATTCGACAGAATTTCAGAAGCTGCCAAATCTGCCAACAAATTTCACAAGGTCATGAAAACCGCCAAGTAGCATTGCTATTATGCTATCCCACTTTTTCCATGACGGCTTAAGATAATATGGGTTTACAAAGTATGCTCAGCACGGTTTCAACCAGTACAACTATTTACCTGACGTAATACGGAGCTACGGGAAAGGTATAAAAAAAGACCAATTTACTTTTTTAGTTCCAGATTCCATTGCGAGGATATCGTCCCCAAAATCCTAACATATTGTGTGGTTTATTTTCCTCCAAGTTACTAGCATACACTTCTGAATGTTTATACAAGGAAATCACTAAATTAATACCAACCATTAAATTCAATTTCATTTAAATTTATTGAGCTGAAAGAACCTTCCCCCTTTTTTGTATTATTTCGCAGGAGCTCCCTATAGGAATAACGTAAATATGTATTAAAATGATTTACAAAAAATTATAACAATGTAGATTTGTAATACTACTTACCAGTAATGGTGATATTGGTGCCGCCTTCCCATGGACCCAGTCTGGGTTCAAAATGAGTAATTTGAGGATTTGGACATGTTTGATTAGGATCTAGCCACCCAGCAGCACCACCACCACACTGTTCGCGAACTTCACATCGATCTGAAGCCTGGCACCAGCCACATCCGTATTTTCCAGGCAGGGCAAGACACATACCACAATTATCAGCCATTTCGCGGCATCGGTATATCAAAACTAAAATTATAAATTAAGACAAAAAAGGATAGAAGAAAGGAAAAAAATAAATCTTCTACGCTTCGACTTAACTTTGCAAAACATAATGTAACTAAACAGCGGTTTAATTTGACAATGCCGTACAAATTAGAATAAAATATCACAAGATTTCAGTAAGGCATCTAGAGGTCACCATAAGCGCACAAAAAAAAGAGGAGAAAAAATAAAAAAAAAAACGGAATGAACCTGATTTCTCTAAATCTAACAGATTTTTGATGAATCTAAATCAATATCTAATAAAGGCATTTTATAATATAGGAATAAAAACAAACCACTGAAATTCTTATTTCCGAAAACCCTTAACCAGATTTTCAACACCCCCCCCCCCATTCGAAACCATAGAAAATCATCAAATAAAGGTCGATTTATAATATAGGTACTTTTTTCTGCTTTTTGTTCTTTTTATGTTGCTGTTGTTGAATAACCGTTTTCTAATTTATTTTCGTATTGAAAATAGAACAGCACTTTTGTCCTATTAAGTGGACAATTAAAATGAAGTTGATTCTTGTAGGAAGTTGATGTTTATTATAAGTTGATGCTTTCACGAACGGCTCACAGAATAACGAGGGATTGATACAGCGAATGAGGGATTCGATAAGGCTTCTAGTCCTACTCCCAAGCAAATTATACTTTCAAAATGTAACATTTATTCCTATTACATCGTTCAATAAAAATAATTAAAAAAAAACTATAGTTTACTGTCATTTGAACTAAAGGACTAATTTCGGAATTCTGCTTTACATTACAATTATACTGGATATTCTTATGCCAGATTCTTGGAATAATGAAAACAAAACCAGCAATTTATGTTATTTATCATTTTTCTCCCTTGTGAACATCCGTCGATCGATTTGTTCACTTGCCAGGTCAATCCATCTGGCTCCTAAACAGCTTAAACAATTCAAGCGTCTTGATATCTTAGAAATAATAAAAACGATTTATTGCTTGATTAGACGAAAATAAAGTTAAAAAAACTGCAACTTCAACACCAATAGAAAATAAGGTTTAATCACATAGTATGACATAAGAGCATCTTGGCTGGATAAAAGCAAATTCATGCCACGTACTTGTATATATCATTCGTTTACTATTTGTACAAAATACTACGCCGTTTTTTTATTTGTTGTAAAAAAAAGTTTATTAGATACAGGTAAAACAATGTCACGTACTGTATATATCACTTGTTTTACTATTTGCACAGTATAACATTCAACTATTGCGACAAAAAAAAAAAAAAAAAAAAAAAAAAAAAAAAAAAAAAAAAAAAACGATTGACTGGATACGAGTAAATGCGTGCCACGTACTGTGTATCTTACACATTTTACTATTTGTACAGTATATCAAGGTATTTATTTAATATATTCTACCCACTGAAAGAGAGTTTGACAGTTTTACTAAGAAAAAGAGATTGTTTTTAAGAATCTGCTTATTTTACATAACTTCTATTTCGAGGAAGCGCCATAATTGCAGTTTCAAACTTGGAGTCATGTATCATTCCTTACTTTTCCAACAATTAAAAATTCGATCAGCTAGTCAAAATATGGTATTTATGTAGTCGTTAATGAGTGAACCCTTGCTGTGTCTACGCAAAAAAATGACACCTCTACCATTAAATGGACCAGCAAACTAAAAACAAAACACAGCCAAGTTTGAAACACTCAGATCTATAAAAGAACCTGTTTAAAGGTTGTTAGATTGATGAAAAACAAAACAGCTTCGTTTTTTTTAAGTATTAAATAAAAAAAACAAGTTTTTTTAACTGAAAGTAAGGAGCGACATTAAAACTTAAAACGAACAGAAATTATTACGTATATGGAAGGGACTGTCCCCTCCTCAACGCCTTGCTCTTTACGCTAAAGTTTTTTATTGTTTTAACAAATAGAGTTGTGAGACAGAGTCAAAGTTTAGCGTAAAGAGCAAGGCGTTGAGGAGGGGACAGTCTTGTATGAGAAAGACACTGGCATTCATATAAAATATGCTCTATAATTGTCACATCTTCTCTATTCTCACAATGGGGACGAATTACTTTTGTGTCTGAAAATGGCTCACTGCCTTTTAGAACTTTTCTAATATATTGGAAAAGAAACTGTTGTCTGGGGATGTTAAACTTAAATTTCCAAGCATTTGGGAATCGAAGAATAGAGGCTTTATTGATGATATTCACAAGTTGCTCAGTAGGGACTAAAAAGCTATTTACGTGTTTTAGAAAAACTTGTTTTTTTTAGTGATTTTATTCAGTTTCCTTTTTTGACTTCTTGCTTAGATTTTGATTTTTATCATTACTGCTTTTTTTTCATTGACTTGGTACTGTTTTCTATGGTCTTATCGAGTCTTTCAACCTAGCTTTGGCAAATGGGGCAACTGACAGAAGAGGAAGAGGCTCCCTAAAATACTTTTTAAGATTTTTGCAGATTATCCCCTTCAATTAATTGTATTTTTTTAACATGAAATAAGCTTGTTAAAATTCTAAATTTGATGACTTGTGACCTTGAGTTTGATAAATCGAGAAGTGTTATATACTATCAAATATAATGATAGACCATTGAGCGAGGAGATAGAAAGCAAAATCAAGCAGAGAAATGGCTTCATAAATCAGCTGACAGGAATCTTAAACATAACGACGTCGGGAGTCATAAAAAAAAGATGAACTCGATAGTACTTAAAACTTCTTGTCTGGGTTATTCGAGATAAGAGGCCCATTTGACTGGAACTAGTTCTCAGAAACAAAATGAAATGGTAATAGATTATAACCTGACAAATATACGATTCAACCGGGCAGGAGAATGTTAGTATTTTCTCAGTCATCTGAGGGAACTTGATCCATGGTTCTATCCTGGAAATTGGGCCTGGGGATCACATTCATTTTTTGAATTAAAGTAATTTTCTGCAGCCATTCAAACTATAACTAATTATTACCACATCATCAAAATTCCAAAATACCCGAGAAATTCATGCATCAATGACTTATTTTTTATTTAGCACGGTAGAAGTATAGTTCCAGATAACTGCGTTAGTTCAATATTTACCAAGTTTGTTTTTACCTTAATTAGGTAATGTGGTTGTACATCTAGAGAGGTAGGGAGGAACCCTAGTTTTAAGGTCGACTGTTTTCATTTATTGAGGTGTGTGGTTGTGTCGAAGAGTGAAGTGGTAGCTGTACCACATGCTATTAAATAATCTTTAATGTTTATGTGTCTCAACGTGCCTTTTGGCACAGAACAGTATATTTATAGTTCGTTAATCTTCTTTTTGCTATTAATAAACCCTATTGAACCCTGAAGCTTGAAAACCTTGTTTGACTTTAATGATAGACTAGTTCTAGACAATAATTCTAGAGTAGAGCTGGAAGTAGGTATGTTCACAGAAATTTAGTAAGAGAAAGATAAAAATTTTGAAGGTCCACAAAAATTTGAAGAAATGCAAAAAAATAAGCGTCTCATACTGCGCACACTTCTTACGCAAAAAAAGTCAACTTTTCGGGGAAAGGAAACGACTAATTTTGAGACTTCTCTATTGCTGAGACTTTTAGGGTTCTTAATACTCTTTTATTCACGTTAGTTGACGTAAAACAAGCATTTTGTTCATTAATACCTCAGTTTGAAGAAAAGTAAACAAGAAAAGGAGAAAAGAGAAACAGAGAAGTAAAAAAAAACATAGAAAATCTTGAGTAACATACACGAGTATTTCTTAAATTTAAAAATATCCAAGTTATATTTTAGCAATATCCTTTTTAACCTAGTTTTTAAATAACTTTCGAAGATTTTCAGGGCTGTATCATTCAATAAATCTTGATAAGCTACAAATGGAAAAGGCCATAGCAAAATTCACACAAGATGTCACTTAAATCTTTCAGTTCCAGGATTTTTTAAAGGATTTATTTCTACCCCCTTTTACATAAATAGTAAACTAAAACGCTCTTATATGCAATTAACATACTTGCTATAATCCGATAAAAAAATTAAGAGGGGAAGGGGCATCAAAGAATTTTTTTTCTGGTAGTGCCCCTCTCCCCTTCAGTAAGAATGATCACCATATACTATAAGTATTTCAATAAAGTCAACAATTTACTAGTCCATATTGTTACTAGCCTCTACCATATTAAACCTCCTGAACAAGGTTATTTCCGGTATGAGTGATCTCCTTAGCGTAAAGTTATAGATTCATGAACAAAATTGTTACGATTGTTATGCTCCAAAACTGTTTTGCACATATGAAAACGAATTGTAGATATTGGTTGGCCTACAAACCAACAATCGAGTAAGCAATCAACCTAACACACTTCAAGCTTCTGTACATATTCTAGAGTTTTACAGAAGAGAAAAAAAAGGCTTACTGTGAACATTGTCAGGGTTGTCAAGAGGTTTTGAACCTCCCCAGATAACTGCAAAAGTGGCAGTAATGTTTGGTTGTCTGGATGCATAAGAAAACTCCATATCATCACAGTAGATAGTGTCACTGATGACATTTGCTGGAACGGTTGAAACCCGACCTTCAATATTGAACTGGCAGACAAATCGTGTATGCACAATGAATTGCTGAAAAGGATACTATATGTTCAATTAAAATGGATTTTGCGTACTACAAATCAACCTTTTACAGTAGCAATAATGATATTTTGTAGTCTGCTCCTTGACTTTCGAAAGTGTTAAAAAAAGACATGTAAAAACATTTCGTTTACTCCAAAGAAACAAATATACTAAGATGTCTAGTATACAGAATACATTCGTCAAAATGGGCTTTATTATTTTTGGTGTGTGTGAACTCACCAATATCGAGTCAATGCTTAAGCCACAAAGGCACATTGCCCCCCACCCCAATAAAACAACAACAAATTAACAAGTGACAGGGGGAATTATATTTATTTTACCAATTCCTTAACTATGTCCTCAAGCGTATCATACAGTTATGAAATGCTTCCACCTGGTATCTAACCCTGGTCAGACATCTAAAGAGACATTTAGTCTTGGTCATTTCACTTTTTTAGCAACGGCCCTCGACTCTGCCAAATCAGGTGATATTTTTTCAACAATTCCCAGTAATTGTAATGGTTTCAGCAACCAATCGCATTTCAGACCTATTAAGTCGCAGAGGATGCAAAGTCATCATGGAGTTCAACTTCATAATCACATACTTTATTTCGTTGCATGCCACCTTTCTAGGTCAATTTCGCTCTGCGTTTTCGTAGCTCCATCTTTTTATTGCCACTTTCCAGTAGTTTGAGATGGGAATGAAAAGTTCCACGACATAGTATGTCAGTGATGCCCCAGCCTTAGAAGCTACGTATGCCAATTTATTACCTGTGGGCTCAGAGTGTCCTGGAGTAATTTTGATTTCCATTGAATAATGGTCTGTAACATAGTTCATTCCAATCTAACCCATTTTTTGCCTACTCTCAAGATTCTCAGGAACCTTGAGACATCCTTGGTTGTCACTATATACACAACACCACTTTCTATCTACATCAGGTTTTTTTAGCTGCCTGTTCTATTCCAGACATTTCGGCCTGGAAGACCGTAGCAAATTCCCCTAGGCGATAACGTGTTATCTGCTCAATCAAATCAGGGATATTCTGGTATATCTTTATTCCATTCCCAATTTTTCCATGAGTTAAAGAATCATCTGTATAACAGATCATTTTATTGTTTTGGTGATGTAGCACTTTCTCCTACTCCACTTCATTTTCATCCATCATGGCCATCGGAAATTGCCTTTCAGCTTTTAGTGATGGGACAGTATTTTCCTTGGGCATCTGCAGCTCCTCATGGCTATACAGCAATGAGTTACAGGAGTCCAAATGACTTTAGATTTTCCCATTTCGTATCTGCTGTCTCTGAGTTCATTCATCAGCAATTTGCAATGTGGGAGTACTCTTTATTGCGTCTTTTTCTCGAAAATTTTCTACAAGGTCAAGTCCGACAAATGTGTTACCAGATATGTCACCTTTGTGCATAATCTTGTCTGGCGCTGGATTACAGAAGCTGTGACTTTTTAACACTTTCTTTACACGGTGAGCTTTCCAGCTCAACTGATGATCGAAAATGATCCCCAGATATGCTGCCTGTTTTTCAGTGATATCGGGTGAGAACACTTTTAGAGTAACAGAAACTTCCAATTTAGTTCTATTACAACAATGCAAGCTCATGTTTGCATTGCATGAGCTTGTCATTATTTTTTCCTACGACGTCCACAATATCCAGACGAGTTCGCTCTAAGGCTAGACAACTGAAGAGAATGAGAAATAGACTGATTGAAGGCAAAGCGTAAATGAGTTCTTATGTCTTAACAGTTTGTACCGAAGGCGAAGTAGCTAACACGGCTGATCTTTTTTTTTTACTCCTTTACATCATCCGGACCTATCCTCTGGCGCTGAGTAGGTAGCTGCTAGCCTTCACGCTTTCATATAAGAAGGAGAGATTTTAACTCCCAAAGAATTTGTCGGAAGGCTTCTTCACTGAAAAATGGAAAAAAAACAAATAAAATAGAACATAAAATGCGATTCTATTAGTTCTGAGCCAGGGGAACAATACCCTTCATATTTCGAAAATGCCCCGGAAAAAGGAAACCCCCTTCAAGCGGCTAAGTACCTACTTACGGCAGAAAACTAGGTGTTTTTCCTTGATTTTTTATTTATCTATTGGATAAGTTCGATTTAAATACACTTCTACACGTTGGATTTAAAAGTTGAAGGATTGCAGGAGAGGCTGTTCACTTTGTGGAAATCAGTGTATAGCATTAGTGGGCATCAGCAGGGTACAGCCCACCTTACTATCTGTATCACTAACATTGGGAAGTTAACGATGCCTTCGAAATTGGATTATGTACATTTTATAAATTCCTAACTAGAACTAAAACAATCTAAGATCATACACAAAAAAGAGATGCAGAAATTTTTGCAAATACAGTGCCAATCTAAAAACAAAAATAATTAACAGAACAACGGAACGTAAAAACTTACCGTGAAAAATGAATTTCCGGTCGAAAACAAAAATATTCACGTCATGTTAATGGCTATTATTTGCAAATTGAAATGCATTTCTTATTTTTTTTAATGGGTTCTGGTTACAAAAACAAAAATGATTAACAGCTAATTCTTCCTTATGCAATTTCATACTAAAACACTGCTATAGTACTTCTTGATCATTATACATTAACGTCGTAATATTGCCAAACCCACGGACACGGGAGGGGGATGATAAAAAATTTAAATCAAACCAAAGCATAAAAACACAAATAATAATAAATATATTTTTATTTAGATCGTTTTCAAAATGGACTAGAAAGCAGAAAATAATTTTATTTCGAGATTCCATGAATATAAGTAAAAACGTAGGGCGCCAAATAGATTAGGTTTTGCTTAACATATATCTTCTTTTTATATTTGTGTTATCTATTTTGAAGTGGTGTTATCTTTTGTTTTCTTTTTGTTTTGCTCCACCTGCCTTTGTTTTTGATGGGTTAATAAACTATATATATATATATATATATATATATATATATATATATATATATATATATATATATATATATATATATATATATATATTATATATATACATTATATATTATATATATATATATATATATATATATATATATATATATATATATATATATATATATATATATATATATATATATATATATATATATATATATATATATATATATATATATATATATATATATATATATATATATATATATATATATATATATATATATATATATATATATATATATATATATATATATATATATATATATATATATATATATATATATATATATATATATGTATATATATATGTATATATATTAACTGGCCTTTTGTTAACCTTGTTAATAGCATGTTATGTATTCTATCTTACGGATTCTGTCTAGTAATCTAAATCCAGCAAGTAATGGTCATAGCATCTTTCTCTAATATTTCTTTCGTGAAAAAAAAATTGCGAAATATACTTCTTATCTCTGTCCAAAGTCAATAAGGTTCAGTTGGCGTTTAATTTCTTTCCTACTACTCTTCTATTTCAAGTTATATTAAAACCGGTTTAGAGTCACGAACTGGTATAAAAATCTTCCCAGGGAATCTCTGTCCTAATAATTAAGGTGGGGAAAAGTTTAATTTTCCTCGTCCTCTTTCAGAGTTTATACCTGATTAGCTCTGTTCCATCTCACAGAAAAAGTTGATGATAAGATCATCTTGAATTTTTCTCTCAAAACTAATGAAAAAATAGAAGCAAATCCCGAGAAAAAGAAAAAAAATAAGAGAAATCCCACCACTACACATACAATTTGACACAACCAAAAGTAATTTTTTTGCTCAGATTTCACATATTTACCAGGGAGATACAAATGTTGAGGTGATCACCACCCACGCGCACCTTGAATCACTAACTTTAATAAAATGGACAGTTGCTCTTTGATCACTCGTTCTCAGTGAAACTGCCTTAAAATTGCGATCTAGACCACTTTTTGTTCTTATTATAGGTATAAAACTTCTTTTTATTTATTTATCATTTGAACAAATATAATCTGGATTAAAAAAGCTGATGAAAAACTTCGAAAATACAAAAAGTACCGTTTTGGTCGGTAATTTTTTAATCGGTCGAGGAGGTAAATTGCAACACCTCTATCGACCTGTGTTTAGGTGTGTCGCTTGCTTTATAATGGTGTTGTTTATTTGCTGTTGTTCTGAAATGCTGATACTATGTAAAAATATATGACATACATTTAGAATTCCGAGAAATCTTTCATTCTTATTATGATTAAATAAAAAAAACAAGTTTTTTTAACTGAAAGTAAGGAACGACGTTAAAACTTAAAACGAACAGAAATTATTCCGTATATGAAGGGGGCTGTCCCCTCCTCAACGCCTCGCTCTTTACGCTAAAGTTTTTTTTATTGTTTAAAAAAATAGAGTTGTGAGAAAGTCAAACTGGAGGGGACAGCCCCCTTCATATACGGAATAATTTATGTTCGTTTTAAGTTTTAACGTCGTTCCTTAAGTTTAGTTAAAAAAAACTTGTTTTTTTTATTTAATATTTGAACGTTTTTGAATTAATACAGGTTTTGATTTTGGCTCACCGTACATGAATAATTAAAACAAAATTTGCATATTATATTTGGTTAAATGGCTTTCTCGAAACTTGTTTAATTTTATTTACGAACGTTTTTATTAGTAATAAATATACGTAACTTAGAATTAAATTAAGTAACGAACTTATATATTAATAAATTTTTAAAATGTATATTAGGGGGTTCGCCCCCTAGTCAATACCCTGCTCTTTAAACTATAGTTCGAATTTTTTTTCCAGTTCTTTAAAAATGACCTCTTAATCACAATCAGTTGATCAGTTGAAAAACTTGTTTTTTTTTATTTAATTCCTGATCTTTTTCTTTAATAATGCTGGGAAATCCGGCGCCCCCTTCCTCGCACTATCCCTTCCCCCTGGACAAGTTCCTGCATGGACCGATCCTTCCATCTAGCCCCCGCCCCTCTCCTTCCCCCACCTACCAGAAAAAATCTCCTCTGAAAAAGTCTGTATACTTCCCAATAACCAATACTATATGTTAACATTGAGTAAAGTTCATAACTTTCAGCCCTCCCCCTGGGGACTTTGGGGGATCAAGTCATCCTAAAAGACATTTTTATCATATTTTCGACCATGCTGAAAAAAAAGGCTATCTCAAAATTTTTATCAGGTGACTTTGGGAAAAAAATGAGCGTGGGAGGGGGCCTAGTTGCCCTCCATATTTTTTAGTCACTTTAAAAGGGCACTAGAACTTTTAATTTCCGTTCCAATGAGTCCTCCCGTAATATTCGAGGATCACTGGGTCAATACGATCACCCCTGGGAAAAAGACAAAAAAAACAAACAAACAAACAAATAAACACGCATCCGTGATCTTTCTTCTGGCAAACAATGGAAAATTCCACATTTTTGTAGATAGGAGTTTGAAACATCTACAGTAAGGTTCTCTGATACGCTGAATATGATTGTGTGATTTTCATTAAGGTTCTATATTTTTTAGGGGGTCTTTCCCACTTTTTTCGAAAATCAACCAAATTTTCTAAGGCACGTAACTTTTGATAGGTAGGATTAAACTTAATGTAACTTATATATTTGAAATCAGAATTAAAATTTGATTCTTTTGATGTATCTATTGATATCAAAATCCCGTTTTTTAGAGTTTCGGTTATCATTGAGCCGGGTCGCTCCTTACTTACAGTTCGTTACCACGAACTGTTTGATTAATCATTTTTACTATAACACAAGTATTCATAGTTATGTGAATAATTATACTTTTTCATAACTATGTGAATTTTTTCAAGGTAAAAAAAACTCTGTTTACAATTAGATAACTAAATTAGCCATTTTAGGATCACGTCCACTATGGATAGCTTTTAGGTTTAGAACGAAAGCGCATGACGGCCTCTTAAATTTTTGTAGTCAAAAGGATATAACCTAAAATAAAAATAAAAGATATCAAAAATGGCATTACTTCTGGCCCATCAACCAGTAAACAGTTCTTTTTATATTACAGTTGAATTCCAAGTCAATTTAAAAGTATATTTGGGAATATTCTGCGTGCTCGAGCGCATAAGTCGATTTTGGACACTTTATCCACCACATGATTCGTGCATTGAAATCAAAAGCAGTAATGAATTGTATTTTCGAATTTTCTTCACTCTTTGTTTTGCGTATTTGCTCAAACTGGCCGCTGAACAGCTAAAATAATGAAATAAATAGCTCAGCATATAACAATAAAAAGCGCCAGCGAGAACCGAGTCCATTCGAAAATTTAATTAGTAACCTTCTCCGTACTTTTAAGCACAAAAGCAGATCAATAGTCAGAATAGTTAAATCATCACGTGATTTGTGCATTAAGATCAAAACCACCAATGAACCTTTATTTCGTAATTTCTTCACTTTTTATTTTATGGAATTACTCAAAATGACGTCTAAACAGCTAAAATAATCATGTTATAATGAAGACTAAAGTGCAGAAATCACAGTTCATTAAAGGTACATTCACAATGACAATTTACTAGTGCGGAGATTTAGCTAGTGCGAATTTGAGCCCATCAGATATTTCATAGAATTTCCTGATTTGGTTGAAAAATTCTGATTGGTTCAAATTAGTGCTAGCCAATCCCGATACAGTAAAGTCTCATTGTGAATGGATCTTAAGGATTTTTAATTTTTGATCTACAAAGAGAAGAAAGAATCGAGTTGCTACATTATTGTCAAATCTGAAATTAGTTTGTACAGCCAGTATAGGATCAAACAAGAAGACACCCCCCACCCCAAAAAAAAACACACACGCACGGGAAAAAAGCACAATTAAAACATATTTGAAAACGATATTTCCTAGCAAAAGAAAAAAACTTTGAAGCATCCTCCCCCTTCCCAAAAACATTGCCCCCAAACCCCTCCCCCAAAGTTGTTTGCGCAGACCCTTACGAAGCATTGACACGCTGCCGAAGTTCAGCGAAGTTTACATCTTCCCTCCATAGCAGCAAAAGCCTCCCTCCAGACCGAATTCCACGCGCAAAACAGATACCCGCTTCCTGTTTTCCAAACAGACCACTTTCGAAAACAACTGAAAATTGGAAAAAGCTTCAACACTTAAAAAGAAAAGAATAAAATAGAGTGTACTTACTGCAATGTTGTCAACTTTGACATTAATCTTCTTTTTCGTTCCAGACGAAACGAGTATTTCCGTTGATCCAGCAGTACCATTTATCCGAGGACAAAAAGACGGACCACTTCGAATACTTGGACCAATTCGCTAA
The DNA here is from genome assembly GCF_049724085.1 of Artemia sp. Qi Xiang Cuo. NCBI lineage: Eukaryota > Metazoa > Arthropoda > Branchiopoda > Anostraca > Artemiidae > Artemia > Artemia sp. Qi Xiang Cuo. Next base: position 23,346,258 of record NC_142809.1, read on the forward strand.
AGGAAAGAGGAAGTAAATAAATGACCTGACATTAATACTCTTCTCAACTAGTTCAAACGAGGGTCATTGAGTTGACAGACGTAAACTAAGTATTTACAAAGGATATTACTTAAGTGATTTTGACTTTCTTTTCAAAATGAAAAGGCTGAAATAGGGTATGTGGTTAGAATGAAACAAAGACGACCTTCTTTGATGTTTTGTCCTTATTATTATGAGATGAAATAGATGACTGTCAAACCCCAGTTATTACCATGATTCCTTTTTATACTCAATTTTGTAATTCATGTGTTTTATTTCTTATTAGTTGCGTTTGTGACAACAAAAAATATCACACATTGAACTCTGGATACACCGTAATTAAACTTTAAAAAGTATATTTTGTTTTATTTTTTACTATCCTAGCAACTTGGCGTTTATTGGCTTCTCGAATTCAAAGATAGTTTTATTGACAGCTTTCTTAACCAAATGGATGGAAGTAAATTAAGTCTTTCTTTTATGTTTTTTTTTTTCAAAAATAAAACTTTGAAGTAGGATTATTTTCGTTTATGCTATTATTACACAAGTATTAAAATTTCCACTAGTACTTTGAATAAAGGGATCCATTCTCCAAGAAAGAGATAAAGTAAATACTTAGGCATTAATACTGTTCTTAGCCAGTTCAAACGAGGGTCATCGAGTTGACAGACACAGAGTAAGTATTTACGAGGGACATAACTTAAGCGATCTCAACTTTCTTTTAAAAATACACTGCCTGAAAAAAAAAAAAAAAACAGGTGGCTATATTTAGAGGAGAACAAAGACAAGTTTTTTCTTCTTCTGTATAATTACTGTTGCGTTATCTATTGTTACATCAAAATCAGTTGCTACATATTAAAATTTGCAAATTTTTAGAAAAAGGGAGAAACCCTCCAAACTGAGCTCCGATTTCATTCAAAATTGCACCATCAAATTGACCATGTCTGAAAATACAGCCCTCGTCTACAAGAACACGAACTTATTTATACCATATTTTGTCTAAAAATCCATGAAAAGAATTTATCACAAAAACATCCATGTTTATTTGTATCCCAATCCTCCCACGCTTTCTCAGCTTATGAAACCATGCTGAAGAAGGTTATTTTAAACTTAATTTGACTTTATGCATTTGAGATTTCATTCACTAGTGTTGCACAATCATACATCAACAAGAGAGGTTTGAGGGGCAGTGGATATTTATGTGAGATTAAATAAAAAAAACTAGTTTTTTAAACTGAAAGTAAGGAGCGACATTAAAACTTAAAACGAACAGAAATTATTCCGTATATGAAAGGGGTTGTCCCCTCCTCAACGCCTCGCTCTTTACGCTAAAGTTTTTTATTGTTTTAAAAAATAAAGTTGTGAGACAGAGTCAAACTTTAGCGTAAAGAGCGAGGCGTTGAGGAGGGGACAGCCCCTTTCATATACGGAATAATTTCTGTTCGTTTTAAGTTTTAATGTCGCTCCTTACTTTCAGTTTAAAAAACTAGTTTTTTTTGTTTAATTTCTGATCGTTTTTTGTTAATGCAGCTTTTATTTGCATAAAATTTTACTTTTCTTTTTCTAAATGGATGTCTTTACAAATGAACTTACATAACAAACTTCTATATTCTTATATTTTTCTTCTGGCAAAAAATACAAAGTTGCAGATTTTTGCAGATATGAGTTTGAAACCTACGTAATAGGGTTTTCTGATACGCTGAATCTGTCGGTGTGATTTTCATTAAAATTCTTTCACTTGTAGGGGATGTTTCCCCCTCACATACGTTATAATTTCTGTTCGTTTTAAGTTCTAATATTCCTTCTTACATTTCAGTTGAAAAAACTTGTTTTTTTATTTAATTTCTGATCGTTTTTTAAATAATGCTTGGAAATCCCCCTTCATAGAAATGCCCCTTACCCCAAAGAAACATCCTCCACGGAAATATTCTCCAGAGTAACCCCCTCCTCTAGCCCCCCCCCCCTCCAGAAAAAATCCTTCCTGAAAATGGTTGCATACTTCCCAATAACCAATAAATAATGCTGGCAAGTCCGGCGCCCCCTTCATGGCAATTTCCCTTCCCCCATGAAAACTTCCATCATAAAAAGATCCTCCAACATAACCCCCGACCCACCCTTCCCTCCCCCTAACACAAAAAAAAACAACTGAAAAAATAAGTAAAAATCCCCATAAACCATAATAAAAGTTAAAATTTGGTAAAGTTAAAAGAATTTAGCCAGCCCACTGGGAACTTCGGGGGATTAAGTCATCCTAAAAGACATATTTATCATATTTTCGACCATGTTGAACAAAATGGCTATCTCAAAATTTTGATCGGGTGACTTTGGGAAAAAAATGAGCGTGGGAGGGGGCCTAGTTGCCCTCAATTTTTTTGGGTAAATTAACATTGGCACTATAAATTTTAATTTACTTTCAAATTTGCCCTCCCACGATATTATTGGACCAATGGGTCGTTACTATAACCCATGGTAAAAAAAAAAAAAAAAAAAACAAAAAAACAAATAAACACGCATCCGTGATCTTTCTTCTGGCAAAAAATGTAAAATTCCACATTTTTGTAGATAGGAGCTTGAAACCTCTACAGTAAGGTTCTCTGATACGCTGAATATGATGGTGTGATTTTCATTAAGGTTCTATAACTTTTAGGGGGTCTTTCCCCCTTTTTTTGAAAATCAGCCAAATTTTCTCAGGTGCGTAACTTTTGATGGGTAGCACTAAACTTGATGAAAGTTTTATATTTGAAATCAGCATTGAAATTTGATTCTTTTGATGTATCTATTCGTATCAAAAACCCGTTTTCTAGAGTTTCGGTTACCATTGAGCCGGGTCGCTCCTTACTTACAGTTCGTTACCACGAACTGTTTGAAAAGGGAGATATTCTCAAAAATAAACGTGAATACTCCTTTAGAGCTCCTTGAAGAAAATAGCAAGGGAAGGGGTTGATTTATCCCCTAAAATCTCTTGGAGGAATATACTCAACAGACCCTCGTAAATAGTAGCCGAAACTCTAAGAAACAGAATTTTGAATCCAATTAATACGTATGCATTAACAGGGTTTAAAACGTATGCTAATTTTAAATGCGAAAGTTCAGCAAATTTAAACTTACCAATCAAAAGTTATTAGCATAAAACTGATGACATAATTTAAGAAAATGGGGGAAAATATCAAATTCATCGCATACAAGAATCTTGGAATGGAGTTTATCAGCCCTCAAACTGCAAAAATATGGAACTGCATGTTTCGACGGTGAAAGCTTGTTTACTTTTTCTATAATTTTTCGAAGTGGGTTCGTGCTGAACGTTTTTTTGCTTTCACAAAAGCACAGATTAATCGTTTAATCTAAACAGCAGAAGGTCGAGGGGGGGGGGGGGCAATATCTCTAATATTAAGGATAGTTTAAGTTACATTCATCGAAGTTCAATATTTACCAATTAAGATAAGTATTGACCCTTTTCAAATACGAAAATTATTTTCCATTTCTAAAGCAGCTTTAAGGGTGTAGTATAGCCTATTTAAGAAACAAGTTATAGCCTTCGACTCTTTTTTTGTAAAATTGCTAAATAAAATTTACCACATTCAAAAGCAAAAGTAAACTAAAAGCAAATCTCTTTTCAATGAAAAAGAGCATAAATCAAGCACTAAGAAAACATGCCATGTTATAATCTCATCCACACGCAAACCAATGATAACAACATTGTTTTGATTCATCTGTAATGTCTGATAAATAACAGGACAGGAAAGGACTAGCAATAAACTTAAATATAACAATGGTGATAATAACTCTATTTCCCCCTTCATCGTACTACTCTCAACATTTTGTCATGCAATATTACAATCGTATTCCATTAGCAATAATGTCATAACAATAGAGATTCTCGAACAGATCGAACTTTTCTGATGTGTATGTAGTCCATACTTCATTTTAATCCCTTGGAAAGTGAAAAACAGCAAAGAAAAGTTTCTTATCATAGGTACGGAAGGGTTCAAGGCACAATATTTTCTGGATAGAAAGATGATCTTTTGGATCGATCATGAGGGATCCCTCCTATATACCCTCTGTCTAAGTGTGCTTACAAAGATCACGAGGAACTAATGCCGTATAGATAAATTATAACAGCTGAGTCCTTTTTAGATATGGGTATAGGTACTTGTCTATTATATAAAACACACTCGAGAAGTAAAGTTTGGTGAATACTAATGAAATAAAACAAAACGTGATGAAAATGCAATGCTTTAGTAACAAAATTATGAAAGCTAACACCAAGAATTATGGAAGGGGGCCACCCAGAGCACATAACCTAAAATAACCTAGCCTAACCAAAATACCAACTAAATATTTAATTAAAAAAAGGGTACTGTTGTGCTTCATGGTGCACACCGCTCTAGACTCAATTAAGGAAACTAGTCAAACGGGAGAGACAGGTACCCGGTTATAATGGTTTATGAAGCAAATTTGTGCTATATATTTGCACATTAGGGGGGTGGGGGTTAAAGCATAGCATATATTAAAAACGTAACATAACCTAACCTAGTCTAATCTAACCTATTTACCTCCCCCCCCCTAAACCTCAAAAAACAGCAGTTTAAATATTGTTCAAGAAACCACGTTTGCGATCAATAGCAATTACCCGCTTTACGGGTCTCCATACTAAATTGCTATAGAGTCTATAGCGGTGTGTACCATTAAGCGCAACAGTACCAAAATAAGGCTATAATATGGTTTCTCAGCGAGCCGAAGGCTATTGTCTGGTATAGACAGCGTGAAAAACTGGGCATTCGCAATACAAGTACTCGAGTGTGTTTTATATTTTAGACAAGTACCTGGGTATGCTGTAAGAAACTGAACCTAAGCAATGAAGACTAAACCTCCGGTACCAAGGCCATGTGATCTGTTACAGCAACTGAAACTTAGAGAATGATACACTCGACACGGTGAAAACTTGTATATTTGTTTCATGTTTGACGCTAGTCGTGAAATTAGAAAACTGCAAAAATGAGTCCGAAGCGGACGAAGCAATAGATACACTTAAGTCCGATAACGTTCATGTTTTGATTACATATTGAACAGTAATAGATGACTTCTTGTTGTTATAAACATTCAAAAGACAATATCAGTTTATGAATGTGAGGCTGCGTCTTATGCAAAGAATAAGACAAAACCCAGAAGATTCTATGGCACTTGATTGTAGCAGTAAATACTCAACAAGCTATTAGACTTGAGCCTTCTAGCCAATATGATTGAAACAAGAATTTAGGTGTTCCTCCTAAGAATTTGAAGCGGCTCCGGTCTACAAAAATACATAACTACATCAATTATTGTTTAGTACTAATTTGAACCCTAGCAGCCAATCACTGTTCTAGTGGATGCGAATGTCACCAATTAGGAGTTACTGAGCTTTATTTATAAAATCAAAAGGCACTTGACAAAAAAAAAAAAAAAAAAAAAAAAAAAAAAAAAACTATTTGAAAGGTAAATAAAGGGCACGCTGAGTCGTAGCATCTCAAACAGTAGTTTCTCAGTAGCCCACGAAAAATTAGCCTCACAGCCGCATTATACACACTCTCAGGAATCCTACTCAACACAAGGGGCAGAAGGTTACACACAGAAAAACAGCACGGGTAGTCATCATCCGTATTCTCATAAACTTACTCTGATTTCTAACACTGTAACTATGACACTATGTTACCGTTGAAAAATCATTACCAGAATAGTTGTGCGCTATACTGTGTAAAATGCCATACATAGAATGAGTCTTATAAATAGAATGAGTCATTAAAAAGACCAACCAGCCGCCAGCCAGCTTAGTGCTTAGTGTGATGACAAGAAATTTTGAAACAGATATTAGTTCAGCTGGAATTTGAGAGCCCCTGTTCCTCATACCTAAGGCCCAAATTAGATAGTAGCTATTACCACCCATTAAATCTGGCTGAGATAAAAAAAAACATGAAAAAAGAGTTGAGGCCTCTCAGTTCAAAGAGGCCGTATTGGTTCTGCATACCCATAAGAAACACCTCGGGGCTTAACTGTCACCTCTTATTAAGCTTGGATGAGATCCAAGAATATTTTCTGGCAGATATCAAATAAAAAAAAAAATTGAGGAACCCACAAGCCCCTACGGAGGTAGGATCCTGTCTAGCCCCCCAAAAGGAACAAAGTAGAAATCAGTTCTTACTTTTCATCGTCATTTGTTGAAATCCAACAACTCATTCTGGGAGATATGCTAATGAAAAAATATTCTTCCACCTCCATTCACGAAAAAGGTGGGGTTATTCCTAAATTGTGACAAGAGGCACGTCAAACACTAGCTTTACTTCCCATCAAGCTTTATTGGGATCATACAATCCATTCCAGTAGACATTGTGAAGAAGACAAAGCAGACTCCTCTTCACTCCCCCACAGAGGTCAAATCAAGAAATCACCAGAAAAGGAACCACTTATGATTACTTCCAACTTTATTACGTAGATCTAGATTCGATATCCCTTTCTGATAGAAGTCTCTGCATCTGACAGACAATCCATGTGCAAATAGCACAACTCAGGCATTTAATCTTACTCTCGATCAAATTTTTCTGAAATATCACAAATATTCTCCTAGATGCCCTGATGACGAAAATTTATCAGCCCCCTCCCCCCAGCCAAACACACATCAGATTAGTCGGGATCCCAAAAAAGGATAACTAAGATGTTATTTCTTGCATCCCAGCAGGTTTAGCTGAAATCCAACCACCTTCCCTGGAAGGTATTCTGATTGGCATGAGCTTATCCTCCCCATAGAAAGGATTTTCTTTATCCAGATATTCAAGGACTCCACAAAGATGCATATCTTTCTTTCTACGAAGTTTGATTGAGACCAGATCCTCCGTTCTGATAACCCTCATGATATCAATAATCCAGGATCAAGAATAAAGCATATTTTTGTCTTTAAGTACATCAATAATTTATGCATGATAAATAATAGTTTTTTTTAAAATAAGTTCCTGTTATTCTTTTTAGGGAGTTTTTGAACAGTAATTATTTGTGTGGTCCTACGTTACAGGTTAAGAGTGTTGGTTTTTGCTTGCTTATATTTAAATAAATGATCTTGAATCTATTAGACTAGAAGCCAAAAAAAAAAAAAAAAAATCATGATCGAAAAAATGAAGCAGCAAAAGATCTAGTGTTTCTATATGTAACAAAAGGCTGATCATGAAAGTAAAGAAATGTGATACTACACAGCAAAAATAAAAGTAAAGAGAGGACCGTTAAATATACAGCAGAATCGCTATTAGTATTAAAGGTTGAGATAAATCAAATTCAGGATACTAAAATTTAAAACCTACCACCCAGAGAACAAAAATCAGATCTTTATTCAATCATCACTGTTTAAAAAATAGAATAAAACAAATTGTACGGTAAAAAGTGGAATACAGTTGCATGTCGTAATTTCTTCACAAATGTCAGAACAACATTGTACCCCACGAGGGGGAGAGAAATGAACAACAAGCCAAAGGGATAGTCTCCCTATTGTGAAAAAGTAAATTGAAATTATTAGATACGAGAATATACAAAGGGGAGAAACATGGCATTAGAATTCGAACTGATGTGAAGCATGTTGATTTTGCCCCAGAGTTTAATAGGAGCCGAAAAAAAATTGTTGACATTAATGATAACAAAGCCTTGTATAACAAAAAGAAATAGATTTATTAGTAAAATAAAATTGAAAATCCAAACATATTGACTTTGTTCCTTTATCAGCGAAAGCGGATTAAGATAAATATTTCTAAAGAGGCGGTATATGAAAACAGAGGAACAGCTAACCACTAAAACCGTGACATAGAATAGAAACATTTATTTTCAAGTCCAAGTCTGGATTGGAAAATAAGTCTTCCATTCCAAAATGACTGGCATTTTAAGAGAATTCTCAAGGATAATGTCTCAAACAAATCATTTTGTGATCAGACATGCTGCAAGCCCAGTCAGCAAAATAATACTGAATAACTCCATGAATAACTAGGATCTGTATTGTTCTTATCATAATCTGAAAAGGGCACACCCCCCGTCGTTCATTTTTCCTATACCCACCATACAAAATGAAAAACTGGAAACAGAAAGATTGGTGAGGGCAAATTCGATTACGACGTTAGAAACTGGGATGTTATTTGCAGTTTTTTTTCAGCATGTTGGCCCTGTTTTGGGCCAGAAGTTTTATTGTTCGAAACAAAATGGCTTGAACTGGAAGTTTTCTGAAACATTATTACTATTGTAATCTGAAAAGGACACTAGAACTTTTTCAGTTCCAATAAACCCTCTCAGTGGCGTCAATTTGAGAGAGGGATTCCCTCAAGATTTTTTTTTGCCCCCCCCAAAAAAAAACTAGATTTTTAATAATAATTTTCTTGGTATTTTCATTTTAAAAGTTAAAAAAATTGCCTCTTTCCATGATTTTTGAAAAAAACTGATTTTTGCCCCTCCGTACATTTCTGTGAATTGACGCCACTATACCCTCTCCAAATATCCTGCCTATGTTCCTTTCGAGCTGCCCTACAAAAAGAAGAAGAAATGAAGAAGAATCTTGTAGCTATTAACTTTTAACAAATAACTTTAAATTTGATAATCTTTATAAATGCTTTTTATTTGAGATCAAGATTTAAAAAATCCATTCTTTTTATGCACATATTGCTTTTCCACTTTCGCTCTTTAGAGTTTCGAACAAAATCTATTCCTTCCAAATACATGAAAAATCAATCAGCCAAACCCAGTTTTCAATTAAAACTATCTATTTAGTTTTCAATACAGCCCAAACAAGAGATTTGAGGGGAACGGCAATTCTATTCATTTCAACTGATTTAGCTGTTCATGTAATTTTTGTTCGTTTTTTAATATGACATGAGATATAACCTAGGTTTAGCTTGTTTTAAATTTGAATTCGTTCTTCACCGTTCAAGAAACAGTTCTGTTTCTTTAACTTGACTTCCCCAAGAAATGGGGAGCTTTCACGTGATAATTTCCATTGATTCTCAGACGAAAAACCACAGGTGGTAATTAAATTCCCAGAAACACAACTTATTTCATATCTCCTTTCCAGGGGAAGCATTTACACTACATCAAAAGTTTTAGATTCAATGGATGCAAACGTATTCACCATAGCAACTCGATTTGAAGTCCCAAATGAACAGAAACTGTTGGATAAATTGCACCCTTTATTTGCGGGGGGATACTATATATTGTTTGCTGTGAAGATTTAACTGAGTGGCGAAAGAAGTTATAAAACCTAAAATAAATATTATATATACTGCTATTCTATCAATACATTATCAAATAGCATTTTAATCGAATTTGATATCTAATTTTATGGTTAGTTTATAACAAACGAAAGTGGTTATATCTAATTTAACTTGATTTGATTCTGTAGCTCAATTAAAAAAGGCATATGGTGAAAACATTCAAAAGCAGCCCAAACATAAATTTTCTTCCTGTGCCAAAGAATTGATAATAAGAAAATAATGAAGGTTGAACGGAGAAAAAAGCGCTCTCTCGTGTTTCCGCTCTTTAAATGGTCTTGAAAAACAAAGTTCACTAAAAATCAACATTTTTAGTTGAATATTTTGCTAAGATTACTTTCAATGTTCAATCTACCTCTTCCGTCAACCTGCAAGGTTCAACTGACCTATGAGGCAGGTTGATTAACACAACAATTGCAAAAATACTATGCAAAATTAAATCAGGTATTTCTTTAACAATAGTGATGACGTGATTGATATTCAGTTACCCTAGTCCAATTGTCGAACTTCAATTTGACAGGTTTTTTTTCTAGTGTTTTTGTCTTACACTTCACGAAAGATTTAAGAAAATTATATTAAAAGCACTTGGAGAGGAAAACGATTATTCTCAAAGTCCTGAGCTATCTGGATCGTCTTTTCACGCAAGATTCTCAGAAAATATTATCATGTCATTTTCGAGAAAAAATATATACACAATTATTGCTCGTTTAAAGATATAACAGTCTTATTTCTAATATGAAACCCAATAAAATATTCTGCTAGTTTAGAAATCACTGTACAAAGTTAATATACTCATCTACGAAAAAAGGAGAAAAAAAAACTTACATTGATTCCAGTAACCAGTATATCATTCCTACAGTTTTCGGCTGTGTCGTGAGTACATCTGTGACCGTCAACACACCAATCACACGGAAATGACGATGATACACATGCAGTGCAAGAAGTGTAGGTAGTACAATCAAAAAATGTGAAATTCGTCGTGACGAAATCAGGACCAGATGACATCCGAACTGATAGTTTTGCAGTAAAGTGTTCTGTAAAATAAGAAAGCATTTATAAGCTTATGTGGCTTTCAAGAAAACCAGTTCAGTTAAAAGTCAAATAAACAAAATATAAGCTACCAGATCGTAAAGCGGAGTCGAATTTTGAAAAAGAAAAACACCGCAATTTAAGAATCATACAAAGCGAGTAGGATTACCATATCTAGCTGGGACTTCGTCGGAAAACTCTGAGAAATGAAGAAATTGTAGAAGGTAGAAGGTAATGAGGTAGAAGAAATGAAGAAGAAAAAAATATTAAATATATATACTTTTTGTTTAGAGTACAAGCATACCATAATGAACAACCCAACTGTCGTTGAAACAGATTATAAGTACCTTTTTTTAAATTTATATAAATAGAACACCTTATGGAACTTATTGTTTATTATATGAACTTATTTTCTTATTTTTTTATTAGGAGTAGTTTATACAAGATATTTTCCAGAAGAATTCATCTTTTCCATATTTTATATTTATAGAACCCCATGCGAGTTAGCTCGTAATTAAACCGGTACTGTATAATTGATTCCACATTTTCTAGCAGCAGTCGATTTTTTTCATCTATTTACTGGGTAGCTATCAGCGAATACTCTTTCTACAGTGGCGTCACTTCAGTACTTGAGGCAATCTCGTAACATTATTTGACAAAATGGGTCAACATTGGGTTTTGTCAGGATGTCGAGAGTAAGAAGGTCGACACAGGGATATGACTATGCTGGGATAGATGGTAAACCTGTACGAGAGGAATCTTCCTCTACTTTCTTTCTCATTTCTGAGGAAGGTGTTGGATAGAACTGTCAATTTTGAACACAACGATATAATAAATAAAACTATCATTCTGTAGATTAGGCAGCGTTAAAAACAGGGCAAGAAAGTTCTGCTGAGAAATTAAAAGGCTGGTCAGAAACTAAATATATTTCCAATCGATTTCTTAGAACGTGATTATTCTTCTTGGAGAAGACAATTACGTCCAAAGAAACGTGAGTAAAATATAATAGCAAACTAGAAAGTGCAGATTAGATTGAAATCCGAAGTAGTGCGCTATGTCTATAGGCCTGTTTCCGTCGTTCAATTGTTGCTAATAATTGCTATTAAATATTTGGCTAGCTCAGGGAATATAATTGCTAACTAACAAGAATTTATTATTACATCTCGCAAAAAGCAATAATAGGGCAAGAAATGTGGAAATGGAAACTTCAAATGTAAATAAAGAGTTAAAAGACAATTTAAAACTTCAAAACAAGCATAAAACAGCAATAAAAAAAACTCTGAGACACAAAGATCGTCCACAATAATTTCTCAAATGAAGAAATTTGCAAGTCTTATTTCTATTCTTCAAATTTTCTCGATTTTATACTAAGCTCATAATCCAGCAACTATTTTCTCCTCTACCGTTTCAAATTATTCGAAAATTGCACGATCACTTTTTTGGCAGAAATGGGTTTGATATTTATACAAAGAGCAAGCAGACTGACCCGGTGGAACGGTGGATCCTAAGAAATCAAAATTCCATGAGACTGGTTTGATTTTAGGACTTATGGAATCTCAATTTTTGGGATCTGTGGCTAGGCCAGGCGGTGGTGGTTCCACAACCACAGAGATGCCTTCACCATGCATATACGAAGAATTTGACTTTTCGTTTTTGCGATCTAAGGCTGCAATGGCTGTGATGCCACAACCACAGAGATACCTTCAACATGCATGTACCGAGGATCACACCTTTTAGATCTAAGGCTGGCATGACAGGACCAAGTGGCAGTGATACCACATATACAAAGATAGATTCACCATGCATGTAAAGCCTACAGAGAGTCTATTTGGGGGGGGTGACGCTACCGTGGCTGGGCCAGGCAGTATTGGTGTTACAACTGCAGAGATGGATTCACCGTGCATGTACAGAGAATCTGACTTTTGGTTTTGGAACCTGACACTATAAATGTTGGACCAGGTGGTAGTCATGCTTCACCATGCAGTAGGAGAAACTATGACTTATTAGGATTTGACAATACCGTGGCTGGATCAAGTGGAGGTGATACCTCAACTTCAGAGATGGTTTCGCCGAGGATGTACAAATAATATGACTTTTGGTCTTCCTGATCTGAGAAACTCATGACAAGATCAAGTGGTGGCAATATTACAGCTTTAAGATGACAAAAACCAACATTTCAAGGAAAAGGAACAAAAGACAAGGAATGAGAGCTTGGGATGAGTCCTGGATAACTTAAAAAGAAGAAGAATATGTTCAAAGATCTGGTTTTGTCCGATATTGACACTTTGTTGGCCGGTTCAAGGCTCATAATTTGGAATAGTTAAAAATTTTCTGAACTATATAATTTTGCTACTGAAAAAGATAATATAGGACACAAATGTATTGAAAATCACAATTCGTGTTTCCTGAATTTCAAAATTGATGATTCATTATATCATTGTTTAAATTTCTTGTTCTTAATATGTTTGTCGTTATACATTTTCCTTACTTAAGATGTTCTATTCGCCTTAATTTTGGACATATAGAGAAAATACCATCTTATAAAATTCCCTTTTGGCCCGAAAATTACATTGCTACAAAACCAGGCAACAATGCGTGAAGATAGCATCTTTATGAGCCCCTGTCGGCTGAACAGATAATTCTCACTTTAAAATAATAATACTCACAAACAGGATGGGGCAAAAGACTCGACTAGTGCTCTACTCATAAAAATTATCCAGTGCTTATTTGGGAAGAATTCTCCAATAAAAATGAAAGATTATATTCTTATGCTTGATATACGGTGAAGCAGAGAGGAAACCATAGCAAGGTTAGGATTGTCACAAAACTCCCACCCTCTAGAAAAATTGAAAAAAAAAATGCAACCTTAAAATTCGTATTCTTGGCAATCTAAATAGCAACTTTCACAAAACTTGTTCGGGGATGATAATTTCAGACCACGAGACATCAGTCATGTAAACAAGCTTTTCTTTCTAGGGCCCTTTTATAGAGACTAAAAAGATAGTATTAACTAAATTACCTTTAAAATAATTAAAACCGCTTTTTACTATTTGATTTAGAGATATCCGAAGTTTCAAAAATCTAAAAAAATGCTTTTATTTCATGGACAGTTGTAAAATTGGTGATGGGAAATCCCAATTTGGCTTGAAAGAGATACAAATGAATATGGATTTTGCTATGCAACCAGACGAAGTCATATAAATATTTTGCGGTAATTGGTGGAAATATTTATTTGGCTTTCAGTACTGAAAAGCTTTATAAGGATCAACCAGTTTCTAACAGTATACATTTTTTCAACGATTCGAAAGAGTTCATATTTGAGATAATCACATCTGAGGATCTTCTTGTCACTTCTTTGGAGCTTAGCTACTCCTTCTTTTTACTTTTCACCGTCTATATTAAAAAAGTGGCATGTGAATAAAAAAAAAATGCACATATATGTGCTTTTATAATTTGAAGTAATATACAGTAGATTAATTTTTGGAAAACAAGCTATAACGGTCATTGTTGCTTCCTTGTTTCAGAAATCTTTGGAACATAAACCTGACTATATCAGATACAGACGATAGACCAATTCCATCTGGACCGTGAAATATCAAGAGTTTTTGACCTCTCCCATAACATTTTATATTCCTCAAATAACCATTCCCTTCATTTTTAAAATCGTGTCATCCCCTCAAATTGATTTTCTGCGTATATGTATGTAATGCACATAAACATATTCCTACGATAATTTCAGCGTGTCCCAAATCCGCCATTCCCAAAATCCTAAATACCAGGAACTTTTCCATTTTAACTTGATTTTTTTGAAGCTAATTTTTCTCAACTCTCTGACTTATATTTTTGTCACATAAATATGTGGCATTTGTTAGCCATTTGTCGACCACTTCCGAATGTTCAATTGCTTCCAAATTTTATAAGTACATACACTTTCGATGACAGTTCACGACAATAAAATATCAAAACTCCCCCTTCTTTTATAAACAAAACAACATAAACATATGATTGGGCCCAGCAAAAGAGTATAAAACACACCATTACACAAGATAGGATAGCGCAGCTGTATGAACACTAGCCAATAGGTAACTTGGGTTCAAATCTTAGATAAAATCTTTTTTTTAAAGACAAGATTACAGGAAAAATATTCAGCAATGAGGATGCAATAAAGAAAATGGAAAGAATGCAGAATTGCCAGTCTCGAAACAAAAAATTTTCGGTAATAATTTTGGTTTATTCTTTTTCGTTTCAGACACTATTTTAATTTATTTGTTTGCCCGCGGTTGGTTTGTTTGCATGCTTTTGTTTTTCTGTGTTGCGTGTAGTTTTATCCCCCTACTTCCACGCCGGTTAGATCTGGAACTCGACATGGAATTTGAAACCAAACTAGTTCCAATTGAAAACTGAAAGGGCATAGTAATTAGAAATATGAATTGTATAAATGTTTGCATAAGAACATATTCTATGATTATAAAATTGGAAGACTAAAAATCGCAAAATAATAGAATAAATAACGATCTTTCTCATTTTCCTCAAATCATCGACTTTTTTCATTTACGCATTTATAACTTAGATCAACTTGATATCTATGTTATATGAAGACCAGTCCGTTTTGCGCCCCTTGTTTTCACTTTTATTCATAGGTTGTCGAGAAAAAATTATTTTCAATTTTTTAGTCCATTTTAAAAACAACTTTTGCAAAATATATATATATATATTTATCGTTAATTTTTCACACACCGTAACCATTTTCTTTTCATACATTGACATCAATTTTATTCCTGATTGTCCGCAGGATAATAACTACTGTTTTCAATATCGAGTTTCACTGTTTTCAATATCGAGTTTCAATATCGAGCTATTTCCGTATAATTCGCGACGAACAGGTGAAACACAGGGATAATATAAGAAATTATAGGACAAATCACTCACCAAAACTCAAAGAGCAAGCAGTCACGTAAGGACAGTGGCGTAATTTCGTCAAATCCTGGGGGGGGGGGGGCAAAGTTACAGTCAATTTCCCAAAATCACGTGAAAATGCCAGTGAAATTGAAAAATGAGCCAAATAGTACCATAAAGGTAAATATATGCTAAAGAAAATTGACCTGTTTCTATGGATCCTTGAATTATACGGGTTTATCTTAGTTTTAACAATATTTTTGAAGAAAATAAATTTCAGCCGGGTGCAAACTGGGGTCTGGGGGGAGCGAGGTTGAGTCAAATTAATGCTCGTAATCTGATTAGAATACAAAAAAAATTCACTCAAAGTCGGACGAGGTCAAAGTAAAAGTCACTCAAGGTCTCACTCACCCAGCACGAGGAATCGAATGGTGCAGTTAAAATAGTCCTATCCTGTATAGTTATGTATAAAAAAGAGACATACATCAGTTTTGAAAGAAGAGGGTTATCTTATGGAGCTATAATTGCATTTGTCTTCTTTTTTCCAAGAAAAAAGACATTCGTCAAAAATGCATTAATTTTGAATTCGCTCAATACTTTTGACAGAAGAGGACGGGAATTATCGATAGGAAAAAAGAGACATACGCCATAAAATG
Source organism: Artemia sp. Qi Xiang Cuo (assembly GCF_049724085.1). Lineage (NCBI taxonomy): Eukaryota > Metazoa > Arthropoda > Branchiopoda > Anostraca > Artemiidae > Artemia > Artemia sp. Qi Xiang Cuo. Next base: position 23,362,117 of record NC_142809.1, read on the forward strand.
GAATGATTTTGAATTCACTTTGGAAATTTTAAATTTAAATTATACGGCTAAAGAGCATAAAAAGTTGTTTAGAATTTGTTCTTTTTATCTCCATTAGTCTCATCCTTTAGAGCGACCACAGCCGACGCCCTTTTTTTGTTTTGTTTTTTGGCTCTCCTGAAAAGTTACAAAAATGGCTTGTGTCACACTTTTAATTATCACAGCCGGTATGGTCATTATTGCACAAGGTTAGATTTTATGAATACTAAAAATTTATCATGCCCAATAGTCGTAAAATACTATTCTTTCAAAATATTTATCAGCAATAAAAATTAAATTTCTAAGAAGTAATTACATGTATTTTACTGCTTATATGAGTACTAGTGACGCAAGCGTTTAGTTGTGTGCCAAATATTCATATAAATATTTAAATTTCCTTCAATTGTCTCTACGATGAATGAAAATATGCAAGCACTACGATTATTTTTTTTAACGGCAATATAAAGTTTTGGCTTATTAAAAAAAAAAAAAAAAAATTCCAAATTTAGGCTTTCATCCACTTCTCTTGTCAATATTTCTCCATTCTTTATCCTTTTAGAGTAAAATTGTAGTACTTGCCTAGAAGCTCAGACCTTATTTAATTTTTTTCATACAATATGTTTTTGCCCTGATTTTTCCTAGAACAAAAGACCCCTGAGATGTATTAGAACAAACGGTACTGGTGCATTATACCTAACACAAGAAAGAAGTCAAGTTTGATTAATGCTAATGAAATAAAATAGGATGAATATATAATAGTTTGGAAACAAATTTGGGCTATATATTTGTACATTAGGGGTGAGGGTAGGGAGTAAAGCATAGCATATATTAAATACTTACCCTAACCTAGGTACCTCCCCCCCTAAGTAAAAAAAAAACAGTTTAAATATTGTAAACGCAATGAGAAATCACGCTTTACAATCAATTTGGATAGCAAATACCCGTTTGACGAGTTTTCATGTCCGGTTTCCTTGTACAGTCTATAGCGCAGTGTTAGGTATAATGCACCAGTACCGAACAAACTTGTAAGCCGCCGTGCAAAAAGTGGGGTAGCAAAGTAGCAGTGCTACTAGGCAGTTTTCAAATTTGTTGGCAGATTTTGTCTGAAAATACCATTTCTACATATTAAATAATTTTTGGTCAAAGAAAAGCTGTCAAAACACAGGTTGTGCTGATAAAATGTCAGCAGCTTTTGGGATTCTGTCGAATTCTGCTACTGGCAGCTTTGGAACTTTTTCCATACCTGCTTGCAAGGCTGTATCCAGGGGGAGGGGGGGGGTTTACCTGGTTTGACCCCCCCCCCGAAATTTTTGACCGAGTCGAAAATTAGTAACCCCCCCCCCCTAAAAAATCCTGGATCTGCCCTTGCATGCTTGTAAGCTGTAATTATAAAAAAATAATGCTCAGCATTTCTCGGTTGATTTTCTCAAAGCTCAAAGTAAGACAGTTGCAGTTTTGGAACGACACTATTTCACCGTTGTACATGTCAAGCGGTTGCATTATGTTTGTGATAAAGAACATGACATCTGGGGCATATACCTACAATTCCAAGCAATATGTTGTGGATTGGGTGCAACACGAGCACACAACTTTGTGTCTCCGACACCACATCGTCTGGCTTAATATATACATCTGGTTACACGTCTCTTCTTCCGGTGGACAGGGAGCAACCTAGTTCGTAGCCCCAAGGAATAAATTCATTGCGAAAAAGGAGATTTCCCTGTATTTCTCGACGTCTACAATAGCCCCCGTGTTCAACAGAATTTACTGCAATTGATTACAATTAACTTATTGAATAAGCTTAATTATTGTGCTCTATTAAACGCAATTTGAACACCAAAATTAATTTCCTACGAAAAAAAATGCTGAATACCAATAGAACCTTTGATACTAACCGAAAACGTTATTAGATTATACAAATGGATAAAAATCCAAGAATTTGCAATCTTTAAAATGAGAATTGTAGCTTATTGAACTTTGAAACAAAATAAGCAAATAATTAATTTCTATAGGCTTAAATAAGTGCTTTTGAACGCAATTCAATGCCTCCAATTGGTTATTGAGTGCTAAAAATTAAGCAAATTAATAGCAATAAGCTTACTGCAAGTCATACTGATCAATTAAAATAGCCAAAAGCAACAGACAAAAGACTGAGACAATTTCTCTTCAGGCCAAGGGGTTACATGATGTCTGCCATAGGCGTAAACGAACTTGTGGATCCAAAGCACAGTTTATAGAATTAGCAGTATGATCATTCTCTATCTCACCCATTATAAAAACCCGGACCGGGGTGCGAGTGCTCCGGAGAACGTTTTTGCAGATATAACCATAGGCGAAGTCAGATTAGCGGGAATGCAGGTTAGTCTGTTTCCGATTGTTTCCATCAAAGTGCATTGAAACAATCGGAAACAGACTAACCCATATTCCCGCTAAGGCAGAAATAAGTGGGAGGAGCTTTTTGTTCGCACCGAGAACGAAGACCAGAAATGATCTGCGATAAGCTTACTGGTATATTCTGTCTACTGTGATCCAAAGCTACCTCCAAGGATCTCCGGTTTCACACCCCAGGTCTCATGTGGATAAGAAACAATTTACCTTCCAACCCCATGAAATAAACTAATCGCGCAAACGACGTTTTTCCTATTCTGGTCTGTGACAGCTATATTCTGTTGTTATATGAATCGATTAGAGTAATCGTGAAGCTAAAGGTCGAGAAAGTCTCCCCTCCGGGCTTTCACTTAGGAAATTAAATGCTTGTAAACAAAACGCTTGAATACGTCCTCTTGTCGGCAAACATTAGATTTGAATTCAGAATATTCCATTTAATTAAACTGATGACTTATGTTGATAGGTTTTAACAAACTCAATGAGATTTGGGTTTTGAAAGACTTTCGTCATACAAGCCATTTCCGTCTATCTACCTACTCTCTTAAAGCGAGCAATAATTGTGAATGTATATATTTTTCTCGAAATCGGCTCGATAATTTTCTCGAAAAATTGACATACTAACATTTTCTTGCTTGAAAAGGCGATCTAGATATACTTAGAGAAAACTCTTGTTTTATTTTATTAACAGTGATGATATCAAACATTTTTTGGTATCTATGACCTCATGCGAAATTATAAAAGATGGCAAAAGGAAATCTGCAGTTAGACGACAGGCGAAAGCGCGAATCACAATAAATCGGAAACGAAAATGACGCACAATGAAATCTGCGGTTTGAAGACAAGCGACTACGAGGAATCACACTGAATCACAAACGAAAATTATGCAAAACTATACCTGCGGTTAGAAGACCTGCGCCAAATAATAATGGAATATTGATCATTTTTTTTTGGGGGGGGGGGAGAGAGTAAGCGATAAAACTCGGGTAATATAAACCTAGCTTGATGACGCTTAAACCGATTTGAAAAAAACGGATTCATCTTTTTTGGCACTTTTTTTTCTATATTCCGTTAAGTTTTTATATACAAAAGGCAAAAAATGTCACTCAGTGCCTCTTCTAAGAAGAATGATAGAAACTTTGGAATTTATTAATAGATCCCAAGCCCAAACCATTTAGACTTCTCAAAAATTCAGAACATTAAAAACTAAGCAAGTTAGACGCTGATCTAATGAATTAATACATTGTTATTGAATTCAAGGGGGGAATTATGGAGATCCGAATAGATTAGCTTTTCCATGACATCAGAAGAAAGAAGAGAGATAAAAAGACATTTAAAGTCTTGGTCTGCAAATCGATTATCGAAGAGGGGAGAAAGGAATGGTTGACTTCACCACCGCCTTGATGGTTGTCTCTTGTATTTCTACGGAATCTTTTTCTTTATTTTAGGTTAATGATTATAAACCGTTTTATGCTATTAATTTACAATACTCATGATAATATAAACTCCTGAAACAGATGGCATCCATTAGTACACCGGATCCCTAGAGATAGCGAAACGAAACCTGCGGTTAGAAGAGAAGCGACAGCGAAAATCACAGTGAATCGGAAACGAAAATAACACACAACTAAATCTATGATAAGACTAGTAACAGCGAAAATCACAACGAATTATAAGCGAAAATGATGCAAAACGAATCCATAGTTAGAAGACATGTGACAAAGTCGGATATTATGCACGAAATAGCACCTTGGATCCCATAGTCCTTTATTAGATCCCAAAAGACGAGTAAATTCTTTATTCTAGTAAAATATTTTGACAATAGAACTTGGGAATTATCGCGCATCTTAAGGCCCTTTTGGTTTTAGTCTAACTTTAATTTGAAACTGGTGCTTGTTGGTTGTCTGTTTGAACAGAATTTTTCATTGAAAAGCAGAATCACGGCTTGAAAAAGCAAAAGCTTAACGGAAAACTTCAGATAGTCGTCCCTGATTTAAAGTATACAATTCCAATTCAGATCTTGACACTATAGACTTTGGGTCAAGCGCAAGAGCAAAACACTCCTTTTGTCCTCGGGCAACATTTAAACGCAGCTTCCCGACTAGTAATTTCATGCCCATAAATCCGACCTGAGGTCCACATTCCATTTTTTTGCAATAAGCTGAAATCGGTGTAAGAAGGAAAAAAGGACACTTTTTAAATCAACTCCTTTCACATGTGTTGAAAATCCCTTGACTCGTTCATAGTAATTTCTATTCGTTTTAAGTTTCATGAACTTTTCAATTGAAATTGTGCTAAAATCAAGTCGTATTTGTAAATGATTTACTTATTGTGTTTTGACTTTGAACTTATATGTTAAGGTTGGAGAGCCTTGAATTTGTAATTAGCAACCTCAGAAACTCCTTTAATACCAGTTTTGATAAAAATTAAAGTTGTTTAGTGAAATTTGCACTTAATTCATATTGTTTTAGGATGTGCATACTGCTATCCCAAACTAAAGGGGGTATGGGAGGGAGTTTTGCACTATTGACCAAAAGGTTAAACACAGAGCGTGTGCACATTCCACCAAAGAAGGGCAGAGACAGATCGTAGACTACAAATGGTCTACGAAGGTCGAATCGGGGACGTCTCGTAAGCACTGTTTACCAAAGTCGGTCGGAGACGAAGCGTGTGGAATATTTGACAAAGGGGGTCGGACTGAGAGTGCACACACTGTTAACCAAGGTGGCGGGAGATCGAGCATAAGCGTTCTTAACTACTGGAATTCGGAGACCAAGAACACATAATATGGTGACCAAAAGGGGTCAGAGACAGAACGTTTGCACGGTTGAGCAAACAGGGCCAGAGACGAGCCGAAAGCAATGTTGACCAAAGAGGTGGCACACTGAACGTAGGCACCATATACCACCGATCTACCGAATAACCCTGAGTTGAAACAATAATAGCATACTTAATATTTGGGAACTTTGGAAGTTAAAGGGGGGTTCGGGTCTAGATTTTCATTTTGTGACCTCCAATCCTTAAGTGCATAACGCTGGCATTCACTAAGTCGTGTTGTGCGCACTAGAGCCAATAACGTATACCCTGGATGCAAGGTCGGTGCCCCACGTCATGCATTCCAACAACATAGTGTGTTTTCCATTTTTTTCACGACGTTATAAATTAGATTTAGTGAGGGAAGTTAGACCATATATGGTTATCTAGTTTAGTCGTTCACTGCCTTGCTGCAAAAATCCAGGAGAACGATTCTAGGGATCTCAAAAATTGTTTTGAATACGTTAAGACTCACCCTCCCTGAAAAGAATACCTGTGAGAATATGTGGAGATACTGCCTCTTCAGAGACAGAATCATCAACAAACAATTTCAACCTGCCCTTAATTTTGAAAGGTTCATTCAAGTGCCTACAATATAATAAGCTTAGGGAATATCAAAGCATGTCACCAAGCCGATCAGAGAAATTAGGAATCCAAAACCTAATCTCCTCTCTTCTCCCTAAGAAAAGCAGCTGAAAGATCTCCCCTTTAAATGATAGAAACATCTGGAACAATCATCAATATAAATCCGCAAAGCAAGTCAAAGAGGGCTTCTTTTTAAGGAGAGCCTCATTCACAATTTGCGAAGAAGAAGTAGCAAGCAATTAGTCAAAGTATTTAGTAAGAGTAGGCAAGGATTCCCGCCAAGACCAGCTGAAAATACCCCCCCCCCCCCCACAGCCCAGAAAATACTGGAAATTTAACACAAAGAAATGTTCTTTTTGAGTACTGGGGAGGAGTCTTCAGACTCACCCCTCAAAATTTCAAAAAAATTATCTATAACGTCTTGTAATTCACACTTTTTTAATATACCAGTCAGATCTGTGCACACAGATCGCTTTTAAATATTTACGTCTCAATCGCCGGAAAAAAAAAGAAGCAATAACTTGACAAAAGTTGATTGACTCGAGCGAACAGTCTATCCAAGCCTTTTTATCCTTGCAAATCCCTTAAAAGAAATGGTCAATGGACCCCTCCAAATGTATAGGTTCTGAATTTTACTCGACATACATTGACATACACATGGTTTCATTGTATCTCACTATTTCTAGCAGAAACTATGGGTCTTCAGGGTCCTAGCGTTCATATGACAATTGATGGGAATCCTTAAAATCAGGACGTTTCTATACTTGGAATCTATATTAATTTTAAGTAACCTCCTCAGTTTCCAAAATGAAACAACGGTCAAGTTATATTAATAAAATAAAATAGAGGTTGGTCAAAAACCTCAAAAATAGACAAATTGAACAGAAAATGCGGTGAATCGGAAAGTTATGTCCATTTTGCAAGGATCAGGGTTAGAAAGAGCCTAGATATGTTCTAAATTATGTCAAGAGCAGCTTCAATCCCACTTTTCATTTTGCCGTTCTTAGTGTGAACAAACCCTTCATAAGCCACAAACATAATGACTAACTTGATCTATTCATAGGGTAGCAAATTCCCTAATGATCGATAGCAACATCAATTCTAGTCGCCCAAAATTCAAACTCAACAGCATTGAATTTACCCGCTGGGCCTTCTATCTCACTTTTAATTCCATCCCAGATAGTTATAGCCTAAATTGTTCTTCCAATGTTTGATTTCAATTCTTTTGAGATTTCCTATACCTGATTTTCCTCACTTCTCCATGATCAGTACTGATCTCCAAGAAGCAGTCACGCTTGCGCAGGACCACCAGTAGGAGCCTTAAGTCAAGTCAAGTGATTTTCCTTTTTTATCTTAACCTGAACTCTGTAACTTCATTAATGTCTCTTCTTCTATTTCTCAGGCTCCTATTTACCCCTACTTCTCAATCTCCAATTTTTCCCTATATTCCGCACTCTATTTTTCCCTCGTCCATTTCTTTCTCTCGGTTCAAATTTTTTCTTATTAACAGCCAACAATTAATGTGAGAGAGGATTGACAAAAGTTTTTAAATGCTATCAAGCATATGAATAAACGACAAAAAAAAAACGAATACGATGAAAAAGAAAATGCAAAATACAATTGCAAAATGCAGGTAGGCTTTTAAATATGTATCTTTTTTTAATTTAAAACACATTCTGAAGAACAATTCAAAACACAATAAAGCAAAAAATCTGATCAAAATCGGGAATGGGAGACACAGTTGTAAACGGGACAATTTCTGGCATCATCATAACATCAGTTTCAGGTATCCCGGATGAGAAACCTTGATATCAATAATTCTGTATATGTGAACCGAATGTTTGTTTTGCAATTATTAATAAAAATGTGTAGACAAAACTGATTTTAATTTTTAAAAAAAGAAAATATAGCCACCAAAGAATAATGTGATTTGTAAAAGAGACGAAGATATTCCAGAAGCATTTTATTGTGATGATTAATTTAACATTTACAAAAGCAAAAAGTAAAAAATTAGTTTCTTATTCAATAAAATACACAAAATTATCTCTGAAGGTCGAGCCAAGACCACGGAGCTCAAAACAAGGAATATTTACAATCTTATAAGAGCCTGATGTAAAAATACATCATTAACCGTGTTTTTTTCTCTTTTTTTCTTTGAAAGATGAAAACAATAATCTCTAGGCTACATCATAAAAAAGAAAAAAGAACAACTTAACAATAGTGTTGACAAAAACAGAGAAATACAAATTAGCAGCCACTGTCACTGCGAGGGAGAGTAGGAGTAAGGTGGGTAAAATGTTTAGTTCGAGGGAAGCTCAAGGGCACATAAGCAAGGCCCCCCTCCCAATTCTTGCGATTGTTACTGTGTTGATTTAATTTCAAAAAAATGTTTTCTGTTTCGCCTTTTTTTGTTGCCAAATTTCGGTCTTCGCCAAAATAAGATTCATACGTGCATGTATGTTATGAAATTATAGCGTTCTTTGGCGAAAGTCTTTCATCATTCTGCTTTGATCAGCAGTCAAAGAACAATGAAGAGCTTATCATCAAAGTTCTCTCATCATGGTTCTATATGGTAGAAAAATGGCGTCCTTCACAATTGCTGAAAACGTTAGCTAGCTGTAAGATCTTAGAATAAAGTTGATTTAAAAGAACGGAAATCTTTGTATATAGATGTGAGATCTTAGATGTAAGATCTAAATGCAAAAGAACGGGCCTTATATTTACCGTCTGCATATAAGACTTGAGTACCACTGACGTAAAAGAATACAATCTACCTTATCTAGACAACTCACTGATAAAAGAGGGCCACAATACGACTGTAGAATACGGTACCTTATAGATTTATAACAAGCAATGCATGATTTGCGCTCCCGTCAATCCATCCCTAATTTGCAATGCGTAGTAGGATTAAGTCCTTTACAAAAAATCCATCTAATTGGTACATGGGAGTTTTTACTCCCCCTCACCACCTGTTCCGACAAAAATATAAATAGGATTATGAACAAGGATGATAATAGTAGGAGATCAAGCAGGGATAGGACAGATCAAACAGTTCTCGCTTATAATTTATTACTGACTATAATATAATCATCTTCTAGCAAACCTTACCAAAAGACAGATGGGGGAGGGGAAGATACGCCCGTTTAGGCAAAATTCCAAAGCCTTTGAGGTCTTCCTGCTCAATGAAAAAAAAAGTACATGTTCAAAGTCCGGTTGTTGTATTGTTTCTAAACTGAAACCCTTTAAAAAAAAAAAGAAAAAAAAAAAAAATATTCCCTTTAAAAGTGAACAAGTAGATTATAAGCTATAAAATATCGTATATGCAGTAAGGAACCAATTCCCGTTGCAATCTATCGTATGTTTCATACAAACGTCCAAAACATCCACCGGTTATGGTTACTGGCACTATTGTATAGATTGGTAACGTCCTGAAGCCGCTAGAAAGTTCTTTCTGACTAATCAAAATGAAAAAATTACGTGCACCATGCTTTTCAATCCAACCTAGCAGAATCAGATTTAATTGCTAGAAAATTGCTGGACTTAATGTTGTTCTATTATTATTTTTTTTTTTTTTTTTTACAATATAAGTTTCCAATAGCAAGCTTACAAGGTTGCAAGGACCAAAAAGACGCTGTTATACGATGAATATTTTTTCAGAAGAGGAGAGAACACTGGAAAATACGATCTTCTTTTTGTTACCCACGACTAGCTATTGTTAATAAAAGCAGAAAAAGAGGGTCAAAAGCTCTGATTCAAAGAGTATTTTTGCAAGACAGGACCCTGTCTGTCTTATAAAAAAAAAAAAAAAAAAAAAAAAAAAAAAAAAAAAAAAAAAAAAAAAAAGTAACAAACCAAAATAAAAGAAACTACAGAGAAAATAATCACGATAAAACAAAATACCGGGAAAATGGATATTGGACTAACTAATCAAATTTAAGGAAGTGGGCTTTAAGTTAGATTTAACCTAAGTGCTAAAAACCATCCAAATTACCAAAGCCAAACTCCTCGATGACACCCAAATCTATACAGCTTAATATGGAATAGTACTGTCACTAATCGCACTGCCAGCACTGCCTGATTTTGAGACAGATTAGATAAAAAAAACCAGTTTTTTCTTCAAAGCAAAAGTAAGGAGCATCATTAAAACTTAAAACAGACAAAAATTATTCGTATAAGAGGGGGTTCAGCCCCTCGTCAATAACTCGCTCTGTACACTAAAATTAGAATTTTGTTCCAATTCTTTAAGAATGACCCCTGAATCACAAAAGCCGTTTAATTAGACTAAATCGCCTTTTGAAAGCAAGAATGTCGTAACCGCACTTTTTAAAATTCCGAGAAAAACGCAATTGAAGAGATTAGTTTTTGTGGAGCTGAACGTATGGTAGATAGAAAAACGGATGAAAAGCCAATTTAAAGCCACTAGTAAGGGAAATCTCTTGGTAGAATTTTGGTCCTGTTTGATGAGATTTACTAGGTCAAAATGTCGAACAAAAAACAGATACGACAGTTTAGCCCGCCTTTTTGTGCTGCTAAAGTAGTTACGACAAAAGCGCAGAGAGCGCTCTCGTTCCTTTTCCATTTTGTTACGACAATTTTTCATCAACATTTTCTCATGAATAGCCAAGGCTTATCTTAAGGCTCAGACGTGGTGTTTCTACCTTTTTGCACTGCTTCACTCATTGAAACTGAATTTAATACATAGTGATTATAATACAACTTCAGAAATTTCGACAACTTTATTAAAAAGAGCAAGGTAACTTATTGGGTCTTTACTGACTCCCTTTATTCTTTCTCAGATTTTTTTAATGGGAGAGGGGGGTTGCAGCTTCTTCTTCTGGGATTGCTCTCTAGACTCCAGTGGGTGAGTGGTTGTTGGCTTGGTTCATAGTTACAAAAACGCAACTGTAGTACTCCACATCTGGAAGAGGAATAAACCTGTAGGCTAATCGCACATCTTCGATTTTCAAACAATTTGTGGTAACGAACTGTAAGTAAGGAGCGACCCGGCTCAATGGTAACCGAAACTCTAAAAAACGGGATTTTGATAACAATAGATACATCAAAAGAATCAGATTTTAATGATTGATTTCAAATATATAAGTTTCATCAAGTTTAGTTCTACCCATCAAAAGTTACGTGCCTGAGAAAATGTGGCTGATTTTCAAAAAAGGGGGAAAGACACCCTAAAAGCTATTGAACCTTAATGCGAATCATACTATCAGATTCAGCGTATCAGAGAACCCTACTGTAGTGATTTCAAGTTTCTATCTGCAAAAATGTGGAATTTTGTATTTTTGGCCAGAATAAGGATTACAGATCCGTGTTTTATTTTTGTTAATTTTTTTTCCAGGGGTGATCGTATCGACCCAGTGGTCCTAAAATATCGTAGGAGTGCTCATTCGAGCGGAAATTAAAAGTTCTAGTGCCCTTTTTAAGTGACCAAAAAAAATGGAGGGCAACTAGGCCCCCTCCCACGCTCACTTTTTCCCCAAAGTCACCCGATCAAAATTTTGAGATAGCCATTTTGTTCAGCATGGTCAAAAATATATTAAATATGTCTTTTAGGACGATTAATCTTCCACAGTCCCCGGGGGGAGGGCTGCAAGTTATTAACTTTGCCCAATGTTTACATATAGTATTGGTTATTGGGAAGTATACAGACGTTTTCAAGGGGGAATTTTTTTCTGGTAGGGGGGGGTGGTCGGAGGTTGCGTGGGAGGATCTTTCCATGGAGGAAGTTTTCATGAGGGAAGGGACATTGCTTTGAAGGGGTGCCGGATTTCCCAGCATTCTTTAAAAAACGATCAGAAATTGAATAAAAAATAAACAAGTTTTTCAACAGAAAGTAAGGAGCAACATCAAAACTTAAAACGAACAGAAATTATTAAGTATATGATTGGGTTCGCCCCCTAGTTAATATGTCGCTCTTTAAGCCAAAGATTTTTTAGTACTTTCATAAGAACGGCCTTTGTGATTAAGGGGTCGTTTTTAAAGAACTGGAACAAGATTCGAACTTTAGCGTAAAGAGCGAGGTATTGACTAGGGGGCGAACCCCCTAATATACGTATTAAAAATATATATAGATATAGAAGTTCATTACGTAAGCTAATTCTTAAGTTACGTATATTTATTACTAATAAAAACGTTCGTAAATAAAATTAAACAACTTTCAAGAAAGCCATTTAACCAAATAAAATTAAAATTAATATGCAATTTTTTTTAATTATTTATGTACGGTGAGCCAAAATCAAAACCTCCATTAGGGGTAAGTGGTATATGCAGGGACGGGGTATAAGGTGGGACAAAGTACTTATCTGCCATCTAGCATTCTTTAAAAAAATCTAATAAAGTCACCTAGTATAGTTCATTCAATGGTGGACATAAAAGTTCTATCATTTTGGTAAGTTGCTATTTTCGTTTTTGAGAAAATTTTGGCTATACCCCCAAAAAATATTTGGGCAGTAGTTTTTTGTGTTTTATTTTGTAATGGTTTACAGAAACTGTGTGTGTAAGATAGCAAACGAAAGCTAAAACATCAGGCCATGTTGCGTGGCCATCTTGTGGAAAAACATGCAACAGTAAAAAAAACTGGACACAATTTGCAAGTAGAGGTCACATGGTATATACTGGGACAAGGACAAGCAGTACGTAGTGGGACATGATATACCACATTTTAGAACCTTCGGTTCTTTTTTTTTTAAGATAAATGTTCTTTCTTTTTCTCTTTTTTGGTTTGTAATTATCTCCTTTCCTCTATGCGGCAATCTTTAATTTTCTCATAGTAGTGGTAACACCGAACACCATTTTCTTTTTCTTTTATTGCGTAGGCAGTTAAAGTCACAAATTGTAACTGTGTAGTTCTACGCGTGAGTCAATTTTCGTTGAAATTGACGAGGAGAGAAAAGGGCAATAAAGTAGATTCATTTGAGTTGATGTTGCAACCAGTAAGGGCTTGGATTAGCGGAAATAGCATGTTTACGGATAGAATCCACCCACAGCACATAGGCGGCTTGGCTGTTCTAGGGGCAAGGTTTTGTAATTATCTTCAGTTCTTATATTGAAATCAGAGAATACAGTAAGAGTTCTTCTCTCTCTCTCTCTCTCTCTCTATCTCTCTTTCTGTCTGTCTCTCTCTCTCTCTCTGTCTCTCTATCTCTCTCTCTCTCTCTCTCTCTCTCTCTCTCTCTCTCTCTCTCTCTCTCTCTCTCTCTCTCTCTCTCTCTCTCTCTCTCTCTCTCTCTCTCTCTCTCTCTTAAATAGAAGCTCCCTCTCCCCTTAATTCTTGTGAATTTGGGCAGACCTGTACCTGATGTTTTGGATTCAGCTGAAACTGGAAACAACCTGGCTGAAACCCCCAGTACAAATCGGCTCGAACAATCAATCCTCTACACCCATTTCTGTTATTGTGATGGCAGAACAAGTTCGGCCATACACTAAAGCCAAGCCATGTGTACTGAGTGGCAGAGGTAGGAAGAAAGGCTCTACAAATATTCTTACTGACACGCCGGTGAAAAGACAGATTGAAGAACAAGAAGCCGAAAGAAAAGATAAGAAAGCACGGGTGGTAAGGCTAGAGGAAAAGTTGGGACTGTTGGAAAAACTGGAAAACCAAAAAAAAAAAAAAAAACAGACAACAAAAAAGCTATTTGTGGATTCAGAAGGAAGTGATGATGAAAAAATGATTCTTGATGATGAGAGTGATGACTCAATGAAACTAGGTGAATTGGAAGATGGAAGTGAGAAAGAGGAAGAGGTCTTTGACAGTGTATCTACAGGAGATTTGTTAAAGTTGTTTAGGAAGAAGAGTATTTTTCTGGGTCTGTCCAAGAAAAAAGCGAGAACCGTGTCAGAGTGAATGTCAGGTGCATGGCCGGTCTAAGAAAATGGAAGTGGCCGGAACGAGAAGACTCAATATTTTATCCAAGGGAAGACATTTTGAAAAAGTTGCCGCCTCCTACCTCCCCACCCAGTACAGCTTCCAGAGCAGCGTCATACTTTTTGTTTGCTGACTGGTGGTCTAGTCTTGTGTCTAAGATAGTTTTACTTTTGAAGTCGAATTTTTAATATAGTTTTTATATGATGAATAGCCAAGTTTTCTACCAATATATGAATCTGTTTACTATGTCCCAGAGTATACCACCTCGTGTCCCAAGATGTACCACCCACGGTATTTAGTGGGACTAATGGTATAAACAGTGAGACCCCCTTTTTTTCTTAAAGTTATACAAGACAAATCTGGAAATATCATTGTTTGTGCAGCAGTTCTGAAGCTTTCTTTTGAGATAGAAACCATTTTTCTACTCTTATGTTAATCATACATTTTGTAGGTTTTCCGAAATCCGTCCCTGCATATACCACTCTCCCCTAATTCAAAAACGTTCAAAAATTAAATATATAAAAAAAAAAGTTTCTTTAACTGAAAGTAAGGAGCAACATTGAAACTTAAAACGAACTAGGGGGCGTTTTAAGTTTCCCATCCTACTTTGAGCAACTGGGCTGAAACGTAGGACCTGAATGCCCTAGAAGGGATTTTAAGACTGTCAAGCACATATTAAACAGAATTTCCTGTCTGAAACGCAGATCAAGAAGAATTACAAAACCCCACTGCTGAAATTATTCCGTATATGAAAGAGGCTGTCTCCTCCTCAACGCCGCGCTCTTTACGCTAAAGTTAGACTCTTTTTCACAACTCTATTTTTTAAAACAAAAAAAAACTTTAGCGTAAACAGCGAGGCGTTGAGTAGGGGACAGCCCCTTTCATATACGGAATAATTTCGGTTCGTCTTCAGTCTCAATGTTGCTCCTTATTTTCAGTTAAAAAAACTTGTTTTTTTTATTTATTTTTAATAGGAATAACAGGTTTAAAATCCAACAGCTTTGGGACAAGGAATTCAACCACTTTTATGGAAGAAGTGTCTTTCCTTGCCTTAAGTTTACCCTCCATAGCAATGTTTATTTCAGAGACTGATTCGTCAGAAAATGACAGTTTGTAACTGACTCTTTATGAGTGGCCTTGTTTGAGCTGAAATTGCTTAACTTTGTAAAATGGATCATTAGCGTATTTATAGATCTTGGAAGGCTGCTGAAAATCCAGCACTTTGTTCATTTGATTTCGTTACTGACCGGAGTTTAATTCTCCGGTCAGTTACGATAATCTCCACTTTCAAAAAAGTGAAAAATATGCACTTACAATGAAGTCAAATTTTTGATTTACTCAACCGGGAGGCAGTGTACAACCAAACGAACTAACCCATTAGAAAGCTCGTAAAAAAAATAACTCTAGTAGGGTCCGTAACTCAATTTTGACTAGGGGTGTCAGTTATGACATTCTTGCTTTTACAAGGCGAAATAGCTCTTTTGAAAGAGCTAAAAAAGCTTTAGCGCACAGAGCGAGGTATTGACGAGGAGGCAAACCCCCTCATATACGTATAATTTCTGCTCGTTTTAAATTTTAATGTTGCTCCTTACTTTCAGGTAAAAAACTTTTTATATTTAATTTCTGATCGTTTTTTAATAATGCTGGGAAATCCAGCACCCCTTCATGGAAAATTCCCGTCCTCCATGAAAAGTTCCTCAATGAAAAGATCCTCCAACGTAACTCCCTCCTCCTGGCCCCTCCACCAAAAAAAATCCCCCCTGAAAAATTCTGTATACTTTCCAATAACCAATGCTATATGTAAAAATTGGGCAAAGTTAATAACTTGTAGACCTTCCCCCGGGGACTGTGAGGGATTAAGTCATCTTCAAAGACATAGTTATTGTATTTATCGACCATGCTGAACAAAATGGCTATCTCAAAATTTTGAACTAGTGACTTTGGGAAAAATGAGCGGGGGAGGGGTCCTAGTTACCCTCCAATTTTTTCGGTCACTTAAAAAGGGTAGTAGAACTTTTAATTTCCGTTCGTAAGAGTCCTCTCGCGATATTCTAGAAGTGCTATTTCGATACTATCATCCCTGAAAGAAAAAAAAAAAAAAAAAAAAAAAAAAAAAAAGAAAGAAAAAAAAAACATCCGTGATCTTTCTTCTGGGAAAAAATGCAAAATTCCACATTTTTGAAGATAGGAGCTTGAGGGGTAGAGAAAGTAGGGTTCTCTGATACGCTGAATCTAATGGTGCGATTTTCATTAAAATTCTATGGTTTTTAGGGTGTTTCCCCCATTTTTCTAAAATACGGCAAATTTTCTCAGGCTTGTAACTTTTGAAGGGTAAGACTAGACTTGACGAAAATTATAAATTTGAAATCACCATAAAAATCCAATTCTTTTGATGTATCTACTGGTATCAAAATTCCGTTTTTTAGAGTTTTGGTTACTATTGAGCCGAGTCGCTCCTTACTTACAGTTCGTTACCACGAACTGTTTGAGTGTAAAGAGTGGCAGCCTTGACGTGAAGTAGCGTGATGAGTTTTGTTTGTCATTTGTTTGATGTATCAGTTATTCATGTTTTATACGATCTTCGACCGAAGCTTCATAGCATACAAAAAGCAGGAAAAGAAAATTGTAGAAATAATTTATTTTCGAAACCAGCTCACTCTCCAACAAGATGTTCTCAAACAAAAACTAAATTTGGTCCCTTTTTCTCACAAATCTCTAGGATATTCTCCTCAAGGGGAAAATTGAAGCCAGAAAAAGGGGGATCATTCAAAGACATGGGCAGATCAAAAGGTAGAAGAAAGCTCAGGAGAAACGTTCTAATAAGACTCCCTTTAAAAAAGAAGTGGTATATTTTCATTTAGTTCTAGTGGAACAGATTGAAGATCAAAAATAAGACTCTCAAAGCACTGAATGGAGTATTAAGAAGAAGAGCATTCCTTGTCAAATAGACACAGTAATGACTAAATCCACTTCCATATATTTTCTTTCAATAGATCTTATACCGTCAACAGCCATTGAAAGATCGAGGCATCAACTTTGAAACTGACGTTGTATCCATGACAAGAGACTACTTAAAAACAGACAAATCTTCAGAAACATACAACCCAAACTTCGACATATAAGAATAAATACTTACTAGAAACACATACTCTTCATTAATTTTGAACAAGAAACATAAATTAATGAAAATAAGGTATATTTCTATGGAACTAGGGGCACAGCAAGGTAGATAAACAGCATTTGACAAATTTGGTTTATTTCGTATTTACGACTTGTGATAGAGAGGTATAACCAGATTAAGCTAAAGTAATATGGTAGAGCGGTTAAAAGTTTATTTGGCCTTATAGCCGAAAAGAACAATTTTAGCGTCAGTATTACTGTGATCAGGCGGTTTCAGTCAAATATTCTGCAAACAGAATTTTTCGTGGCCCAGAATCTGTAAATTATCACAGTTTAGGAATTTTTTAGCAGTCTTTAATGAGCTAATCCAGCGACAAAATATCAGATCTTTTGCAAAAAAAAAAATATTCAGGAAACACATCATCTTGAAAATTTTGAGGGGCTGACATCTCATTTTCATAGTAAGCCCACATATTGAACAAAAAGCCGGACAAATATTTGATAGAAGAGGGGGGGGGGGGTGAAATTACCAATCTTAGAGCACGTTTTGGGTCAAATTTAAAAATTGATCGAAATGAAGCTGTTATGTTTGGGGTTGTTTGTATAGCTCCATCAGACCGTTCTTAAAAGTCTGACCATGCTCACTTTCTTTTGCGCGAAGATATAGCTAAAATTTCGCAAACATTTCCAGAAAATTACTAATTTTTAACGATAATTCTAACATCTATATTTCGACAAAATTAGCAACAATCTGTGACTTTATTTTAGGCAAGGGTGTGATGCTCGCCTCAGTGATCTCCTGTATAATGTAAAGACAAGACCAGATGTATTAATCAGTGGGGAAAGAAGTTCCTTGAGCTTCCTAGGCGTCAAGCACGACTATTGGCAACGGCGGATTTGGTGCGGGCCAAAAGCGTTGAGAGTTGACTTGTTTATCAAGAAAGAACTTCAATATCACTGATCTTATTTACTACAGAACAAAACAAAGAGCATATCAAAAATAAAAAGGCAAATAGAAAATTTTTGGTTCAGGAAAGGGAGAAAACAATCAGGAAATTCTTAAAAAAATTTGAAGTTAAGAGTAAAATAATAGGGAACAGAGCAATGAGTACGGATTCATGCCCATCCTACTTTGAGCAACTGGGCTGAAACGTAGGACCTGAATGCCCTAGAAGGGATTTTAAGACTGTCAAGCACATATTAAACAGAATTTCCTGTCTGAAACGCAGATCAAGAAGAATTACAAAACCCCACTGCTGAAACAGAAATATAAATGCAATACATAAGTGTTATGAAACTATTTCCAGAAACCTAATGGGTATTACTACAAGAAGATTTGCATTTCAAGGGAGCATATGCATTCTGGTGATACTGGAATTGTTCAAAATGATACCGACCAAAATAGAATGGTATAAACCTTGAAAAAGGTTTCCTTCTGCTTCGACTCAATAAAGTTGGAGAGCCTGCGGTGCATGACAATTTAAGACCCATTAGTTTCCGAAACAGCTAAAATAAAGTTTAAATTCTTTACAAAACTTCACACAGGTTGTTTGAAAGGTTGAAAAATTCAAAGGAGGAATAGGGAGAGGGGAGTTAGGACAGGGTATTTGAGGTACGCCTCTACTTCGGATGACAGAGCTCTAGTGACAAAGACAGCCAGTGTGCTAGAAGCACAGTATATAAATTATAGGCAGTATGATCTTTCCCTATCTCAACCATTATAAAAACCCGGACCGAGGTGCGAGTGCTCCAGAGAGCGTACAAACATAAGCGACATTAGATCTTTTCACGGGTAGACAAGTCACATTTCTCTGGAACGCGAAACTTCGCTTCAACGTTGGAACACTAAATTTTGAAGAAACTAATTTTAAATCAATTTATTCCAATACATATATGAAAATCGGTAATTACTAGTGCAATGTTATTATTAGATGTTTTTAGGAATTAAAAGTAGGTTTCGAAGTCTCAATTTGGTTTCAAAGGCATTTTGAGAAAGTTTCTGCCAAAATACGTGTTCCAGGGTAATTGGACCGCTGATGGCAGATCAAATGAGAGGAGCTGTCTGTACGCGCTAATGCAAGAAAAAGTGGGAGGAGCTGTTAGTTCCCACCGAGAATGAAGAGCCAGAAATTATCTGTGGTAAACTTACTGCTATATCTTTATACTGTGGCTAGAACTAATTCTAGGCCTTATTTCAGAACAATTAGATTTTAAAGAGCTAAAACTGAATGCACAAAAATCGGGGATCACGTTATTTAGAGACAAAGCAAACTCAGACGAGAATGTAACCGAAAATTTTCAACAGAGGATTGGAACTTCGGGTAGTTTATTAAGTAATACATATCTTAAAATCTAACTGTCACCAAATGGCGCGAAGAAAAGGCACAAAGTAGCAACACTTAAAAGGGTAAATTAGCCACGTTTGCACTTTTTTAAAATAGCACCTTCATGGGAGCAAACAGCTTGAAGATGTTGAAACAAATATATATATATATATATATATATATATATATATATATATATATATATATATATATATATATATATATATATATATATATATATATATATACGTATATATATATATATATATATATATATATATATATATATATATATATATATATATATATATATATATATATATATATATATATATATATATATATATATATATATATATATATCAAGGCCGTATCCAGGGGAAGGGGATACGCCCCCCCCCGAGGTTACGTGCGCGCACGTAACCTCGTCTAAATGAACCTTAAAAAATGAAATAAAGCTACCTCGACTTTGCATGTTGATATAAAATATATCCCTAAAATAACTTATGGAATTGAATTTAAGAAAATTTAGAATTAAAATGAAACTTTTTATCTTCGTGGAAAATAATCACAATCATAGTATAACTTTTGTCTGAACTGAAGTGGAAAATTTTTATATTATTTTGGGAAAATAGAAATGATCAATAACTTATTTCATTTTCATTGAGAAAATTCAGAATCGAAGTTGAACTTTTCTACACTTCTTTGAGAAAAATTAAAAAATTTTATATTATTTTATGAAAATAGAATTGATCAATAACTTATTTCATTTTCATTGAGAAAATTCAGAATCGAAGTTGAACTTTTCTTTTCCGGGAATATATTTGGAACAGAACTTTAAATTTTTTCATCTCTTTGAGAAAGGGCGGAATTGAATTTAAGAAAATTTAGAATTAAAATGAAACTTTTTATCTTCATGGAAAATAATCACAATCATAGTATAACTTTTGTCTGAACTGAAGTGGAAAATTTTTATATTATTTGGAAAATAGAAATGATCAATAACTTATTTCATTTTCATTGAGAAAATTCAGAATCGAAGTTGAACTTTTCTTCACTTCTTTGAGAAAAAATTAAAAATTGAAGTGAAACGTTTAATCTTCATAGGAAATAATCAAAACCATAGTATAACTTTTCCTATCTTCTATGTAAAAATTTAGAACTGAACTTCAAATTTTTTATGTCATGGTGAACTTAAAACTGAAGTGGAAGGTTTTTATTTTCTCTTGAGAAACTAGAATTTATTTGTGTTCGTTGGTAAAATTCAGAAGAGAACTTGAACTTTTCTATCTTCTATGAAAAATTTGGAAGTATTTTAAATTTTTTCATCTCTTTGAGAAAAATCTGAGCTGAAGTGGAAAATTTTGATATTATTTTGGGAAAATAGAATTGATCAATAACTTATTTCGTTTTCATTAAGAAAATTCAGAATCGAAGTTGAACTTTTCTTCTTCCGGGAAAATATTTGGAACAAAACTTTAAATTTTTTCATCTCTTTGAGAAAAATCTGAATTGAAGTGGAGAAAATCGAATTGATCAATAACTTATTTCATTTTCATTGAGAAAATTCAGAATCGAAGTTGAACTTTTCTTTTCCGGGAAAATATTTGGAACGGAACTTTAAATTTTTCTATCCTCTATGAAAAATTTGGAACAATATTTTAAATTTTGTCATCTCTTTGAGAATAATCTGAATTGTAGTGGAAAATTTTTTATTATTTTATGTAAATAGAATTGATCAATAACTTATTTCATTTTCATTGAGAAAATTCAGAATCGAAGTTGAACTTTTCTTCTTCCGGGAAAATATTTGGAGCAGAACTTTAAATTTTTTCATCTCTTTGAGAAAGGTCGGAATTGAATTTAGAATTAAAGTGAAACTTTTTATCTTCATGGAAATGTGTCTTTTGCAATGTGTAGGAACCAGTGGGGGAATCCCCACTCGTTTGGAAAGGTGCCAAGGAAAGGCAAGCAAATAGCATGTAGTTTCAAAACGTGTTTAATCACGTTTCTTCCCCGCTCCTTTGGAAAGGTGCCAAGGAAAGGCATGCAAATAGCATGTAGTTTCAAAACGTGTTTAATCACGTTTCTTGAATGAAGTATCTGTACTGTATATTCAAGAGTTGAAATCAATAAAGAGCTTGTTACTTACTTACAAATACACACAGCCCGAAGAGACACACAAATCCCAAAGAGACACATACAGACCAAAAAGATTCAAACACCTCAAAGAGACACACATAATCCAAAGAGACACACATGACCCCTAAGAGACACAAACAGTCAAAAGAAACAAACACAGACCAAAATGACTCAAACAGCCCAAAGAGACACAAATAGCCAAAAGAAACACAAACAGCCAAAAGAGACACAAAGAGCCCAAAGAGACAAACACAGCACAAAAAGATTCAAACACCCCAAAGAGACACAAACAGATCAAAAAGACACAAACAGACCAACGAGACACACAGTCCAAAGAGACACTCAAAGCCCAAAGAGACACAAACATACCAAAGAGACACACAAACCCAAAACAGACACACATAGCCAGCCAAGACACACAAAGACACCAGAGACACACAAACAAACCAAAAAAAGACACACTCAGCCCACACACACCAACTAACAACCGAGACACTACAAGACTCAAGAGACACAAACACTTAAAAGAGACACACACAGACCAAAACGACACACACCCCAATGAGACAAACACACACCTAAGAGACGCAAACAGCCCAAAGAGTCACATACAGACTAAAAAGACTCAGACATCCCAAAAAGACACACAGTCCAACGAGACACACACAGCCTAAAAAGACACACATAACAAAGAGACACCCACAGCTCAAAGAGACACATACAGCTCAAAGAGACGTATACGGCCCAAAGAGACGCATACATCCTACAGAGAGACACAAAGCCCAAAACGATGCTATTGTTACTTACTTGCAATTTCTTCATAATTTAATGAAATGAATAAAACTATTCTAAAGAATAAAGACGGGTTAAGGTTAAAGATATTTATTGCTTAAACGTATTAACATATTTTTGAAAGAATTTGCTCCAAAGAGACACACAGCCTAAAGAGACACACACAGCCCAAAGAGACACACACGGACTAAAGAGACACACACAGCCCGAGGAGACACACAAATCCCAAAGAGACAAATACAGACCAAAAAGATTCAAACACCTCAAAGAGACACACATAGTCCAAAGAGACACACATGACCACTAAGAGACAAAAACAGTCAAAAGAAACAAACACATACCAATATGAATCAAACACCCCAAAGAGACACACATAGCCCAAAGACACACAAACAGCCCTAAGAGACACAAACAGATCAAAGAGGACACACATTGCCCAAAGAGACACACATGGCCTCTAAGAGACACAAACAGCCAAAAGAAACACACACAGACCAAAATGACTCAAACAGTCCAAGAGACACATACAGCTCAAAGAGATGAACACGGCCCAAAGAGACGCACACATCCAACAGAGACACACAAAGCCCAAAACGACACAAAAAGCCAAAAGAGACACACATAGACCAAAAAGATTCAAACTGCCCAAAGAGCCACTCGGCCTCAAGAGACACACACAGCCCAAAGAGACACACACACAGGCTAAAGAGACACACACAGCCCGAATAGACGCACAAAGTCCAAGGAGAAACACACACATCCCAAAGAGACACAAACAGCCCAAAGAGACAAACACAGACCAAAAAGACTCAAACAGCCCAAAGAGACATACAAACAGACCAAAAAGACTCAAACAGCCCAAAGAGACACACAGCCCCAAAGGGGCACACACAGCCTCAAGAGACACAAACAGCTCAAAGAGAAACAGACAGCCCAAAGAGAAACACAACCCAAAGAGACAAACACCGACCTAAAAGACTCAAACAGCCCAAAGAGACACAGACCAAAAAGACTCAGACACCCCAAAAAAGACACACGGTCCAACGAGACACACACAGCCTAAAGAGACACACATCACAAAGAGACACCCACAGCCCAAAGAGACACCCACAGCCCAAAGAGACACATACAGCTCAAAGAGACGTACATGGCCCAAAGAGATGCACACATCCAACAGAGAGACACAAAGCCCAAAACGACACAAACAGTCAAAAGACACACACAGACCATAAAGATTCAAACTGCCCAAAGAGACACACAACCTAAAGAGACACACACAGCCCAAAGAGACACACACATGCTAAAGAGACATACACACAGTTCGAAGAGACACACAAAGCCCAAAGAGACACACACACAGCCCAAAGAGACAAAAAATGTCCATACAGACACAAACATACCAAAGAGATTCAAACACCCCCAAAGAGACACACATTGCCCAAAGAGACACACATGGTCTCTAAGAGACACAACCAGCCAAAAGAAACACACACAGACCAAAATGACTCAAACAGCCCAAGAGACACATACAGCTCAAAGAGATGCACACGGTCCAATGAGACGCACACATCCAACAGAGACACACAAAGCCCAAAACGACACAAAAAGCCAAAAGAGACACACACGGACCAAAAAGATTCAAACTGTCCAAAGAGACACAGAGCCTAAAGAGACACACACAGCCCAAATATACACACACACAGGATAAATAGAAACACACAGCCCTAAGATACAAACAAAGCCCAAATAGACACACACACACACTGCCCAAAGAGAAAAAAACGCCCATACAGACACATACAGACCAAAAGATTCAAACGCCCCAAAGAGACACACATAGCCCAAAGAGACACACACGGTCCCTAAGAGACACAAACATCCAAAAGAAAGACACAGATCAAAATGACACAAAAAGCCCAAAGAGACACACACGGTCCCTAAGAGACACAAACAACCAAAAGAAAGACACACAGATCAAAATCACACAAACAGCCCAAAGATACATACAAAGCCCAAAGAAACACAAACAGCCCAAAGAGACACAAACACCACAAAGATACAAACACAGAGCAAAAAGACTCAAACAGCACAAAGAAACATAAACAGATCAAAAAGACTCGAACACCCCAAAGAGACACACAGCCCAAAGAGACACACACATCCCAAAGAAACACAAACAGCTCAAAGAGACATAAACATCCCAAAGAGATAAACACAGTTTTCTTGCCATCTATATCCCTCTTAGTATCAACTTCTTCGTATAGCATAACGTTAAACTATTTTTCTATGTTTTTTATAGCAGATATCAAGATTCTTAGCAGTTCGTAGCCATTACGAGATAGTCAGACACCTAAATTAAGGGCCTATAAATCTTTTTGTACCTATAATTTGTTTAGAATGAAGTGTTTTTTATAGCAGATATAAAAATTCTTAGCAGTTCGTAGCCATTACGAGATAGTCAGATACCTAAATTAAGGACCTATAAATATTTTTGTACCTACAATTTGTTTAGAATGAAGTGTTTTTTATAGAAGATATCAATAATTTTAGCAGGTCGTAGCCATTAGGAGATAGTCATATACCTAAATTAAGGGCCTATAAATCTTTTTGTACCTACAATTTGTTAGAATGAAGTGTTTTTTATAGCGGATACCCCCGTGCAACTGAACCCCCCATGTAACTGAACCCCTGTATAACCGAAACCCCGTACAACTGAACCTCCTTGCTACTGAATCCTCGTGCAACTCGACCCCATTTAACTAATCCCCGTGTAACTGAATCCGCAAGTAACTGAACCCTCGTGCAAGTCAACCCTCGTGCAACTCAACTCCCTCAAAACACTTTTCGGCCATTTCTTGTTAATTTTTTTTATTTCTAAACTATTTAAAATTGACAACACTGTGCAAAACATCACTTGTGTATTATACAGTATACATTCATCCCATGTCCTCCAAAACACTTTTCAGTCATTTCTTGTTAAAATTATCCAATCACTAATTACCCCTTTTTTTTTCTCCACCTTCAAATGTTCCTTTAGTACCTACGCAATTAGACTAAGTCATCGCCCAGTTAACACTGAGATGTAAATTTAGTAACCCTTCTCGCAATAACGAACCAAACCAGATTATACCCACCTAACCAGATCAAAAAAATGGCGACCAGTTTTGATTGGAATTTGTATTTTTTTGCCAGAAGAAAGATCATGGATACATGTTTATTATTTTTTTTTTAAACTGGTATTTTTTCAATGAAGCCCATAACACTGCAGAAACCCGTGATATATATTGGCAGCTAAACAAGTCACGCAGGTTTTCTGATACGGGTTTACCCCTGGTTTAAGAGCTTCTATAGAATAACGTAGAAATTGCTATATGTCTCCTAGAAGTATAATGCCATGTGAGAGGATACTCACTCTCTTTGAAAAGGTGAAGAGCTTCTATAGAATAACATGGAAATTGCTATATGTCTCCGCAAAAGTATTTCCTAAGCAAATAGCATGGTCCTATACAGGCAAGCAAATAACATGGGAATTCCTATACAGCCAAGCAAATAGCATGGTCCTATACAGGCAAGCAAATAACATGGTCCTATACAGGCAAGCAAATAACATGGTCCTATACAGCCAAGCAAATAACTTGGGAATTCCTATACAGCCAAGCAAATTCCATAGATAGTTACTACTGGTTTTAACCCCCCCCCCCCCCGAAATTTTTGACCGACTCGAAAATAAGTCGAAAATTAGTAAAACCTAGGTAAAAATCAGTAAAATTAGTCGAAAACTGAGCCAAAAATTAGTACCCCCCCCCCCCCCAAAAAAAAGTCAAAAATTAGTAAAAACCCCCCTGAACAAAAATCCTGGATACGGCCCTGATATATATATATATTATATATATATATATATATATATATATATATATATATATATATATATATATATATATATATATATATATATATATATATATATATATATATATATATATATATATATATATTTCTTATGTAAACATTAATGTACAAAAAATTAACGGAAAATGGTCATGTTGCTCTTCCACACTGGGCCCTCAGAATGCTAAAATAGAAGGAATATGAAGAAGAATCGAGAGAAAACGAAAAAAAAATCTTACGCTGTCCAGGTAGATTATGAGGAATAAGATCTGTTCTGGGTGTCGTACAAGAAACGCCATTCGTGGTTCTAGTTGCATTTGTAACCAATGTTTTTCCTAATGCTGTAAAGGCACACAAAAACTGTCCAGAAAGTGCGGGTAAATTATCTATGACCAATCCAAGCTAAAAAGACACGAATAAAATTAAGTCTCGTATTCACTTAACCTTTGGGATCAAAAATAAATATATTGTGTTTAATAGTTTTTTTTTTATAGTTTTTGGATCGGTAAATATGCCTTTTATATAGTTATCTTTTTCTTTATCTTAATTAACCTAGATTAACAGTAAGAAATGTTGGATGTAAATCGGCTCTAAAATAAATGTGTAATGCTTTGTAAGTTGCTTAATTAATATTTGGATCGACAGATTCTATCTTATTATTCTTTTTCTGACAATCCTTAAATAAAGCTACTCAAAGATAGAAAGAGGAAAAATAAAATGGATAATAAAGAGAGCCTTAAGTTCTCACAGTCTCAGCATTGCCTAACAGCACCAAAAATTCGTAAAGAAAAAATAGAAAAAGCTACTCTCTCAAAACAAAGACAAATAAATAGCTGTTGCATCTATGTTACTACTGCTTTTACTTACGAATGCAGATATTTTTCGGTATAGGAACCAAGCCCTGCTTATTTCAGACTTAGCTGAAAAATAAATCATTAAGTTTATATAATAAAGCTAGATTAACAATAAGAGCATCGGATTTACATCTGATGTTCGAACAATTTCAAGAAAAGCGTTAAAAAAAATTCTTGTTTGTTTTTCTAGACAACAATGGATATGTTCAACAATATTCCAGTATTTTTTTCTAAAAGACAGTCAATTTTTCTTCTTTAAATCAATGTTATTGTTCTTTCATTCTGTATCTGGATGGAAAACATACTTCTGTCAGGATAACTTCTTTGTCCCTTTGTCTTCAATAGGAAAAGACATCAAAATTAAGTTTCCAAGTCACAAACGCAGTTTAATGTATTCCAAAAGAAAACTTCTCACCCTTCCAAACAAACAATGGTAAAAAACAAATATTTTTCAGTAGAAAAAAAATCTAGTTATATTTGCATTGATAATCCTTTTATTTCATTTATTATAATGTTGTTACAGTCTCGTTATATACTTGAACCAATGATCCAAGAACTAAGCATGCTTAGGTTTTTTAAGAAAATTGTAATTTTATACTAAGAGTTATCAAGATAGTTATCAATAGTCTTTTATACTAAAGACTATTGAGAGCTCATAAATTAGTCTTTTATTTTTATTTGTGAACTTTTCTAGGTTACGTGTGGACTTTTTTACTCCTAAGAGAACATGCTGCTTTTTGCATTGATTTTGCGTCTTCGATCAAGCACTAGTTTTTAGAAGTCTACACATATAGGGAAATATCACGAGTCACATTCTTTGAGGTAGTTTTATGATTACATCTCACATAAACTGAAAAGCAACAATTTATGATCGTTTTACGTTTCAACTTCGCTCTTTACTTCCGTAAGGAAAACTTTTTTACTAATAAACAATAGGATGACTTTAGGTAGCTCACCCCCGAGGTAAGTCCATCACAAGTGAATGATTTGGCACAGGGTCGGTAAACCCAATGTATGGCTTCTTGACTTTTCCTACTCGTACCAAACCAGAACCAATAATTGAAATTATTGGTCACTTAGATCTCACTTTGGATGTCACACCTGGATTGTAACTCTTATTGGAAACCTTCAGCTGTGACTTTTTTTTTACGGCATTTAAAAGTATTACAATACTGATAGTTGGCTCTTTTTTGGAGGGGTTGTTATTTACTTGATTTGGAGGGGTTGTTATTTACTTTTTTGGAGGGTTTGTCACTCAAGATCGATGGTTTTCGGCAATACTTAGTCGCTAGAAAGGGTTGGATGCTACCTCTCTCATAAAAAAAAACCCTCATATTAGTGAAGCTCACCGGGGCAGTAAAAAACTTAATCCTCTTGGCTTTAGCACACATTTACAAGGGATTTGTCCAAATAACCAGCTTCAAATGCATAGTTAAGCTATAAATGAGATGAAATTAACCCACATGAGAAGCAAGTTGAAGTTTGATTTCCTGCGTTTTTTTTTTTTTTTTTCTTCTTTTTTTTAATTAAATTTCCTTCAGATTTAGTTTCTTAACAAGGTGCAACATAACAACTGTGCTGCTAAACGTCACAATTACACATTGGATGGGTAAAGAAACAGTCAGATGACGGGCATACAGACTGAGGAAAACTCGCAGGACATACTGTTGTGTGAGGAATGGAGGAATAGTAGTTTGCCCTTTCACTCTAGATTACCCCCCCCCCATCTCCAAAAAAATCCTGAAGGCTCTAACTCAACCACCGAACCGTGAGATAAAGAGGGTAAACTTTGAAAACTACTGACACCATGTAATCTCTAGAATTAGACATAGTCGTATGCCTTCAGGCAAAAAAAAAAAAAAAAAAAAAAAAAAAAAAAAAAAAAAAGTGGTATCTTGTGAGTAGCTACCCGCGGAAACTGTTATGTTACCCACCCTACAGTATCACATCATAGTTTGCAGACTAAATAATACCAACCAGCGTTACCAACGCTGTAAAATTGTACCGTTTTGATATTATTTAGACGTCCTGGTACAATGCGGTACATTTGAAATTTTTGGTACAATCATATTTTACCGTGCATTTTGGTTTTCCTTGCTATATTTTGACTCGGATATCTGTTCCAATTTTAAGTTTATCGAAAATTTTATGCTTGTTGCGGCAAATTTTGAACTCGCTGTTTAGATGGAACAAATTGATCTCTTAGGGTACAATTTTAGTCGGAAAACCGGTACAGTTTACGTCAAAGTATTGGCAAAGCTGATATCGAAATTTGTATTTTATCAACAGTGCAATAAATCCTATAAAAGAAGCATTCGGTTATTGACAAACCTACAACCTGCCCTACTAGTCCTATTCCAGTGAACAGAGTTATCGTGTTCAATACTACTAAAACATGGAATGCAGAAGAGATTATAATCAATCTGAGTCAATTTTAGCTCAAAAGTCAATTGACAACCTGACGATCCCTAACAGAATTTATCCATTCTCAATAATTGATAGGCTCTTTCTTCCACTACATATATTCTTCCTCTCTCGCGCTGATTATCTAGGCTTTAAAAACTAGAAAACTGAAGCTCTATGTACAATGTAACATCAATTATCTTCTCTGTAAAACCATTAAGAGATTACCAGTGGAAAACTTCTTGAAAATTTAATAAAGTAATCTCAAGTGGAAGGGAGAATTTTCAATTTAGTATCTACTTTCCCTTGGCTATCTGAATACCAGAATCTGTGAATAGATAACATTCTTATCAAAAGGGAAGAAATAAATTATCACCTGAGTTGAGTAAGGTCACTTTCCGTTTACGATTTAAAAAATTTGCACTAGCCTCTAAGAAAAACTTATAGCCTAGGAAGAAAATTAATCTAAAATTTAGAACCCTACAAAAGTCCAAACCAAACTTGATGGCAGATGACATTTTAATTCAATTTTAAAAAAGCCTTATCGATGAATAAGCTTGATATTAAGCGGTTGCAATAAATCCCTCAGCATAATAACAAATAGAGGAGAATTATAGGAACATTGCAGAAGAATATGAAGAAGATAAAAAAAAAACACATCGCCAGTCGCCATTCTGCGTACGGTCCCCGGTTCTAATATTCAATTTACTTTTACCTTCATATTGAAAGTATTCGTTAAATATACTTTCTATTTAACGATTTTTTTTGGGGGGGGGCAATACTCTCGATGTTACATCATTTAGAAATTGCAATCTAACAAAAATGGCCGTATCCAGGAGGTTTAAGGGGTTTTATCCCCCCCTAAATGTTTGTTCGACTTGTAAAAACGTAATAAAAATGAATATAAACAAAATTTTATGCGTTTTTTGAAGTTTCATTTTGTAAACCGCCCCCTTCCCCCCGAAAAAATCCTGAATACGTCCCTGCTAACAAACCAGTTTTTAGATAAAGCACCTGGTAATTTATTAAGCCTCATTTTGTATTTCTGCCACAGACGATAGGGCGAAAATTTTTACCTGCTATAAAGAAATGCTAAAAACCTATAAAAGAGGATTGATAGTCTGTGCGAACTGAACGTATCAGTGGCATAATATAGGTATTACCCCACCCCTTTTTATTTATTTATGCTGCCTCATTGGAAAAAATAAACTTTCGTAACGTTACCATTGAAATAGCATATAATGAATTACTTCTTAACCGTTATTTTCATCTAATATTATAAATTTTTTACTTTGATGACCAGTGGTGTCAACTGGCGAGGAGACATGTACACCGTAGACTTTTTATCCCCCCTCCATAGATTTTGAAAAACCCTTTTTTAGGGTATATTATTAAAAAATGCATTTATTGGTGTTTCCGTTGAAAAATAGAAAAGGTGATATATTTGTCAACCCTGCACTTTGAAAAATGTATATTTCCCCATCCTTCGCCTTAAATTCTCGTTAAGGCGGAGTTACCGTTAGTTACCGGAGTTACCGGAGAACACGTTAACTGGTGGTGTTCACGACATGAACACTGGTGATGTTCATGTTACCACCAGTGAACACCACTGGTGGTAACATGGTTCAGCCCAGAGTAGCTTTAAACCAGCGTCAAGCGTTTCATTGCTGACGAAACAGACTCAATTTTCATGTCCAAACCTTAATATTTAACATGAGTACATTTTAATAATCCAATAGTCAAACAGCATAATCCTTTTAGAGGATATAGAAATATTTTTCACTTTAATAAATGTAATTTATGTGAAGCCACAGTTTAAAACCAATTCTTCAAAAGAAGCTGTATAAGAGATTTAACATGATTAAAGGAAAAAAAGAAAAAGAATTCTAGGATACAGCTAGGGGATTACAAATTAACTAGATCCCTCTGTGTGCATTGGAAATATAGCAGTAAGGCTGGAGCAGGCCATGATCTGCCAAAAAATTGGAAGCGGCAAAACAGAGTTCCTTCCCCTCACGGTGTAAAAACATTTACCAAAGTTGCATAGGACCAAAAACAGCTAATCCAACAGATTCTAATCCAAGCCGATTTACCACCATAAAATTATTCAATACGGTTTTACAATATTTTACTACACAAGTAAGATATATTAAGGCTTCTAGATGTTTACCGTATACTTGAGTGAGTGGCGTATAATACACAAGTACCGGAATTTTTTATGGAGAGCGGCAGATTTCCCAATATAATTATTTAAAAACGATCAGAAATTGAATTTTAAAAAACAAATTTTTTCAACTATATCAAAACTTAAAACGAGTAGAAATTATTACGTGTATGAAAGGAGTTTCCCCTTCAAAAAGACCTTGCTCTTTACGCTAAAGTTTTAACTTTTTGTCATAATTCTTTAAGAACGATTCCGTTCTTCAATTCCTGAGATGTTTAATCAGAACAATAAACTATGTTTAAAAATTCTATATAAAGAAAATCTTTAACGTAAAGAGCGAGGTCTTGAGGAGGAGGCAACCCCTTTCATAAACATAATAATTTCAGTTCGTTTTAAGATTTGATGTTGATCCTTACTTTCAGGGGAGTCACTTGGGGAGGGCAAGGGGGGGGGGAGCTGCCCCCCAATAATGTGGAAAGAGAAAAATATTATCCATCCCATGCCCTTTGATTATCCAGATATGGACCCCGATTGCCCCCCCCCCCCCAATAAAAATTCTGGAGATTCGCCCCTGCTTGCTTTCAGTTGAAAAACTTGTGTTTTTTTATTTAATTACTTGCAGACTGTATTTGATAATGGGAAACATAAGTTTTTAAAGAAAAGTAGAGCCTCATTAAACAAAAAATGAGCAGAAATAAAGTAAATAATCTTCACATGAAAGGGTTTGCCTCCTCCTCAAGACCTCGCTCTTTACGCTAAAGCTTTTTTTTTATAGAATTTTAGAACAAAGCTTATTGTTCTAATTAAACGGTCATTGTGTTTCAGGAATCGTTCTTAAAGAATTTGGATAAAAAGTCAAAACTTTAGCGTAAAGACCAAGGTCTTGTGAAAGGGGCAACTCCTTTCATATACATAATAATTTTTGTTCGTTTTAAGTTTTAATATTGCTCCTTACTTTCAGTTGAAAAAACTTGTTTTTTTAAATTTAATTTCTGATCGTTTTTTAAAAGTACCAGGAAATTTGGCTCTCTCCATGAAAAATTCTGGTACTTGTGTATTAGACGCCACTCACCCAAGTTTACGATGTGTAAAACTCGAGAACAAACCGGTTTTTTCGTCAGTTTCTTCGTTACTTTGGAAACCAATTTGGGCAGTATATTTGCACATCGGGGGGGGGGGGTAAAGTAAGGCGGAGGTGCATGCAAAATGTGTTAGGTACAATTATTCTGCATATTATTGAATAAGAATTGTTTTCTGACTTCAAACTGTCCAAATACTTTACCCCCCCCCCCCTTATGTGCAAATATATAGCCCAAATTATATATTTCCTATCTAGTCTGTCACTTCTCTTTGTCTTGTCTCGTATTAAGCTGAAAGAAACAAACGAAGAAACCGGTTTGTTCTCGAGTTTGCACAGCGAAAAATTGAGTGAGTGGCGTATAATACGTAAGTACCAAAATTCCTTCTCTCTATGGAAAAAAAACTCAATTACAATTCTGAAATTTAGAAAGTCTTATTTTCCACAGGAGGTATCTTTCACAGGGGAGATTTTCTGGGGAGTATTTTCCGCGGGGGGGGGGGTATTTTCCTCGGAGTAGTGTTTCCAGGGGGGGGGGGTAATCACCGGGGGGTAAACGCCGGCCACCATATTAAGATATTACGAGTAGTGCGATGTTTGAAATGCGTTATTTTATTTTGATGGTATTGAACCAAATATATTGGTATTGGTATATATTGGTATACTAAATAAATGGCATTGAACCATAGTTTATTGAACCAAATATTCGTTAAAACAAAAATATATTGAAAAAAAAACGTAAGATAAATAGCAAAATTAACACAAGTTTATCGCAGCTCCCTTCGCCGTCCACATTCAGCAATGGACAGGAGGCATGTAACAGTCCATTGGGCAGAATATAGAATAAATAGACTTGTTTGATGACGTTAAGCAATTTTAAAACAAAAAAGATAAGAATTTAACGCTGGATACACATGCCATGGACTTTTTAATCTGCGACCACCATCCAATGTCACCATAAAATTCGACCTCATATTATAACGGATCACCTCCTTCCCAATCTTTTGCAGTGTTCTATGTTTGAAACGCCTCCTCCGTACCCTTCGTTGATTTAATCAGATCTCGAATCTGGATGTCTCAATACGCGATCGATCGAGTTTTCTCTAAACTTCGTGAAGCATGGCGGATAGGTGATGTGTGGGTGTGTTTGGCAGTGGAGCGGGCCGCTCCTTGATTTTAAATTGGTTTATAATTATATTTTATTATATAAATAAAAGAAGAGAATTTTACCGTTCTGGCAGTTGTCCTTTGAATTTGATGTGGCGTCACCGCAGTTATTGTAGTACATCGTCCAGAACGGTAGGGAACCCAATAAAGGGGATCTCTCACTGCATCCTGGCAGTCTGTCCTTAGTGAGCATTTATTTTCTAGGGAGCACCAACCGCAGTAGGGATCTCTTGCTCCAAGACATTCACCGCAAGTACGATAAACACCACATTCTTGCACTCTCAGCTTCGAAACCTGCAATGAAACAGAATGACTACTAAATTTCAAGCCTTTTGCTTAACATATAGTCTTTGAGAATAATGCTGAAACCAAGAATTGGTCCCATATATTTTTTTTTTAGACATAGAACGATAAGTTACAACATAATCATTAATCAAGACCAAGATCCATGCTAAGCCCTACCCCCGAGCCTAACGAGGCGGCTATGTTACTCAGGCCAAGGAAATACACACACTTTTCAATATTCCAAGAAATTGCAGCTCGAGGATTTAGGCTCGCTGAACATTCGTCATTTTCTAATTTTAGTAAGAGATCTAACACACAATTCGAATGGAATATTCAATAATTTTGGGATTTTCTTTCATTAGGACTATCATTATGAGTTTTTTGGGGGAGGAGGGGGGAATAAACCAGGCGTTATAGGAAAGCAGGAGTTGGGCCAGCTCCCACAAGCACAAATACCATGATTTTGTTTTTTCAAATATCGGATGCCATTTTAAGAACTCAATAAGTGTCCATCTATCCCCAACTCCCCAGTCAAATTCCAGCACACGTGTACGAATATACATTCTTGGGCTAAAAATCCTTTGTATCATTGTTCAGCAACCATTTCTTCAAATTTTTTCAACGGTTTACGGTTTTATGATGTTAAAGTTTGGCAGCTTCTGAACGCTGCCTTAACCATATTTTTCATATACTGGGTTGTGCGGATTGCGGACGATTTTTTACCACCATAATCGTGGAAAAACAAATCCGCATGCGCTGAAATTTTACACTGCATATGAGAAACCGTAATCATTAATCAAGTGGATGTCGAACTGTCAAAAATGAGCTGCCTTGAAAAACTGCTTATTTGTTAGCAGTTTAAGGACAGCAAGCGGGTTGATAATACAACGGCAATTGCGATTTTTCGAAATATTTTTGTGCGTTTTTTTTCACAAATTAAATACGCAGCTCAAATTACGTTTTTCCGAAAATTGCAGCACATGGGAACTAAACGATAAAATCGCTAAATTTACTTTGAAATGTGTATATAACTAAGCACCCTTGAGGTGAAACCATGCTACAGTGTTTTAAGTAGCTTAATCTATACAATTTTTTTTCAAGTTTTGACCTATGAACCGAGAGCCAATATACATGCCTCAAGTATCAAGTGTGTATTAAACCCAAAAACAAATCATCCAATAAATCTTTCTGCCATGCCTTCAATTACCAGCCCAGGCATTCCTTCAACAGCCATTATTGAATACAATATTACTTTCGCATTTCATTTTGGAACACTTTTGAATAAAGAATACATTCAAAGAAGGGAAAATCAAGGGGTTAAGCACTGTTTGTCATAGATACACAAGATTCCGTCTCCTCAATACCAACTCCAGGCCTGTCATGGAAGCCCCAAGAAGATGTTTCAGGAAATGGAAGCCGGAGGAGGGAGATAGAAGCTGAACGTGGGTCAACTACGTGACTATCAAGCAGCAGTTTTTGCCTTCCTGTACGTGCATAATCTAGTCCCAAGTATTTTTCGATATATTTACCGTGCTAACTTTGACATTCATACATATGATACGAGGAACAGCGAGAATTTGATGGTTGAGCTTAGAAGTAGCGCGAGATCAGGATTCCGATTGCAGATTCTTGGGACTGTCGTGTGGAATTCTTTACCAGTGAGCATTAGGGCGGCTGAGCATCTTTTGGATTTCAAGAGAATGGTTAATAAATGCGTGAATTTAATTTAATTTATTATTATTAATATTATTTATTTATTTCTAATGAGGAAGGGGTGGTTGGGGGGGGGGGGGGTAGGTGGTTGGGGTGGCAGGGAGTAATGGGTGAATGGGAGTGGTAGGAACGAATGGGTGGATGGGGTGGTAGGGTGAATGGAGACGGTAGGGAGGAATGGGTGGATGGAAGGTCCTGGGGTAGGGAGGTCGAGAGGTAGAAGTTAATTTGGATTTGATAATGTGAAGGAGTTTGGTTCGCTTTTTTCCCCCTATTTTATAGTTTATTTAGTTGTTGTTCGTTCGTGTGTTTTGTAAATGGCTAGCCGTTTTACTGCGCGTCAGCAAAAACTTAAGTTTTTTCATTAGTGCAGTAGTTGTAAATTGTGAAGTGTTATAATCGTGTTTATTAATAAAGTAAAAGTAAAAACAGGTGACATTTCTACGGGTGGAGGATACATAAAGGCTCCCCTTACCCCCTCCTCCCCGTGAACACCAATGGAGGTTGACTTCCCTCCAAAGCTACATCTGCATCTCAGTAAACAGACTAAGTTATGGATATGTGTTTCCAGTCCTGTATATGCCTACAGTCCATGTTACCACAGGTAACACTAAAATCCTAATTTAATCCTTTTTGTTTCCGGAACTGCGCTTTCTTGAGAACATAGCACCATTAGAGTACTTTTCATAGAAGTGGTAATGTTTCAATGACAGAAACGCTATTTTATAACAATTTTGGGTTATGTTTTAATTTTGCGTGTTTCTCGACATTTTGTCTATTTTAAGTTTTTTATGTAGGGTATGGGAGGTATGGGGGGTATGGAGAAGCTCGTCACAACCAACGTTTGAATGACTTTTTTTAATGCTAGAAGCAGGGATTTAGCCTACAGTAGAAATAAACACTATTTTTTTGAAGGGAACTTGTTCAAGGAAAGAGAACAGTTCAAGAATTCCCTCCCGAGAAAAAAAAAACGAATTATTAAACTTAGTACAAGAGTAGCAGTCCTTCCGATAGCTAGTAGCACTACAAAAGATCAGCCGACAACCCTGTCAGAAGTATACACGATAGGGATCTAGCATGTAACCCCTTGAGTGAAATACTAATATATCTTGTTAGGATTTATGACTCAAAAAGTGATGAAACAAAACTTTATATCATTGCCTCACACGAAACCCAGTCCAATTTGTATAATTGGATGATGGAACTAAGATTCTTTTGGTTTCCAAATTCGGACAAGGACCATCGCCGGTGTTTGTATAAGACAACTATTTTGATCTATAGATGTTGCCCTGCCTTTATTTTTTGGGTCGAATTAAATACAGCTCAATTTCAATACTGAGAATAACTATTTCGGATGTATTGGTTGATAGCCTATTGGTAAATTCACTACTTTGAAGGCAATGTGGGAATTATAGCTAAAAAAATAGTCAAGATACTGGTCTAGAATACTTCCAATTTTTTTGAGAAAACAATTGAAACACTCCTCTTATCAAAAGCATCATGGGTTCTAATCTTTAAACCAATTTTCTGTTTTTATCCATAATATAAATTTAATCTGTAAAAAGACATCTATCAAATTTGTTATATAAGGCTTAGGGACGCCTGAAATAGACTGAATAACGCTTACCTAAACTGGAGGACATCAATCTAATTATATGTAGTTCAATCAGTTTATCTTTTACTACATAGGAATGATGTCTTAATTGAAGAGCTCTTAGAAATAGAAATACCTGCCCTTTGCTTAAAGCCAAAGGAGTCTATGTCCATCCCCCTTCCCCGTTCCAGTGTGTTAAGTGTTACTAATTAATACATAGAACTAAAAACTATGTGCTGAATTTGCTGGTAAAACCATATATTCTAGACAAAAATTCAGATTAAAGACAAAACTACATGTTTCTAGTTTTATTAATAAAAAAAAATCGTTTAAAAAAAAAAATGAAAAAAGAGAAGTAAAAGGCGATATTAAAACCTAAACCAAGTAGACTTAAAATAAACCAATAAGTCAAACTTAAGACGAACAGAAACTAAAGCAAATAAAACATGAGTCTTGAGAGAGGGAGGGGGGTAGTAAGGGGAAGCTTACCATACTATTACGTGTGAGAATTTATGTTCGGGTTTAAGTTCGGTTAAAGTGCTATTTGGCACCCACAAGTGCACTTTGGGTCTTTTTTTTTTTTTTTAAATAAAATAGTAAAAAAGGACCTTTTCTAATGAGAAGACTCCAAAAAAGGTATTCTTAAAAATATAGGTGGAAAAGAAGCCGGGAAACAGGGGCAACCCCCTCCAATTGATGCCAATATAATTAGCACGAAGGCATCATTGTGAGATGATTAAAGACTCAACTCAAAGCTATTGATCTTTTGAGAGTGATTTTTGCAGATTTATAGTTGAAAGAGCATTAAGAAACCGGACAGAGCGATGATAAGACTGAGGTCTACGTTACCTCATTGTCTTAAATATCTAGCGTGTAAGAAAATGGGTGATTTGAAACAGCAAATATTATAAAGCAGAGCAGTATGGACAAGACACTTTAGCCTAATGGTACCAGTTAGACCTTGTGGTTGGGGTAGCACAGGTTCAAATTCTGGATGGAACTTTTTTTAATACGCATCCAACCGGGTCTTGATGAAAACCTAGATTTTTGATTAAGTGATAGGTTGCGTCATGTTATACAACTGGTCCGAAAAACGGTCGAAAAACCAAAATAATAATAATACATTGTTTCAATATCGTTCTTTACTTAGGCAGCGCGATCGCACTGCCTATGATACGCACCCCACCGAGCCTTGATGAAAACCTAGATTTTTGATTAAGTGATAGCTTGCGTCATTTTATACAACTGGTCCGAAAAACGGTCGAAAAACCAAAATACTTTTGTCAGTCTAAAAATTTTTCTCGAGAAATACTTTTCTCGTCTAAAAATTTAAATTGCTTAACATATGGCCTTTTGAGTTTCCGCAGCCGAGATTTATTCCCTAGAAGGTCATCGCTAAACAATTCTGAGAAATTTCACCCATTTTACATGAAAAAATTGCAATTATTAAGGCTAATGGTATATCATCAAACAATTAATGGCGCCATGAATCCTGCTACAGTTGGATGAATCCATTTACCGGATTTTTCTTAACACAAACCCAAAGAGTTTGTGAAAATTATAAGAGTGGAAACTGACATAAGTGTCGAAAAGAAAAATCACCAACGCGATCTAGCATTTGTGACTTTGTCCGGCCCAAATTTGATACATATTTGTCTTTTCAAGCGTTGTAAAATGTAGGGAATGGTGAAAGAAAGCAGAATTCTTTCTCCAGTAGGCCTATCAGCTTAAAGTCAAGTAGCCAAAATTCGGTCAAGCCATCCTAAGCCCGCTTTGTGCAAACTGGAATTTGACTTGAGATAATTCTTGAACATAAAAATGATCATTATGTATTACTAACAGAGAAATTAAGCTTTAACCGCACTGCATTGTCGGATGATCACATCAAATATCCAGCTTTCTTTGGAATTTTTTGTTTTTTTAATGAAGTAGCCAAACGCTACACTGTAAGAGGCGCTAGTATTTTTCTTCGTTTTTTTTTTTTTTTTTGCACAGTGCACTTTGGACACTGCAAGTGCAAATTGTACCAGCGTAAAGATACAATAATTGTAATTTCGGCCCGGAATAGGCCCACGTCAATCAAGAAAAATCGTTAAAATTGACATATAAAAGTTTCAAAAAATATTTCAATGAAATTCAATTCCCCCAAGGCAGACAAATACAACCTTAATTCCGGGTATTTTGTTTTCAAGGTTTTAAGCCTTCTCCAGGATATTTACTTGGGCGGGAAGCCCTCTTATGGGGCTTCTGTTAATAGTAACATTATCTATCTTTTCCCTTTATAAATGGCATTTGATACAAAGATTTTTCAGTTCAAACGATTTTCCGTTATTAGCCCTGGAGGATGAGAAGATAATATTCATTTAGAGTTACTTAAACTATTTTTTATTATTATTATTATTATTATCTTAGAACGTCAGAACTTGGAACAATGAGCTTATTTGCTAAATTCTTCTTTGTCTCGATTTCTTTATACAGATTTCTTTGTTATTCGACTTCTTTATACAAGAAAAAAAAATATATCAGGGTTATTTTGAATTCAGTAATTTTAGATATCAATATTTGACTGATAGAAGAAAACTATAACAATAGAATATAAACGTAGCTTAAAATAAACGTTTTACGAATTATTTTGTTACAGATAAAAATGCTAAGCTAGAAAATTTTTTTGTAAATGCGGCTCCAGAAAACTAATGGTTCATAGACTGTGGAATAGTGGATAAATAACAGTTTATAGAGGTTTCAACGAACCCCTTGTAGTAAATCAAATTTATTCTACATCAGGGCTGTAACCAGGGTTTTGAAACAGACAAGCAAGCTTGGGGAGTGGGGTGGAGTCAATATGAGAGTTGTTTTACCCTACAAAATGACAGAAAAATTGATTTAACGGTTTTTTTCTTGATCTGGAGTAAGGGCTTAAATACAAAGATCTCCTGAGAAATAAACATTATTTTTATCGCTTCCGTTAGACGGCCCGGGTGTTTTGAGATATTATAGTAATATCCCATCTTTGTTAATCGCTGATCAATCGTTCGACAAAGTTTGCAACGCAGCTTGACAGTATGATATTTGTTTGCGATTTGGTCTTCCTTCATTAGGGGATATGGCTTTGACGTTAAAGTAATAAATTCCGCCTCAAT
Source organism: Artemia sp. Qi Xiang Cuo (assembly GCF_049724085.1). Taxonomy (NCBI): domain Eukaryota; kingdom Metazoa; phylum Arthropoda; class Branchiopoda; order Anostraca; family Artemiidae; genus Artemia; species Artemia sp. Qi Xiang Cuo. The sequence goes on from NC_142809.1 coordinate 23,402,459, forward strand.
AAACGACACTCATTTTACCCCTACTGATCTGCTACTCAAAACAGGGATTAAATTATATCGTTGTAACGATCAGACAATGAAAAAATTTACGTCAAAACAGGCGATACTACACACGGAACTACTTTGCGGTTTTTCGAACCATTGACAAGTGGAAGTTTAGAAACTAGAATTTAAAATCTCTTCCTTTCTTTTGTGGTTTTCCACATCTGAAAAAAATTTTTTCCAGTCTGCTACGTAGCCTTAACTACCACTTGTAGTAGTCTGGTTGACATGAACCTACGACAACCACTGAACAAAGGATAAGTGGGTAAATATTCGTGACCAAGAAATACACATAAAAAAAGAAACATTGTCAGGATTATTACATCAGAAATCTTTAAACTGAAAAGAAAAATAACTTAGGTTTATCTGAGAGAGCAGTCTCGTCTTACCGTTAGCATATATATATATATATATATATATATATATATATATATATATATATATATATATATATATATATATATATATATATATATATATATATATATATATATCCATTGTTCCATGGATGTGAATTGTGCAGTGGTCTATTATGCTGAAAAATTAGCAAAATATAAGAACATGTTAAGAAAGCAAGGCTTTCTTTTGAAGGTGTAGATTGTCTTTGAGAATTAACAGATTGTATATGTTCTGATTTTTACGGACAAAAATGTTGTTAAACCAATAAGCCAATACGCATTTGTTTTCATGGTTCAGTGTGGCAACACTGACGAAAATATGATACTAACCTAAAACTCCATAATTTTGAAACAACCAAAACAAACCTCTTAAACAATCACGGTTTTCAGGTGTGAACATACCTAAGTTGGGCCCAAAATAAAAAAATTATTTTTATATCCTTGGTACTTTAAGAATTTTAGGAATTCTAATCTGCCCGTGTATAGAATGTCCCACTTACCAACTCCAACTTACGACTAAGAGTATTTAATACTAACAACCGTAATAAAACCATAAAAAGGTACGAGCATAATTTCAGCCTACTGGTAATGGTAGACAATAAAAAAAGAGCGGTAGATTCAAATAGGCATAATTAGACATTGTTTAGATGAGATGCAGTATTTCTTGTTGTCAAGAAAACAACCTACACGAAGAGAAAACCGTGGGGTCTTCACTTAATTGCTAAGTCGCGATCAATCACTGAGTAAGACTTTTTTGCTAGCCAATTTTAAATAATATACTTAAGATAGAAGTATACGAGAGAAGTATAATAGTATACTGACATCAGGTAGGACTGGCAGATTTCGACGAAAAATAAGACATGAAGCAAGTCCAGGGCTTTCGACGAAGTCCAGGGCGCGAGAAATGATTTCTGCAGGTTGATTTATAATAGGTTCAGAATATATTACTAAAAAAATAGCTAATACAGAACGGATATAAGGTAATATTTCAGTCAAAATCGTTTGGCCTATGCTATAGCGTCTGCGAGCCCATGCTTTAGAATTCAAAAGAGGGGTCCTTCAAAAACCTTGGGGTTCCTAATACAGAATATGATTCGTAGTGCAAACTTTTTTCTAAACGACCCCTTTGAAAGAACAGAAAGAGTTGAAATTATAGTTTTCTCAAAAGATCATTTTTCTGTAAGTGAAGTTCTCTACTAGTCCTCAGAAAAAAGGTTAACAGCCAAACGACAGCCATACACGATTAAGAATTACTTTGTTCTTCAAACTACAAGAGGGTAGCATTTTTACAATACAAATAGTGAAATACTTCTAGAACAAGGCCTTTTTTTACAAGACTCAAAGCCCCCAGACCTTGATGGCTGAAAAGTCTTTAAAAATACGGGGCGGAATTTCCCCAAAATCATACATGAAACTTCGGGGCGGAATTTCCCCAAAATCATACATGAAACTTCCCAAGATACAACGAAGTTACACCAAGGGTCTACGGTACTGATTTTCAAACAATTCATTTGAAAGATGACCATCATGTCTATCAATGGCGTCGAAAGTGTTGTCATTTACCTCCGTGATATGAGCTAAATAGCCCGTACTGGGGTATGATTTAATAGAATGCCCAACTGGTCGAATAATTCTCTTTAAGGTTATCACTCCAATGGAAGTTTGGCCTACTCCTTGAACGCCTCCAGCCTAAGACAACTTTTAAGGTATCAGCGAGAAGATGGCATACATAAATAGGTTCAACTATCGTGGAGAGACCCCCCCCCTCCTCGTAAGACTCAAGAAGTGTCACGAACTCGTCAGAGAGTCCATAGGTAGCCAGTATTTGGTCCTTAGACTGATTACAAGTAACCTCAACGGTTCTAACAGTTTCATCTGGGACGCTGGAGTGTTTTGGAATATATTACACACATTTCTGCAGGATTAAGTAAAATATATGTCGAGAAGAAACATATAGCTGGTAGTAGCCTCTATTAAACTCGAAGAACTGTCCTACCAGTTAATGGAGAATAAGAGATTTGGTTGGTAATTGAGTATCCTAATATTCACCTTGATATTCACTAATAATGAGGCCTGTCATTGCTTGTATTCTGCCAATGGGAATATTGGTCAGGATTTTGTCTTTTTGTAGTTTTCTTTTCTGCCTGTCTTGTTTTTTTGCCTTCAATTATTGGGCTTTATCGCTCCGATTGCAGTAATTACAGTCACCTAATAGTCAGCATAGTTTATCCATAAGCACCTCATCATAAAAACGACAATTACTATTGAGTGGCCTTACCCATAAAACTAAACAGAGTGTATCTGTCCAAATTAAGTTATACGCTTTTGCCACAATGTATTTCATTTCAATGTTGACCAAAGTTATTATGAAGTCCTGTATTCTAACGAATGCATGAAGTCCACAAAGTAGTCAATACAGAAAATTCAGAAAGAGCACGAGTTCAATGCTTTTTCTGCTTTTAATTTTAAATTATCTGGTGAAAAAGATCAAGGAGTTTTGGTGTTAACTAGCTAAATACGCTTGAATATAGATATTTACTTATTTGTACATACCTTAGACTAGAGTAGCTTAGACTAGACAATTAGACTAGTTTGAGTGTCAAAACTAGTCTAGATTTATTGTGTTTGGTTAGATTAATTCATTTTATTGTGTTCGGTAGCCCAAATTTGTTTTATCATTGCTTCGCCCCATTTCTTCTTACAAAAAAGTATCCTTATAAAAGTGAAACTTAGTACAACAATACAATATTCCAGTTAATATAAAAAGGGAACTTAATCACCTTCACAAATAGATCATGGTTGGCTTTGCTACCCAAAACAAAGCTCTTATTATCCGGCAAAAATGATTTTATATCCGATTAAGAATATTTCACTTAATTAAAGCGAAAGTGAGGTAAAAAAATTTAGCAAAACAGTAATATTTTGTTTAGTTATAGGTGACTCACATTTTAACTAATCAAACTTAAGAAATTTGAACCAATGAATTATACATATACATGAGCAAAAGTTAAAACAGGTTGACCACTAAAAAGCTAGGTTTGTTTTTCCCTTTTACTACTCTAAATGGGATCTCCAAAACTTTAAACGCGATCTCCAATAATTCAACTACTGTCAACAGGAGTGTCGATCAATAAGACGGGGAAATTCCAGTGAAAAGTTTCATTCCAAACAGAAACTTCCACGATTCGTCTTAACTTTCCAAGTTAAACAACTATTATTTCCTTTCAAACATTCATAAACAAGATATGCGGGAAGGCTAGCTAGAGGTTTATAGACCTATTTCAAAATAAATGTTTATATTTGTCAAACCAAAGACAAGTTTTCCTTATATCAAAGAATAATCATAAAATCAACAAACTTAAGCGCTAGTATACAACTCGCAAGTGCAAAATCTGTGCAGTGACTACTTCAGGGTTGCCACCAGCTCAAAAAAAAAATCGCGATTTTTCTTCAAATAAATCCCGGAACACCGTTTTTAGACTATACAACATAGGGCTGCACATTGATGACGCAAAAATCAAAAGGCGTAATTCGAAGGACGGTGAAACGTGGTTTCTAGCTGCAACTAGCAACTGATTGTCAATATTCCTAGTATTATTTCTGTAAAAACGTTCTGGTGGATTAGCAGGATCTACAACAAATATTTTAGGTCAAAGCAATCCGCCAAAGTTCCGAGAAAACGTTTCGACGCATCCTCGTTTCATCGTTATTTGAATTTCCCGTCCAAGAATTGACGTCACGCTTCGCAGCCATATAGCGCGTCCAGACTACCCGATTCCTGGAAAATATGACGGAAATCTGGAAAAGGAATAGTCGTCCAGACTAGGCGGTTTTTTCAAAAACTAGGCGTTTTTTTAGAAGATATCCGTACAAATTTATCAGCGCTATCCTTATCAAATCTGTTTTTCTGAGCCAAAACCTATAGAAAACAAATTTAGAGCCTCAGTTAGACAATTTACCTTTTTTCTATTCAAAACCATCTTAGACAACTATTTTTATTTATCCCTTATGGTGTCTAATCGTCTCCTTCTTCTGGCATTTCCCCCAAAAAAGCTGTCCACACTACCACTTTCGTCCCATTTTTCCATTTTATGACCCTCTGATTCTTTCTGCCCAGAAAACGTAAAAACGGGACGGCATACCTGTCTACATTCCAAGATTTCCGTCCGATTTTTCCAGAAAATGGATAGTCTGGACGCGCTAATATTCAATATGGTTTGGCAAGCGGTAAAGTTGCTTTTTATCACGTCTTCACACGTCCATACCTGCTTTTCTGTTTAGCAAAAGTCTCGGCAATCAAGAAGGGGACAGCGGAACTATCATTCGTCTTACAAAAGCATCCTTTTAAAATAAGTATCCTTTTGAACAGAATAAGTAAAACGCCATACCGTACGCTTTTTAATTACCTTTTCTGATATTAACTTTGCCCGAGGCATTACACGGGGCAAAATGAACTACAATGACATGAGAAGAAAATCCTCGCTGTTTTGTTTTGAATTCGCCGCTCGTCGTTACATTGGAGTCGAACTTTCAAAATTCATAACCCGAACAAAAAAATCGTTGTGGTTTGTGGAAACATGTCCCCGATGTCGATGGATGGCAATTATCAATCTTTGGATTGTCTTGTTTTCTCAGGACCAATATTTATTGAATATTGTGCTTTTCCGTGATGATCGGTAAAATATTCAAGGCTATCTATCGTTGCCCCAGTGTACAAGCGCAAATCCAGAGGGAACAAACAAAAACAGAGAATATTCAGGACACCGTACGTAGCCTACAGGAAAAAAATTGGTAGATTATCAGCCAAAATCGTTGAAAGTGTCTTTTTAATCAAAAAATCCAGGTTTTTAGCAAGAATCCTGGTTTTTAGGGAAAATCCCGGTTTTTTTACCAAAAAAAATGCCGAAAATCCCAGACACAAAAAAAAAATCCCAGACTGCAAAAAAAAATCCCGGAAAACCGGGATTAATCCCGGACGGTGGCAACCCTGGACTACTTGTGCATTAGATTTTTTTATAGCTTATAGATTTTTAGGCCTGTTTTTATAAAACAGTCCGTGGTATCAAACTGTAAGTAGGAGCGACTCGGCTCAATAGTAACTGAAACTCTAAAAGAAAAAAAATGATAACAGTTAATACATCAAAAGAAATGGCCTTTTCTGCTGATACCAAAAATACTAAATTTCTTAAGTTTAATGTTACCTATAAAAAAATACGAGTCTGGGATAATTTACCTGATTTTCCAATAAGGAGGGAAATAACTATAAAGAGGGATCTAAATGAAAATCACGCCATCAGATGCAGTATATCAGAAAGTCCTACTTTAGAGGCTTCAAGCTCCTGTCGACAAAACTGTGCAATTTGATTTTTTTTTTTTTTCCAGAAGAAAAAAGATCATCGATGCGTGTTTATTTATTTTATTATTATGATTTGTTTTTTAGGGGGTGGTAATATCGAACCCATGGTCCAAGAAGATCAGGAGAGGGCTCATTCAAACGGGAACTAAAAGTCATAGTGCCCCTTTTAAGTAGAGCAACTAGGGCAAGATTAGGGCAAAAGATTGGAGGGCAGCTAGCCCCCCTCCCACATCCCCTTTTCCCCAAAGACATCCTATCAAAACTTTGAGATAGCCATTTTATTCTGCATAGTTGAAAGGTCAAATGATTATGTATATGGGGATGACATGATCCCCCATAGCCCCTTGGGAAAGGGCTGGAAATATTCTAATTGTTTACATATAATCTTTGTTATTGGAAACATACAGAAATTTCTTCGGAGGGGATTTATGTGAGAGGGGGAGGGGATTTTCACCGCGGAGAATTTTTTGTGGGGAGATAAGTTTCCAAGGGGAATCTTCCAGGGGAAATTTTACACCGGAGGAATTCACCACAATTCACACATTAATTTTATTTTTATTTGTTTTATTTTTAGTAATTAATTTTTGTTTTCCTTTCTCTTTGGGGGCTAAAATTTTTAAACATGGAGATGTTCCGGGGAGGAAATTGTCTGGTGAAATTTTCTACGGAGGGAGGACACGGATTTCCCGGCATTATTTGAAAAACGACCTGAAATTAAACAAAAAAAACATGTTTTTTTTTAAAGTAAGGAGCGACAGACATTACTCGGTATAGGAGGAGGAGGGCTCGTAAATCCCTCGCTCGTTAAACTAAGGTTTGACCTTTTGTCTCAATTCTTAAGAACGACTCCTGATAAACAAGGGACATTTAATTGGAATAAGAATTTTTCTTAAAGTACTAAAAAACTTAGACCACCTCATATACGGAATAATTTCTGTTCGTTTTAAGATTTAATGTTAAACGAACAGAAAACATGCCTGCCTTTCTGCAACAAAATTGGCGTGGAGAGGAGGGTGAATGGATAGTCCATTGGTCCAATATGCGTTTTCAATCGTTGAGATTGGAGACCAATGTATCGTTTCGGTTAGCCATAGACTAATTTCGCACCACCAGTTAAACCTTGGACCGAACTACGAGTCGAATCGAACCACTGCCTCGTTTTCCGTTTTTGACGCTGTCATTTGGATTTTTAGCAATACGCACCATATCAATGAAGTTATGAGCAACTCCAAATTTTCAGAATGTTATCTCAACCAAGAATTCTTGAAAAAAAAAAACATGTGGTAGGCTACAGCTTTACTATATCTCCTAGGATTATTGACTAGTGGTAAAAGACATATGGTAAAAGAAAGAACAAGGGGTTATACAAATTCAAAAATCGTATAATCAATTGATGCACACCAAGGGTGGCGGAGGTTTGCTTGACCCGAAGTGTACCATGCGTAGCGTGAATAGGTGCAGCGTGGCAAAACAGGCACCCCGAGATATGCCCCAGGTGGTGAGTGGGAAGGCCCTCTTGTTTAAATTCCCGCTTCAATTCTTGAACAATACGTGTTTATATTATTCAAACCTTTGGGGGAAAGCTTATCTCATTATCGGGCAAGTCAAAGAAATTATACTGTGCTTCCAAGTAATCTGCAGGTGACCTGCATATAAATCTGACATCCAAACTCCAGTTTGTCTACAATTTTTGAACCTACAATTTTATTCAGCTCAACTACGCAATAGAACAAGAATGATTTTACTACCAATTCAAGAAGCTCGTTTTTGCAAACATTTGGGCCGAGGTTAAATATTAGATTAGATGGCGAAAAAAACTACAAACTGTCAAGTTTTTTTTTGAGCGAAGGGTAGCTGTCAAAAATAAAAACATATCAAGTCCGATAATGGTCAAAATTCAATAGATAAGCGTGTATGTCAACATAGCCAAATCCAATGGCGGTGTCAGATTTTACTTGATTTCACCTCACACATGTTAACCCCCTTCTTTAGCACTAAGATCTTACTTTTAAGATTTTACATCTTTCTACACAGATTACCGTCATTTACTTCATCATTGTTCTAAGATCTTAGAGCTTACTGATGTTAGCAAAAAGTGCAAAGAATGCCATTTTTCTGCAACATAGAACAATGATGAGCAGTGATGTAATTTCGTCAAAATTCAGGGGGAGGGAACAAAAAAAGCACGAAGAACAATAGGGAATTTTTTTTTGCAAGACAGTGGAGATAATTTGAATGAATATTTCAGCAAGACAAAAAAATATAAAAGAAAAAATACTCACAACAACATGCAACCAATAAAACCAAATATTAAATTTTTTCAAAGCAGTCCCAGCATCCGTACTTCAGCGAAGTTCAACCAGGACTTATAAAATGTGAGGTAAAACAAGGCGATTCAATGAGATGAAAGAAAAATAATTTAAAACATGTTCTTATTGCTAATCCAGCCTTTTTGGCAGCTAACCTCAAAGGTCTTTTTATGACCAGTTCTGTGTTAATGTCTATTGGTTTTTTTTTAATATTTTTTAAGATCATGTTTAATTAAATTTGTGTATAGAGCATTTAATGTATATTCCTTTTTAGTGTAAGTCCCTATTTAAGGAAATATTATTATCAATCTTAAGTCTGATTTTCATCCAAGGACTCGCTATTTTCATCCAGGGGGGAGGGCAAAGTTGAAGCCAATTTTCCTAAAATGAAGTGAAAATGGTAGTAAAAACTGAAAAATGACCCATTTGGTACAATAAAGGTACTATATAGTACTATAAAACGCCTAGTTCTACAAATGCCAGACGCGAACCGAGGTCTGGGAGGAGCAGCTGCCCCACCCTGGTAAATTATGCCCCTGATGATGAGAGAACTATGATGATATGCTAATCATCGTTCTTAGACCGCTGATAAGAGCAGAATGATGAACGAAGTTTGCAAAAGAACAGCATAAGAAGTAAGATCTTAGTCCTAAGATTTCACTTTTAAGCGTTTTTTTTTAGCAAAAAATGTAAGATTTTAGCACAATGATGAGCAAAAGAACGGCCATGTTGTCTTTCAAAAGGTACACAACACAACAAGTAATTTAATGACCTTTCATATGCGACATCCTTTAAAACCAGGCATCGAACGAAGGACAAACCAAATACGCAAGAAAGCCATTTAGACTGCCCAATGAGTATCCTACCTTTCGCATTTGTTTGAAAAGCCATCAGCATTATCTCACAACTCCGCTCGTTTCTAAGGGTCATTAAACCCCTTCAGCTCCTGGTGGCATAGGATGGCAAACAGATGAAATTCCAAATCAAAGAGACCAGAAAGGGAGTGTTGAAGAATTTGTCAACATTTGATTATTGAAGGGGTGCGAGTTTCTGACACAACCCACACTGGTCTTCTGCCAGACAGTATATAAACAATAGATGATTTAATCCACACCGCAAACGAGCTGGTGCATTATTCTTGGCAAAGAAACCTAATCTAAACTTCTCTCGTCCAAGCATATTCAATTCAAGCTTTCCCTTGCAAGTTGGAAGGAATAAAAGCAGGTACTTATGTATTATACGAGAAACACTCGAGAGAAGAAATTTGGTTAATGCTAATGAAATAAAAGAAAAAATTACGAAAATATAATACATTATTAGCAAAATCTATATGCCCTGGGGGCATATAAGGTTTTTTATAGACAGCGTTGTCGTAGAAACTTCAAAAAGGGTTCATGCAGTTGGGAATTGAGAGGGCTAGTGACCTTATTAATAGTCAAAAGCGATCAGAGGCGAATGCCCCCCCCCACATCCATCATTTCCCCAAACACTTCCGACTAACATTTTGATATAACCATTTTGTTGAACGTAGTTGAATATAATTTTTACTTTACTAAAAACTTCAGTAAAGTAAAAATTTATGTGCCCAGAACGTAGAAATGTCCTTAAAAATCGCGTTGAAATAAGTTCTGCCTTCTGTTGACACACTGTTTTGTTTTGGGCAACAACCCCTTATCCTGGAAAAATATAATTGCCTGCTCTTCGGTCCTTGGCAAATCCCAAATCTTAATTTTAACATCCATGGTGAGACACTATTATATCACTATGCACTGAAAACTAACCGGTTATTGTCCTATCTGATCTCTGCAATCCAAATTCTCGAGTGTTTCTCGTATAGCACATAAGTAACTAAAATCATCTAACTAAATATGATTTAAACTTTTCCAAGTATCTACCGTACCCGGTATAAGTCTAGAAACACATTTGGGTTATATATTTGCACATTAGGGGGGGGGGGGGTAAAGCATAGCATATATTAAATAAGCAGCCTAACCTAACCTAGGTACCTTCCCCCCCCCCCTAAACCCCAAAAACAATAGTTTAAACAGTGTAAACACAATGACAAACCACGGTTTCCGGTCCATTTCTCTATTGACAGATACCCGTTTGATTAGTTTCCTTTAGCATTTCCCTATACAGTATATCGCATGGGTACCAGCTGTTACTAAAGTACCCTAAATTAATAGTCAATTGTTTCTATATTAATGTTCTTTCTTTTCTTTTTTTTCATGGAAACTTGATTATACAGAGCAAATCTAAGCATAGCTCTGATCTCAACAACGTGTAGCGTTCCCACCTTTCAACCAAAATGCATCTATTAAGTCTAAATGTTTTAAATTGGCTTTTTGTAAATTTTAGAGCTCTGGCTCCTTTGCACATTGACTCAAATTCTACCATATATTTATTAAATTTTTTTTATCTTTCTGATTACAAGGCAAACATGGCAATGTGGAACTCGAAAACCAAGAAACGGTAGACATGCATTTTCCAAACGGTTTTTGATATCCAACAAGTTAGCATTTGAATGCTTCCGAAGCCACTAATCAAAAATGCGAGCTTAAGATCGCAGTATAAAGATATTAAGCAGAATGCAGCGTGTCAGGGACGTACGCAGGGGGGCCCTCCGGGCCCGGGCCCCCCCTCGAAATCTCACGATTTTTTTTTCATTTCCCCATAATTTTCTATTTTTCTCACAGAATAATGGGTTTGAAGGATTTGCCCCCCCCCGAAACAAATTCCTGCGTACGTGCCTGCAGCATGTAGCTGATAAGTTCCAGAAATTGCAACTTTCAGTCTTTTATAATTATTAATAAAAAAAAAAAAGAATTCTTGTTTCTCGGGCTTACTCAAGGAATCTTCATAGCCTATGTCCATTCTCGCAATTCATAAATTATTCTGTATAAAATTATCAACTTCTACCTTAAATAGTTCAGCTGTAAATTTAATGAAACGACAGAAAGACATATGATTTTATTTTCTTTAATATCAGTTAATATAATAGGCAGGCTCACCAATGTGTGTCGATACACATTTTAATCCTTTTGAATGGATTAATTTCAATTCCATAGAAAATCATTGGGCTAAACAAGACAAATTTTTTACTATATATTTATTTTTCAGCGAGGCATAAATGAACGTAGCCTTTTGGATAGTTTGAGACACACAGATAGACACCCCCTCCAGACCTCAGAGCTCTGCGCTAAAGTTTAACTAGTCTTTTCCTTGATGAATTAAGCAAATGAAGCCACTTTTTAGTTGCAGATGTTTAATTTGCCGATCACAGTTCGTTAAATTCAAACGACAAATTTTACTGTTTAAAGCAAATACAAAAATACGAGCTCTTTTATTCTCGAAGCTTTGTGAAAGAGAAAAAAAAGGTGCCCATAACATAATTTCCAACTCAAAAATTTTGTATTCCGTTGGCTTCTTCTTGATATTCAACTTTGGTAACCTACAATCCACCCCTTACAAAAAAAGAAAAAAAACATAATCCCTTAAAGAAAAAAACACTAAATTATCGAATTCTTCTTAAACTAAACAATAGTATGTTAACGACTTTTGACAGATAGTTATATTAACTAAACTACTTAATGAATATATTATTATCAACCTTCATTTTTTTTTCAGTCATAATTGATGAGCATCGGTCTTTGCTTACTGTTTATTCCTATGAGTGGTTTGACGAGTCCGATTTTACTCAGACGTATGTGTGAACTCTGGATGAAAAACTAGCTCCAGCAAAATGACCATCTAAACACACAAGTAAGTTTCTTATGATAGTCAAAGCGTTTCTAACTTTGTACATGACTAAGATCTGAGCATTTCAGTTTCCTGGCCCTTCACCCCCTATTTATGCAATAATAAGGGTTTTCAAAGCTGTGGTGACAATTCGCAAAAACTAGGGGGGGTGCAAAATTAATTTATCTAAAGGGGGGGGCAACTGGTCATTTTTTCCACAAAAATACCAAAAAAAGGCATTTTAATATAACGCCAAAAAGGTATTTTTCTAAATCTAATGAGAGGCAAAAAATGTATACCCCTCCCCTATTTGACACCACAGTTTCAAAGCATTCAAATGAACTCCAACTGCCAACTTCTTTGTAACTTATCATTAAGTAACAGCAACAATTTTTTTTTTCAAATAAATCCCGATATAGATATTTAAAAAAAAAAGTTGCAAACATTCCAGGTTCCTAGGCCTTAGGTTCGATACATACTTCATCAACTCTTCGTTTCTTTAACGAACCTTAAAAATTCCTTAGAACATCCAGAAAGAGAATTGAAAAGACATTATTCATTGTGGGGGAGAAGACCGTCTTGAAAAAGCAAACGTCGACTTATCGAAAGAAAAGAATCGATAGATCAGACTTATGGCGAAGACGAAAGCGGATATGCCTTTTGTTCTTAGTCCTAAAAATACTAAAAAGGATATAATCTAATTACTTCAAAGTAATTAAATGAGACATTACAACGACATTGGACATTACAACGACATTGTGCAAGCGGATTATGAGGAAGATAGTATATGGCAGTGGGAAATTTTGTCTCCGTACAACAAAGTATAAGGAATAGATACCTGGTACTAATGTTTTGTTTCAATTTCTCTTGAAGCTCATATTGTAGCATAATTCTAATATAATTAGTACTTTTCCCTCAAAAATAACAACTTTTTGTCAATCTAAGGAGAGGAGTCAGGTTTTGGTAGCTTTTCTAAAGAAAACCTTATAAGAAAGAACTACTTAAAAGAACTCAAGTTAAGCCAGGAAAGTACAGGAAATCAATATGAAAGCAAAAGTGGAATAAACTCTACAAACTTCAGGTTACAAAAAGCTTGTTGATATGCTGTGTTTTATTGTTTTTAGTAAATTTCAGCTAACCCAATGCTTACTCGTCAAATATTGTCGCTTTCAGAGTTAAAATCGTAAGATATTATTTTATTTAAAAAGATTCACGGTTATTCTGTATGAATAATGGCCGTGGAAAGATATCGCATTGTATTTAGTTATCAAGGTGTCAATGGGTAGGATGATTTGCAAAATTTCAATTTTCCGCTCAGTCGGGTAGCAATTCAAAAATAAACTCTCAGCGAGAAAATTTATATTCATGTAAAAATAATTCCTTCCAGAAAAGTATGCATTGATGTAATTAACTATTAGTTTTAAATAAAGAATCAATACTATTAGCGTCGACAAAAATTAAATAAATTCTGTCATTTTGTGAATATAATTTAAAACAAGTCCACTTTCCCCTCAAAATAGTTAACCATTTTGATGAAAAGGGGTAATAAATGACTTCGGTTACAAATGGGCTGAACCCTACTGGTCAGCCCATTTGTAACCGAAACTCTGATAGGCCTAACAGAGGGATTTTTCCACTTTCGAAAAGTTATTTAGGCTACATTAGTCACCTTATATCACACGCGGCAGACGTCAAAATGGCGGAAATGTGCCATGCTGGCGTGATTTAGTACGACATTGCGTAAGAGCCCTGCATGTGGCAGTACTCAATGATGTACACCAGATGGCAAAGTCGACACGCCCTCTGTGCCACTTGCACCGACCTATTGATAGTAGACTGGTCCAGGGGACATATTCTGTCGCCAACTGGTGTACAACGCCAAGAGGTACGGTCCACCATGACCAGCGAAAATCGGAGAGACGACTTAATCAAACAGTTCGTGGTAACGAACTGTAAGTAGGAGCGACCCGGCTCAATAGTAACCAAAACTCTAAAACCGGCATCTTGATAGCAATAGATACATTAATAGAATAAGATTTTTATGCTGATTTCAAATATACAAGTTTCATTAAGTTTAGTCTTACCCATCAAAAGTTACGCGCCTGAGAAAATTTGCCTTATTTTTGAAAAAAGGGGGAAACAACCCCTAAAAGTCATAGAACCTTAATGAAAATCACACCATCAGATTCAGCATATGAGAGAACCGTATTACAGAAGTTTCAAGCTCCTATCTGTAAAAATATGGACTTTTTTATTTTTTGCTAGAAGAAAGATCATGGATGCGTGTTTATTTGTTTTTTTGTTTTTTTTTTATTTATTTCCCCAGGGGTAATCTTATAGATCCAGTAGTCCAAGAATATGTTTATAGGGCTCATCTGAACGGAAATTAAAAGTTCTAGATCCCTTTTTAAGTGACCAAAAAAATTGGAGGGTAACTTGGCCCCCTCCCACGCTCATTTTTTCCCCGAAGTCACAAAAATCAAAATTTGGAGATGGCCATTTTCTTCAGCATAGCCGAAAATCTAATAAGAATGTCTTTGAGGATGTCTTAACCCCCCACAGTTCCTAGGGGAAGGACTGCAAGTTATTAACGTTGCCCATTGTTTACATCTAGTATTGGTTAATGGGAAGTATACACACGTTTCAGGAGAGATTTTTTTCTGGTGGGGGGCGGGAGTCGGAGGAGGTTACGGGGGAGGACCTTTCCATGGAGGATATTTCATTGGGGGAAGGGACAGTTCTATGACGGGGGCGCCGGATTTCTCAGCATTATTTAAAAAACGATCAGATATTAAATTAAAAAAACAAGTTTTTTCAACTGAAAGTAAGGAGCAAAATTGAACCTTAAAACAAACAGAAATGTTTCGTATATGAGGGGTTTGCCCCCTAGTCAATACCTCGCCCTTTACGCTAAAGTTTTTTTTAGTAATTTCAAAAGAGCTATCTATTCTAATTAACCGGCCTTTGTGATTCAGGGGTTTGTGATCCGAACAAAATTCGAACTTTAGCGTAAAGCGTGAGGTATTGACTAGGGGTAAACTCCCTAATATACGTTATAAAAACATACAAATATAAAAGTTCGTTACGTAAGTTAATTCGTAAGTTACGTCAGAACAAAATTTCGAAAAAGCCGTTTAGCCAAAACAAGTAAAATTAATATACAAGTTTCATTCTGATTATTCATGTACGGTGAGCCAAAATCAAAGCTCCATTAATTAAAAACGTTCCGAAATTAAATAAAAAAAACAAGTTTTTTTTAACAGAAAGGAAGGAGCGATATTAAAACTAAAATCAAACAGAAATTATTCAGTATATGAAAGGGGCTCTCCCCTTCTCAACGCCTCGCTCTTTACGCTAAAGTTTGACTCTTCCACACAACTTTATTTTTTAAAACAATAAAAAACTTTAGCGTAAAGAGCGAGGCGTTGATGAGGGGACAGCCCTATTCATATACGTAATAATTTCTGTTCTTTTTAAGTTTTAATGTCACTCCTTACTTTCAGTAAAAAAAAAAAACTTGTTTTTTTTTTATTGAATACACTACACAATCTTAGACCTAGTAACAACGAAAGACAGAATTACAAGCTAAAATACTTCTATCTTTAATTATTCAAGTTACATTGTATACTCGACAGAGTGCATTTTTACAGAACAGATTCAACTCACACAAACAACCTTACCTTGATGTCCAGAAAGCAAACGAAAAAAATAAAATTAAAAGCCATAAGCGAAATTGAAAGACACGCGCAGCCCGGTGGGGACGTTACATCTTGTAGAAATTAGGAAAATGGATTCACAATCTGTAAAATTGGAGAGCCCATGATAGGGCACTGGAACCTCTACCCTCCCCGTTTGGTAAAAAAAACATGATACCTCATTCTCGATTAAGGATCATTAAGATACTGTTTAGAAAATGGTCTCAAATGTCTAAACGTTGATATTTAAAAACAAATTGAATTGTTAAATTTAGTCACATTAATTACGCTCCCTTGGATCCGGCTTGGAATCGGATCAAAATTGCTTTCAAAGAATAAAAAATTTTGAGATTATATTATTAATATCATAAGTCTAATATAGTCTACAATTTTATATGAGAGATGACAATTTTGCAGAAATAATCCAAAACGTACAAACAGAATGAAAAGCTAAAATACTTCCCTGATTAATTACTCATGTGACATAGAAAGATTGGGGAAATTTAGCTTTACAGAAAGCATCCAACACATTAAAAACAAAAGTTATTAAACGGGAGGGGTGTCATATTCTGAGAGGGTCTTATAATACTTGTAAGTGAAAATATTGAAAACGCCTTGATTTCAGAAACGGGAGAGGTGGGTCAAATTTGGTCAATCCAAACTTGCTCTAGTGAACTTATATAAACTAACTATTGATGTAAAGTGGAATCATACAAATAACAGGGTTATCAAGTATTATTACTGCTAACGCCAAATCATTTGTTCTTACTATTAAATCATTCACTTAGTGCTGCTAAAAATAACAGAGGCTACCATGCTACCATTTACGCAAAAAATATAGTAGCCTTGAATATTTTACCGATCATCACGGAAAAGCATAATATTCAATAAATATTGGTCCTGGGAAAACAAGACAATCCAAAGATTGATAACTGCCATCCATCGACATCGGGGACATGTTTCCACAAACCGTATCCAATCGCTTTAGTCGAAATCAATTCAGTCGATAGGATTCCCTCATCAGAATATAGTTCTTGATCACATAAATTAATCACTTGGAACCCTCGGAGTTTAGATTTAGCTCCCTTAGAAATCTTAGCAGAAATCAATGATAAATAGTCTGCATTTCACAGACAAACTATTCTTCATATGGTTGTAATGATAAGAAAAAAAAAATTATAAAACACCTGTATACTGGAGGTTCATCCCAAGGAGAATCTAACAGGACGAATTGCAATATAAATATTATCTTTTTCACGCCCCCCCCCCCCCCTTCACCTTTCCATGAAAAATGAATTATGTTGGACTTTTGTACTTGTGAACTAAACAGAATTAAAACATACTCCCAGAAAAGGAGTATGGGAGTCTTAAATGACTCCCAGAAAAAAAAGAGTTTTAGCAGTTAGAGTCTGTTTACTAAGTTGCATGGAATCAAATGTCGTCTTTCAGCGATACTTTTTTTTACCTTGTTGAAATCAAAATCGTTCTAACATTTTGGTCTACAAAATCGTACTCCCAGAATAGTGCCTTATGGCGTAAGTCCCCCCAAATTCATAAAAACACATTTTTGGTGCTCTTAATTGTCCATATAACATTTTCGGAATTGTGTTAAAGGATCATATGACTGTAAACCAAAAGATGGTAAGAGTTTTTTTTTTGTTTTTTTTTTTCTTGTGTTGAGTCTGTTAAAGGTGTGAATGTATGATGTTGATAATGTTTTTGTTTTTTCTGTATTTGTTTCATTTTTGTTTCTCCCCTGTTTTTTTCCTGGCCATAGAGCCTTACGGGGGAGTTTATATTGAAGTGTATTTTGTTGAGTTTATTGACTGAATAAATTGATTGATTGATTGATAAATTTTTCTGAATCGCAAAATCAAAGAGTTTTTTCGATTTGTCTATTTTTTCAACCTCTTTAATTGGTGTGCCTACAGTTAGGCCCAAGTCTCGACTTCAAAAGTAGACACGTAGCACTACTTCTAAGTCGGAATCGTTCGGGGTTAGTCAGGGAATTGCATAAATCTATCAGATGACTCTCCTAAACTATACCCAAAAAGAACTCATTTTACACAAGAAATTTCAATTCATCCAAAATTGGCATTTAAGGGTGTCGGAAGCCACTAATTACAAATATGGGGCTAATTATAATAAGGGCGCCCTAAAACAAAACACACAATATAACCTACAAATTTAATAAAAAGCCTTCATTTTTTACTGTACTTTGTATCAGGAATTCTTTAAATTTTATAATTTTTGTCTATGTATAATTGGAGGTCCGGGTGCAGGGTCCAAGCCCCTTCAACCCCTCCAACCTCTTAAATACTACATGTCACATTTCACCTTTTCTGAATAGTAATAGTTAAGGGATCAGCTTTGGAGCAGTTGTATGTGACCAAACAAGTTCCCCATATCAAAAGGCGATGAATAGCCTATGTATATGACAATTGCTGCTAAATTTCTACCAAGTTGCTAATTTAGGGTCTTTGACGCAACTAATTACCAATACAGGGCTCATAATTTTGACATGGAAGTTCAGAAACAAAACACTACTTGTAGTCTACAAGTTCCATAACTGCCTTTCATTTCCAACAACAGTTTGTACGGAAGTATAATTTGATACGGCACATTTTTGGCCGGTATAAATGAGGACCAAAAGCACAATCCAATAAATCTTTGGCTAAACAGAATTTGATGTTCACCAAAGTTGGTACTTAGGGTTTTTGAAATCAAGAATCATAAATATGAAACTGAAATTACATTTTGAGCGTCATAATATACAACACAGGATGTAGCCAATATGTTTCAAGTCAGCCTTTTGATTTTATCCCAGTTCGCATTGAAGAAATTTCTGAGCTTTCTGCTTAACAGATTAGAGGACAACATTGAAATATAGAAGTCTATAAACAAGAAGTGGCAAATGGATTTACAATCCTATATGCTTTGGGCAGGGGTTAGAGTCCTGGTGTCACTGGTTATTGGGTTTGGGACGGGGATCAACTTTGTGCCTCTGTAGGCCTAAGCTCAGCTAGGGTCGACCCAGCTCCAAATGGGTACCTGGGGAAATCCAGAAGGAGAACAAGGGAAGTGTTGTTGGATTTGGCCCCAACCACGCATAGCACTCCCGGTCGAGGGTGGGATATCAGGGCATCAGTACCTGCGCTACGCGGACCAGTGGTCTACATGTGAGAAAGTTTTTTTTTAAGAAGTATAAATAAGATTCGATAATTGCACATTTAGAGAATCGTTTATTTCTACCAAAACTGAAATTTAAGAATTTTTTAAGTCATTAATTAAAAATGAGACAGGGGCGAGGGGTAAAAACCAACTCGCCTCCCCCTACAGTCCAAAATTTTCTGAATTACTGGGCACTTTTTATTCAAATTATCAATTCTTTTTTTCTTTCACTATTAAATACCCCCACAAAAAAAAAAAAAAATTCTGTGCATATGCCTGATATGAGGATAAAAAACGCAATTTTAATATGTTAAAGTAAAACACAGCATGTAGCGGTAGTTCCAATAGCGATGATTAATTATCTACTTCTAATATTGGCTTACTCGTTGCCTGCACCCAGCAGCCAATCGTACCAAATTTCAAACTATCTCTTTACTCTAATGTTTCAATTTGGAACTGCCTTGGGCAGAATGGCCTCTTGTAACGTTCTTGAAAAATTGCCTACTATGACACTTGCTTTTACTTCTGTCCAGTTCTGTTGAGATAAGACAAGACCTTCTGGTCAGGAGCGTCCCGAGACTCATTTCATTTGGGGGGGGGGGGGGAGATCTTAGTAAATTTTACCGAATCGATACCTGAATTATGCCGACCTCTCCAGTGAACCTGGGCCTCACCCCCTCCACATTCTAAATTTACCGAAATCCTGGGCGCTTTTTATTGAAATTATCAAATAAAATTTGTATTTCATTATTTGTCCCCTGAAAGATTCCTGCGTAGGAGGTACTAAGCCGCATAACATTTGGATGCATTCCCAAAGAGAATTAAACTGGCTTTTATAAACAAAAGCCAGTTTTTTTTTTTTTTTTTTTTTTTTTTTTTTGACTAGACTGAATCTTTAGGATAGATGTTTTTATGAAATTTGATAAAATATGAACTCGAGTTTTATGACAAAATTGGAAATCCCTTCTACATGCTCTCAAGCATTGAGTGTGACATATTTTAGACGCAATAGTGAAATCACATTTTAAAAAAGTGCAAAGATTGGTACTACTTGAATCAACAGCCAAGTTCGTGACTAAAATATAACCCGTCCTTGCCAAACGGCATGAAAGAAACCTTTCCATGCTATTGAAGCCATCAAGATAAATCTTGCAATTTCATGATAAGAGCTAAATGTTTGAAAAGGTCGCCTATGTTAAGCATTCCCTTAAGTTATTTAATCTTTCTTTCCACCAAAATCTCTCACGCGATCTTATATTTCAAATTAATAATGCTATTTGACCAAATTAAACTTTTTCTGGTGTGTAGTACTAAGAAAGAAATCTGTCAACAGTTTTACACGTTGAGTAAAATAAATTAGCCCAAATAATTATATTCTAGATGGGAGTAAACACATAATTAGTTTAATTCTTATAAATATTTTTGCTTTCTCAACTCTTTCTTAACTCAGTAAAAACTGAATAAGTTTAAACATATTTACAGAAGTAAAGACCCAATTTACATATATATACATATATATATATATATATATATATATATATATATATATATATATATATATATATATATATATATATATATATATATATATATATATATATATCAGGAGCGGATCCAGGATTTTTTTCGGGGGGGGGGTACTAATTTTTGACTTTTTCGGGGGGGGGGTTACTAATTTTTGACTCACTTTTCGACTAATTTTACTGATTTTTACCTAGGTTTTACTTATTTTCGACTCGGTCAAAAATTTCGGGGGGGGGGGGCCGGAACCGGGTAACCCCCCCCCCCCGGATACGGCCTTGATATATATATACACACATATATATATATATATATATATATATATATATATATATATATATATATATATATATATATATATATATATATATATATATATATATATATATATATATATATATATATATATATATATATATATATATATATATATATATATATATATATATATATATATATATATATATAAATATATATATATATATATATATATATATATATATATATATATATATATATATATATATATATATATATATATATATATATATATATATATATATATATATATATATATATATATATATATATATATATATATATATATATATATATATATATATATATATATATATATAGATATATATATATATATAGAAATATAACCTCCTGGGACCTGGTGTCCACGTCTGTGGACACCCCCATAAAATATTTTTTGTGCACAGGCCTCACCATCTAGCAGAGATTTCGTCGTTTCAACGTGCTTTTTGGACCTGGAAAGCCATATACGATTTTTTTCAAAAAGTTTCTACGACTTTTAGTAGTGTTTTTACAAACTAGAAACGGCTAAAATAAGGAGATTAAAAAAAGCAAATTTGAGAAAAAAGAAAAAAAAAAGAAAGTGATGAAAACGAGATCTGAGAAAAATAAGGTGTACTCTCTTGAGTGTTGGCAGCGCGTCTAAAGTTTTGTAAGCAGGTAGCCCGATAGGTGCCGTCTTTTGGAAATTGAGAAACCTCTATGTCCACGTCTATGGACGGGCGGTTCCAATGGAGTAAAAAGCTAGGGTTGATTTTTCGTAGTTCAAATCTTGATTCTAATAGGGATAGCAGAAGCCAATGACTGTTTTATTTACTAAATTGGCAACAACCTAGCCGCCACTCACCCATAAGAAATCGCCACCCCTGTAAAGTGCCCCGACCCCCCCCACATCTGGCTCCGCGACCCGTGTCTTACTTACGTTATAAAAAACTTTTATTACCTTTTTTGCAAAAAAAATAAAACAAAATAACAACCCGTAAGTCTGCTAAAAATTAAACTATTTTGTATATATTATTTTTTCATTGTTGAATATTTGGTTATTTTATTTGTTAACCTTTTTATTTTTTTATTTTATGACCTTAAAAATATTTTATAGTTATGACCTATATTTATGACTTTTGTATTTTGTGTTTTCTGACTGTTAACTGTCGTGTTTTCGTTACAGTGGTAACTATGTGTTGTTATTGTATTATTTTTTTTACTAAGAAATACAAATTTGGTCCACTAGGGTTTGTGATAGTTCTTTTGCCAATCTCTATCTATCTATCTATCTATCTAGCTAATAGTTTCAAGCTTACTGAACCTGTTCCTTTATTGTAGTTTCCCCTGATGACACCCTTGGAATGCTTTGTGATAGTGACCTGGACCTCTCTGATTTAGATGATGATGAGAAATAGATAAAAAACCACTCCTTGTCGTGTTCAGACTGTGATGATGAATCAGCTGTTGCAGCCATTCCGTCATCAAGCAGTTATGCTGTTCTTCCAGATGTTGAAAATGAAGAATCTGATGATGACGTACCCTTAGCAACCCGTGCCAAACGCTTGAAGGCTGACAAAGTAGCAGCAACCTTGTCCTGGAGGAAGTCTCAGCGGTTCGATAATCATCATGGCCCGGACATGGGCCCCGCTCATTTCCAGGACCACGACGATTGGAGTACAGAACAATTCTTTTTGCAATATTCTTTTTGCATGAACTACAACTATCAGTTGGCCCACCACAAAAGCTTGAATGTAACTCCAGACGAGCTGAAAATTTTTGTTGGCATTGTCATCCTGAGGGGGAACCTCAAGTTTCCTCGGATCCGCATGTACTGGTCTGGGAAGTTTAGGGTGGAAGCCATATCACAAAAGATGACTCGAGACAGATTCTTCACAATCCGGTCAAACCTGAAGTTCGTTGTTGATTCAGAAATCTCAGACGAAAAAAAAACCAAAAAGAGTCTTTGGAAGGTGCAGCTGATCCTTGACAACTTCAGGAATATCTGCCTCCAGTTGCCACGTGACAGGAACTGTTCAATTGACGAACAGATGATACCCTTTCAGGGTATGTCAACTCTCAAGCAATATGTCCCTAACAAACCCAATCCAGTTGGATTAAAGAATTTTGTCCTTGCCAGCTCCTCAGGGCTGATACTTGACTTCCAAATCTACCAGGGAGCCACCACCCTGGGAGAACAGCTGGGAGCACATGGCTTGTCAGTTGGGATCGTACTGCGCTTGTCTGAGACCCTACCAGAAGGTACATACCTCTATTTTGACCGATTCTTCTGGTCTGTTAAGCTCCTCGACATGCTGGCTGAAAGAAAAATAAATGCGACCTGAACTATCATGAAGAACCGATTGGGCGCCAACGGCCCAACGCTTTTTACCGAAACAGAAATGAAAAGAAAGGGCAGAAAAACCTCTGTCATGTCTTTGCACTCAGAAAAAAAAGCAGCCGAGACCTAGGGGTTTGATGACATAGTGGTTCTCCTGTCTCCAAACTGCAAAGGTTGAGAAGAGGAGACAAAGGTCAAACGGCATGATACGGGCTAGGGGTCTTACGTGCAGGTCAAAGGTCCACGAATAGTCTCCAACTCCACCACCTACATGGTTGGGGTCAACCTTGTGGATCGCATGGTCAGCTATTACCGGTTTGCGACGCGTACTAAAAAATGGACTGTGCGTCTGTTTCATCATTTTGTGGATGCTGCACTAGCCAATGCATTTCATGAGCTGAAAGGCCATGGCCCAGAAGTTTCTGGTGACCTCAAACACCTCATTGATCTTCGTTTCAACGTGGCCGAGTTTTTGCTCAATTCTGGAAGATCGGAGTCACGAGTTCAAGAAAATAGTAACGAAGAGCCATTGGGTGAAACTCAACACCGTGTTTTGAGTTAGAAAAAGAGGCCAATCCCTCCACCATATGCCAGAGCTGCACTGCATCTACCAGAATTTTTTGACTTGGCGAACGGGGCCCGATACAGAAGGCCTGGATGCTGCAAAAGGTCAAGATGGATGTGCTCGCAGTGTAAAATCATTCTCTGCTTGACACGAGACAGCAACTGCTTCAAGATATTTCATGAAGAGTAATGTTTTGTTTTCAACGTTTTGACATATCTCTTTTAATAGACGAAACAGATTTTTACTATACTCTTAGCTCGATAGGGACCCAATTTCCACACCTGTGGACGTCCTCCAGAGGGAGGGAGGGGGGTCAACTTTTTTTTTTAGTTGATCAATGGTCAAAATGATTTTTTTTAAGTCAACTACAAAGAAATGAACATAATCAGAAAAGTATTTCTATGGTCAGGTCTCAGGAGGATAGATATATATATATATATATATATATATATATATATATATATATATATATATATATATATATATATATATATATATATATATATATATATATATATATATATATATATATATATATATATATATATAGATATATATATATATATATATATATATATATATATATATATATATATGATATATATATATATATATATATATATATATATATATATATATATATATATATATATATATATATATATATATATATATATATATATATATATATATATAGATATATATATATATATATATGATATATATATAGATATATATATAGATATATATATAGATATATACATATATAGATATATATATATATATATATATATAGATATATATATATATATACATATATATAGATATATATAGATATATATATAGATATATATATATAGATATATATAGATATATATAGATACATATAGATATATATATATATAGATACATATAGATATATAGATATATATAGATATATATATATATATATGACAAAGCTTTTAAGAAAGAAGGTGCTAATGAAAATTCTTCCTTAAATCCTATCTACAATCACTGTGCAAAAATGGAACGCCCCCCCCCCAAAGAAAAATGTCTGAGGGCTTTCTGATGAACAAAGAAGTTTGTCAAATAATAATAATGATACTAGATAAGGTGCTTTTTAAATAACGATGAAGGATTTTACTGAAAAAGACTAGGAGACCCCTGAACTAGACACGCATCTTAAAATGACATTTTAGGAAACTGTTCAATTTAATTGCTCAATAAAATAAACTCAGAATCAGGTAGGCTATAGTAAAATCGGTCAAGACATCGGGCAGAAGTATATATCCTAGACTGTAGACGGGTTTAAAACCACATGAAACACGCCAAAGCAAAAATAATTTTGGGCTAAAGTTAAAGAAAGAGCTTATTTTACTGAATATTGAAGGAGGTATACAGCGGGCCAAGAACTGGTGGTGGAGGGGGGGGGGGGAGATCAACGACCCATGGGGAAACAAGAAGACATTAAAAAAGAATGTATAACAACAGTAGGATAAGATATATTCCCCTTTAAAGCTTGGTGAAAACAGCTCATTGTAACACTTCCCCCTTTCCCCTTTCCAGCAGCGCTCAAGCATGGGCCCTACAATTCCATAATTCGCACCAACTAATTTCGGTTGATCTCTTTTAATACCCCCCCCCCCCTCCCTAAGAAGAAAAAAAAAATTATATTTGTGCCAATCATTATTTCCACTGTTGCTTACCATAAGCAGGTTTTATTTCAAATCAAATATTTGGCATGGTAATACCTATCAACTCGAAAATAATTATCGTAACATATTTGAAAAACTGTATAACTCTGCCCCTCAGAATGGGGAAGGGGGGTTAGGTTTTAAAATTCTATTAGCCATTTAAGTATTACGGTCTGTGTCAGAAACGCATCATTCAGTCAATCCTTAGCCGTAAAAGGCATGTGAAATCTGATACAGCTAAGGCCCTTACTTATCAAGCATAGAAACACTACCGACAGACTGGTAGTAGCTTGTTTTATCAGCGAAATTAGGTAGTTTTGAAATACTAAAGGTATAATCCAATGACTCAAAATTCAGGAATTTATTGAGCAAAAATGACGCACAATGAATTCGTGCCAAGAGCTGTTAAATCAAGACAAAAAAAGAAGTCTTGTATAACCAAATATTTCATGGCTTTGAATGCAGACGGATTTGTTGGCCTTGTGAAGGTGGTCCGGAGAAACGCATTGTTTTCCCAATTTGCAACTCGTTATATCTACACTGCCGTAAAATCAGGTTCATACACGGTTATAGGCAATAATCATCAATCGCAATTGACGATTGCCAGTATGTGCAGAGGAAATTTCGTCGTGAAATCTTTACAGCTATGCTTAGCTTTTCAGGTAAACGCTCTCATCTCCTATGGCGGTTACTGTTGTTTCGAACGAATTGTCTGATAAAAGGTGAAACCTTAATTATTCGACAAAACATCTAATATTGCTCAGTAAAACAAGCACTCGCCACCGAAATTGCTAAGACGAGCGAAAATTGCTCCTGCAGAAGCCTCGAGTAAGCTGAAAGTGTTACTTCGAAACTGTTATTTGTTTATTATTTGAACTGTTCAGATGAAAAATCGATAAGCTTAATTGTTGAATCTTTCCTTTTATATTAAAGCGTCAAAGTACTTGACCGGCTTTGAACTTTGAACGTTCATAAAAAATCACCCCAGAAGAAGGAAAGCCTAAAAATGACAAATAAGATTATGGTCATTGAATACTTTGTTTTAGAAGCCGATTTGACGAGCTCCACAAAAATGTGGCGACACAAATTCTCCTTACTTAAACACAGAAGTAAAAACACAGAAAAAAAAAACACAGAACACCAAAACACCATTTCCACTAGATGATTGGAAGATTAGGTACTGGTGCATTATATGGTCGCTTTTATATAGTGTGCAAGAAACCAGACACGAAAAACCCGCCAGACGGGTTAATTCAAGAGACCGCTATAGAGAAATGCGATGCAAAGCGTGGTTTTCATTGCGTTTACGATATTTAAACTGTTGTTTTTTGGGGTTTAGGGGGGGACGGACCTAAGTTAGGTTACGTATTTAATATATGCTATGCTTTACCCCTCGCCCCCTAATGTACAAATATATAGCCCAAATTTTTTTATAAACTAGGCTATTATATATTCATCCTATTTTACTTTATTTCATTAGCATTAACCAAACTTGACTTTTTAGAAGTGCCCATATGATGCACCAGTACCGAATATTATAATCCAAATCAGCCATAGGTTTCCGTTGTAAAGTGTCAGAGTGCATATACTATTAGTTTTTTGGAGTTGATTGATTTGACAGCTCAATAATTCATTTATAGAACGAAACGCTAACTTTATGCAACACTATATTATAACTATCTTAAATGTTTACATTGTGAGATGTAATGTAAACTAGCTCCAACAGAGGGCAGAATTAACCCTAGAGGGGGTAGGGGGAATACTGAACATTATAGTACCCGATAAAAGGCGAATTACAGCACCCACAAACTTTCTGCAACCTCTGTCTTCGCAGAAGGTGCAGATCCGTACTCTCTGGTGATAGCCTATAAACAAACAGGAATTCAAGGAGGCACACTTGTGCCTCTATAAAGAGGCGACCCACCACAATGTTAAGCGATATCAGGTCCTAGAGGTCGCAGAGAGACGGCGGTAATTGCATTTTGTAGCCCAAGCTCAAACTAAGAAACTTGCAAAATTTCATCCTCCTCCGACTTTATCTTCATGGGGTAAACTGGGCCGGAAGTTTGGACCCTCCCACCACAGCCCCCTTTAACGTTGTCCGATTGGGCTGAAATTTAGAGGTTAGGCTTTCCTAGGGCCCGGGAGCTTATCCTCGAAATTTCAGATCAATCCGATCGCTCCTTCCCTGTTTTCAAAAAACCAAATATAGCCACTTAAAATTCATCATTTCTTTTTTTTTCTTAGCCACGCCTACAGGCCACAGTTGGCAACTGATCTGGGTGAATGAGGACTCATTCGAAGCAGAATTCGACCTGTTAGGGCCTTTTGATATTTTCAGACCAAAAAAATTATCCCCTGAATTTACATTTACGAAAAACCTTGTTTTCCTATATTAGCCCATGTTAATTTTTCCCACCACAACCCCCCTTTAACGTTGTTTGATCAGGCTGAAATTTGGAGGATAAGCTTTCCTGGGGCCTGGGAGCTTATCCTTGAAATTTCAGCTCAATCTGATCACTCCTTCCCTGTTTTCCAAAAACCAAATATCAAGTTTTGCTTGCGTCAAAAAGATTCATCACCTTACTAAAAAACAATTTTAATTATTTCTCTTTAGTGTAGCGGTGAGATTCCTGACTGCCAGGTGGTAAACCCAAGTTCGATTCACCGTTAGGTCAAATTTTTTATATACTGAATTATTTGAAAAAATTATGTTTTCTAAAGAGTTAAAGAGGCTGAGTTACAAGGTCGACCCTTAAAACACCCTGTCGAGAAAGAAAAGAATAATACACAATCATGTAACAGTTAGTCAAGTAATAATAAGTAATAAACTGTACAAAAACGTGCAGAAATTATTTGAAAAAAACTACGTTTTCTAAAGAGTTAAAGAGGCTGAGTTACAAGGTCGAACCTTAAAACGTACAGGGATTAGGAGGCACAGTTGGGGGGCTGCCGCCCCCAAACCCCCGCTTTCGCAGCCTGTAAATAAATAAAAAAGTTTTTTAAAGTGAAGGTAAGGAGCGACATTAAATCTTAAAACGATCAGAAATTATTCCGTATATGAAAGAGGCTGTGCCCTCCTCAACGCCTCGCTCTTTACGCTAAAGTTTGACTTTCTCACAACTCTTTTTTTTAACAATAAAAACTTTAGCGTAAAGAGCGAGGCGTTGAGGAGGGCACAGCCCCTTTCATATACGGAATAATTTCTGATCGTTTTAAGATTTAATGTCGCTCCTTACCTTCACTTTAAAAAACTTTTTTTATTTATTTACAGGCTGCGAAAGCGGGGGTTTGGGGCGGCAGCCCTCAACTGTGCCTCCTAATCCCTGTACGTTTTAAGGTTCGACCTTGTAACTCAGCCTCTTTAACTCTTTAGAAAACGTAGTTTTTTTCAAATAATTATTCTAAGGAAGCGAAACTTCAGTTAAAAGATCAAAAATTTGAAAAAACACTGGAATCAAAATTACTCCACGGAAATTGCAAGAAATTACAGAACCAATGGTAAGAAATCTCAAGTGTCCAAGAAGGTGCAGAACGAAGGCTCCACTCCCCGAGTACAATCCATACGATCGCTATGCAAATACTTCAATTAAACTTGAAATGTTTCTTAATAAGTTACCTTTTTCTCAGTCATTACATATAGGTGTTTTTTCTGAGGGTCAAAACTTAGGTCAGGATTTACTGGCTTCCCTTCATCAATAACAAGGTCTCCATATTCCAGAGCTAGTCGTGGAGCTCCTCCAATCGCTCCTTGATTTGTTTCAATTACCACCTAAAAGAAGAATATATAATTAGTTTTTTTTTTTTTAATCACTATTGTTATTTTTCTTTATTGTTTGTCCTATTTTGTGCCAAGCGCTTAGCCTTACCAGTTGTACTTTGTAATTTGCTTCTTTTTTGTCACCTAGAATTCCATTCAAACTCAACTTAGCGTTGTAATTACGCTTCTGGATAAGGAATCTTCTAAAAAACAAAAATCATTCAGAGATCCTATAGGAAAATTCAGGTCTATATAAACATGAAATGTCCTTTGAGAGATTTAAAAACCAATTGTAGACTTCCATTCTACCTCTCGCCCACAGTAGACAGAATATATTCTCTCTACTATGCTCTCGCCTAAAATTGAAAATGCTTTTCTCCGATGTGATGATTTATATGCTCGACAAACAGGTTCAGGCACATGAGCAACGGAGCTGCCCAAAATCTCTCAATTTTTATAATTGTTAATATTTTCGCAGAATTATAAAATAATTCACATGCATAACATTTTTTAACACCCATCCCTAAATATATATATATATATATATATATATATATATATATATATATATATATATATATATATATATATATTTGTTCCCTTGTGTATGAGGAAATTTTCCATTAATTGTTGCTATTGGATTTTAAAAAAGGCGAAAAATAAAACAGAAATGGGTACTTGTTAATAGTACGGAACACGCCCAAGAAGTGAAGTTATGCTATTCCTAATTAAATATAAATTTAAGTTTATATAATAATATAATTTGGGCTATATATTCGCACATTAGTTTGGGGGGAGGGGTAAAGTATCTTGACAGCGCCCCTAAACTAACGTAACCTAACCCCTCCCCCTCAATGTGCAAATATATAGCCCAAATTATACAAGTCCATGTGCATTTTTTCTAAAATGCATTGTATCATCCGTCACTTGTTTTTGTAGCATGAAGCCGGTTATTTGAGATGTAACCTAAGCGTAATTTTTGAGTGTGTTCCGTATAACAAGTACTCAGAAATGACTAGGAAGGCTAAATTCAAAAATACATGGTAACTACACTGTTTCTAGATCCCGTTGTTTTTAGTTGTTTTTGGAATGTGATATTGTGATTCATAAAAAAAATCAAAACCATTGAAAAAAAAAATCACGGAAGCTAAAATAAATTAAATTTTTTAACTCAGTTTATGCATGAATATGGATCATAAAAGTCATTGAACCTCATAAATAAGTATTGAAAAAAGAACCAACACTAAAAAAATTTATCTGAAAACTAAGCTAAATAAAACTATTACATAAAACTTTGGATTGATGAAAAGATAATGATCGTATTTTCGAGTTAAATGTAAAATGCTCTACTAGAATCACCAATTTAAGCTATAGTCAAAATAAAATAAAATTATATTTCCTTGTGAACAAGGTTTGGTGAAAACAACCGCTAAATTGAAAACTGTTTCCCTATTCAGTTATCCAAGCGTCTAAATACCCCCAGTCAGACAACAACAACTTCAACTTGTTCTCGCCAATAATCTTTTTCCTGTGTTCAAGTTCCAAGCATTTTCATTTCCTGGTATCCAGAAATTCTTAAGTTTTCTTGCTTACAAATTTCTTTTGTATTAATTTCAAGCTCAAACTTTGGCAGCAACTTTGACTAGCATTGTGCATTGTTTTTGTTAATTTTACAAGCAATATCGTAAATGACCAATTTACACCAGCTTGTGGATATTGACATTCTATTTTTCATTTGGGGCACTGCGAGCTGGACATAACGGGCAGGAAAATGTTAAAACTTCTCCATTGAAAATCTTCCACTACAACCCTCATATACGAGTATTTGGAATCTTTCCACATGAAAAACTTGCCCGAGCTTGTTATACTAAGTCCACCATTAACTAATAAATATTCCATTTCACCACAAAGGAAACCGAAGGCCTTGCAATAAAACCGACCAAAACTCGTGAGAAGGGTAAACAGTTGAATCATTGCTACCTGGCCGAACCACTAACAAACAATCAACTGTTTATGCACGTTATGGGAATACAAGCTTAAGTTTAATAGCTAAGCAAACTGGACCTCGTTTGCAAAAGCCTCCAGTCTAAAATGTTAAGACAAAAAAGCTAATAGTTGCAGTCTTAAAAATACATTTAGCTAACATAGTTCACTTCAAACCTCTATATTTTTTTTATTTTTTCACCAATTTTCAACGAATATTTAAAAGCCGGTGGAGAAGTTTTTTCATAATTTTTGAACAATTGGGTAGAACTAATATTGGTCTCCATTCTGATATGTCAGTTTAACTTGCCTCACTACGGCCATACATCACTCTTTACAAGACGGCAACTATCGGATGCAAACATTATATCATTCAACACATTTTCCGCACTCAAACAAACAAGCAAAAACGAAAACATTCACTACATTCTCCGTATGATGATTGACAAAATAAAACCAAACTAGTGATATTTCTTCCTTTTTTCATTTTTATCCACTGATTATTTCTGGGACTTGTTCCACTTGACTTCTAAACAGTTGAATATATTGTTTTTAGGCTGAAGAGAGCACCAAACCAGTAGAAAATGTTTCAATCAAATATGCCACACATCCCCCCCCCCCGTGTGTAAACAGAGGAGGGGGTGAGCTCATTTGAGAGTGGAGTTAACTCAGTCAATTGAAGCTTGCAAATAATAATGTCATTCGTAACCATTTCACATAGTGTATGGACTGCATAATGTCTACGGATGAACTTGTGATTGAGCAGTGATGTGAGGTTATATACATAGCGAAACTGGGGTGGTTATATTTATAAAGGACTTCAATGGTTCCACGTCGATCAGCTATCCCATAGTTTCTGCTGAATAAAATTTGGCCCTTTTTGGGACAACATTTTCATTCCGCAGCACAAAATGGCAAAAACCGGTATTTTGCTGGGGCGTTATCTTTTCTTTCGTCTTCGTTTAAAAAGGGGCTTACTTAAAAGGGGCACTAAAACTTCATTGCTCAATAGGAACATTAAACATGAAAAAAGAAAGAAAACTAACTAAAATAGGGTTAATTTCAATTTAAAGTAAAGAGAAATGTTAAAACTTGACAGATGAAAAAAATCGATATAGCAAGGGGCTTCCCAGAAGAATTTTAGAATGTAACAATATAGGCCTAACCATTTCGTAATTGCAAGTGGTTTATTTACCGATTTTTTTTTTCGAGATATCTGAACATAAAATACAATAATTTAGAACAAATAAAACTAAATGAGCTCAGTAAAACCAGTACAATGTGCTAAACTTTCTTTTAACTTTTCGTCATATTGCTCTACTTTTAGAGCATTCATTCTCGAAGTGTTAAGATAAAAGAGCGCAATTTTAGTGCAAAGAGAAATGGTCGGAGGGGGGAATTAATATGATAATTTATGCTCAACTTTTGAACGTCACTTTTTACTTTTACTTGATAAAACTAAGGTGAAAAAAAATTGATATTTAGATGCGATAATATACTTAGCACAACATTTATATACTCGTATCTTACAGGCAACAGTGTTTGTTAGAATTTACAATTAAAAATTGAAATGTTGTTATTTAAAAAAGGAATAAAAAATGATAAAGAAAGAAGCATTAAAAGTAGGATAAAGATAAAGTTTTAAAGAGATTTGACAAGTATTAAAAGCAGGATAATGATAATGTTTTAATGAGGATTGAGCAGCCAAAGGGGAAATGAAAGATGGGTAATAAGGGTAAAGGAAATGAAGTAGGAAGATAATGAAAGATTCTACCATTGGTATTTATTTGAAAAGGTGGAGTGTTTCATTTCTTTCTTAGTTTTTTCATTTATTTTTTTTATATTCTTATTTTGGGGGACGGGGGTAAAATAAAATTATATATCGGGGGAAATAGAGGTTGAAAAATAATAAGAAAAGTGTAATTTAAGGTCAAGATGGAAGGGCTGCCCTAAGGGGGAAGTGAAGCCTGAGATATCGGATGAACCTAAAAGGTATAAGAAAATTGAAATGTAGTATACCTCTATTTTTATACCCTGGTATATTTTGGAATGCTCAATTTTTATATAATTTTAATAATTTGAATTTTTTGAAGAATTTATTTTCATTAAGAAAAGAGTAGGTGACATTAGATAAATTATGATATATTTTTAAAGAAAATTTGAAGGTCACCGAGAGGAGATGAGGTGGGTTTATTTAAAAAAAAACAGAAAAAAAACAGGCAACAGTGTTAGATAATGAAGGCGATGGGCGCCTGATCCTCGACCCAGTTTTGGTGATTCTGGCCATAATAATTACAATAATGCAATCAACTCTAGCTACAACCCAGAGGGGAGGGGTGGGGGGGTGTAGGGGGGTTTGACCCCCCCCCCCCGAAATGTTTGTTTGACTCGTAAAAACGTATCAAAAATGAATATAAACAGACTTTGTCTGCGTTTTTTGAAGTTTTTTGTCTACCCCCCCCCCCATGAAAAAAATCTTTGAGTAAAACCCCCTCCGAAAAAAAACTGGGTACGACCTTGCCTAGCTATACATAGAACTTAGCCTTAGGTCACACTTAAGGTTGTATCCAGGGGGAGTTACGGGGTTTGAACCCCCCCCCCCCCCGAAATTTTTATCCGACTCGTAAACCCGTAACATAAATACGGTGAATCCAAAAATGCATATTAAAAGATTTTTATGCATTTTTAAAAGTTTTTTCGTGACCCCCACCCTCAAACAAGAATCCTGGATACGCACTTGGTCACAGCATTTCCTAGGTCCTAGGAAAATACAGGATAAATACACCAAAAAGTTGCATTTCTAAGTCCAGATTCTTCCAAATTTCAGTGAAGCACAAAAAATCTCTCTGTGAAGCACAATGACACTTTTTGTTTAATGCAAATAATAATTTGGGGGCATTTAATGGAGTTACATATACGCCTCCCACACCCGCTACATACGTTCTTTTCCAGACAGACCTAGCATGTAAAGCGGAAAGGAATTGAAAGAAAATTTGAAAAGCCGAAACATATTAAGTACATAGCCAAATATCGGAGAGATCCATGTATTTTTTTTCTAAAACAAAGTAAAAAGGGGTAGAGTAATACAATATAGATGTTTAAACTCCTTGTACAAAAAGGTATAACTTATTTTGGCACAAAAACACTATTTTCGAATTCACACGAAATTCTCTCGAAACGCTTCTCAGAAGAAGAATGAAAACTTAGTCCATTTGAAAAAGAAGAAGCTTCAGCGTACTTAATCGATCTATCCTAGCAAGGAAAAAAGGAACAAGAATGAACAAACAATGGAGATGGTAGGGACTCGGAACAAAGAGTTAATGAAGTGATATTCTTAAGACAATTATTAGCTGACAAGAGCTTGAATGCCAAAGTCATCTAGAGCACAAAGTGGCCTAATTTATCTTGTGTTAGATTAAATGGCTTCAATCTCTGTGGCATCATGGGTGGCGTCTTTTAAAACGGAGAAATGTCAGGTAAACAACTACAAAATAATAAAACTACAAAATAATAATAATTTTTTTGTATGAAACAGTACAATAAAGGGTGTTAATTTGATGTAGTAAATCGTCGTTTTCTAAACTGCTACTTACATCAGAAGACGAACTGAACCTACGGGAAGACGAATTTAATGGTTACAGTGTGATGAGAGTATGAAATATGAAAGGAAGTAACGAAGATCTCAAAATTCGTCAAGCCATACAAATGGTGCATGAAGTGGTTCCCTTTCAACTCACCGCCCACCCCGTCTCTCCGTACCCACAAATGCTCAGCAATCTAAATTATGAATATTATCTAATTTGCCTCAAAGTTAAAATCCTATAACTACATAACAAGCGTCATAGTATGTAGCCTACGTGTTTCACAAATAGCTTCCAACGTCCACCAAAGTTGGTACTCAACATATGTTGAGCTTGGTGACAATAAGACAAATATCGCAATTCGGAAGTTCAAAATCCAAAAATAAGTAAAAACATATTACTGAAATAGTTTTTAATTCCCATCAACATTTTTTTATCTAATAGTTTATGAAGTTACTCGTTTAAGGATATTCGGAGTCACAAATAGTCACAAATTAAACTACATTTATTATATGTAACAAAAGACCCAAGTTGTGGTCGCTCAAGCAAGGTATCCTATTATGACAACACGTCACGTTGCGGCAACACCTATAACTCCCAATTTTTAATATTAACGCTATTTCGCCTAAAGGTTGTATCAGACACCAAGGCCGCCCCCCCCCTCGTGTCAACCCTCGTGAAGTTTTTGTCCAACTGGCAAAAATGTATATGAACGAAATTTCTATATGCTTTTAAGTTTGTTGTACCCCCCCCCCCCGTCTGAACAGAAATCCTGGATACACCCTAGTTTGACATTTTTGAATAATTACCTTTAAATAATTATAATGCAACTGGACAACCTTTTGGACTTGAGTGAACTTAGTTATTGATTTAGCTTTTGCTTTTAAATAACTAAAGTAAGTTCATTTAAGACCTTATGCAGTTCGGAAATCTGATAAATCCCAGACAAATTCTCAACATTTTAGACCTAGTCTTTAAAATCTCATTATATTAGCTCCTTCTTAGAGATTTCGACAAACAGTGCCGTTTCGCCTTAATCGTGGAAAAGATTCTAGCGGAAAGCCTTAGTGTTTCCATAGGAACACTGCCGTACTCGTTCCGCTGGGACCACAGTTATCTTCTCCATTTCCGACGAGTTATTCAACAAGAAATTAATTCATTTTTCTATTGGGATTGAGAAAATGTTAATGTTACAGCTCATAAAGCTTCGTCTAAATTGAAAACTCCATGCCTAAAATCAATTATGAGATTCTAAGCCGCTGAACAATGAAATGAAATTGAGTGGAAGCAAATTCATAAGAAAATCATTTTCCAATGTTAACTCTTTCCTTAGCTCAAACAATAAACAAGATGCTTCTTTGATATAAGCCAGTGTTTGCCGAGGAGATCAAGCATAAAATAAAATATATTGGCGGAAATCTTGTCATAGACAATAATTTAGCTCCAATTATATGAGTTGAAAATTGCGGTTCAGTTTTTTTTTGCGTTAAATTTATAACACCGGTCTTTGCCTGTATTTATATTTTTTTTGATTTTTTTTTTTTAATCAAAACATGAATAACGCTTATACAAACTTACTGTGTTTTTGCTATGTAACACCAGCTGGGGAATTTAAAAAATTATGATTATGTGGCTTAAATGGATGAGAAAGAGTTTATAATTTAAATGGTAATACGAAGGAATTATGGGCATACTGGTGCTACAAAAGGTTTTCGATTGGATGGAAGTATGTGTCTGAAAGAATGTACTGTAATACAATCTCAGTTCGGGTTGTATTTTGATTGCATTAGACTTGTTTCAAGCAGAAGAAAATGTGACTTGGACACAGAGACATGATTTCAATGTTCTCTTACCCACTACTACTACTACTACTAACAACTCACCGTAGCACCAAGCCAACTGAGGCCAACACAGCTACGCACGCTCCTCCTCCATCCCAATCGTGGAGTATCAGAGATTAAAAAAATAGTAAACGAAAATGGCGTAAGTGGTTTTCATCTAGATATGATTTAAGCAAATATTCTGTTTCCTAATTTACTAGGAAAATCATTCCCCGTGTCCCTCTTTCAATAAACGAGCTTATAAATGTATCTCCATAAACATTCCATAAACGAGCTTATATATGTGCCTCCAATGTTCGTGTACACAATTTTTGGTTTCCACAACCCAAGCGAAAGCTTTTCGACTAAGCACATTGATGCCAGATTCCTACCACTCAGCCAAGTGAATTCCACCTTTTCCGCCATTATTATATTTGTTTTAAAATCGGTCTCGTCGAACACCGCTCCATTCTGATATAGCACTGGTAGTTATTTTTTCATATTTATCATCTCATTGGAAAAAAAATTAGTCAAATCTGGCACCAAAGATAATTAAATTCAGAGAAAACAATATTGGTAACGACGGCAGCACGAAATCAAATATGTTCCGAAACATAAACACAAAAAAATTGTGAATATTAAATAGGATGAGAAGTATAAAAAAAAACTCAATTTTCAGTGCGAACTTCGTGTGAAGTTGTTGCCTCTTGTCTTTACCTAATGCAAGTGCACCAAGTGCGCTTGCATGGAAATCTGCCGATCGCTAACTCAATTAAATATATGGATGGATGTAGCGTGAGAGCCATTTTATTAAGTTTAAGGAGACCAACTTCCGAAGGCGATTCAGGATTTTAAGCTTATTAAATTATTCTGAGATTATTGATCAGAATGAATTTGCTCCGAATTATAAAAAGAATTTGATTTGAAATGGGTCAAAAAGATAAGAATTTAAACATGTTCTGGAGACGAAAAGGAACGACCCTTACATAGTCCATGATTGTTGCCGGAAACCATGAAAATTGGGTGGCAATCCCAATCCGAGCTAAATCTGCTGTTGCATATTAAAAACAATAGCAATAACACAAAATTATAACAGCACATACCTCACGAGCAGTACTTGTCTAGAATCCGGTAATCACACGAGAAGGGAAGTTTCGTTAATGCTAATAAAATAGAGCAAAATAGGATAAAAATATAATGGTTCAGAAACAAATTTGGACTATTAGGGGGGAGGTTGAGGTAAAGCATACGTAACTTAACCCAACCTAGGTACCTTTTAGTCCCCCTACACCCCAAAAAACTAAAGTTTAATTATAGTTCCCGGAGGAGAAACCCTTTGTTCAATCACTATACATTGGAGACTAAACGGTTATTATCATATCTTCGCGATATAATTATCGCATGCTTACCGGATTCTAGACAAGTACCTCACAAGTTACCGCGCGTGGCAGAGTATTTACGGCTCTGTCTCAAACTTTTTACATAAGTAAACAGGGATAATTCCCCATTTAAGTTGGTGCGAAGATCCCCCTACACTCCCGAAAAATATCATAGCATAGACGTGCATTTATCGTATATTCAACTCAATTAGGAAAACCGAGTCCCCCCCCCCTCTAAGGGTGGAACCAGTGTGAGTATATACCTTATTTATAAAAACAAAGCTCTAGCACAAAATTATCCTACAATCAGAGGCAAAGCTTTAGCGTTGCCTATAGTAATGGGCCATTTGCCTTCAAGGTTTTTTTTTTTGTACAAAAAAATCGAAGTAGATTTTGCTTTGAATGAACAAGATAAAAAGGAATTTTCTTTAGTGATAAATAATACTATCAGGCATCTAATCTTATTCTTTTGTGTACCTTTTTTGAATCTTAACCATACCGAAACAAACCACAAAAGCAACCGTTTAAAGTCCACAAAACGGAAAAACCCAATAAATTTTGTAACGATCAGTACGACCCTTGGAGGCAGTTAAACCCAATGGTACTGTTTTACCAGAATCCAATAATAAAAGTGGGCGACAACCCTTCAAGTCAAGTGCGAAATGCCTCAATGGATTTATATCCCCTTGTCAGTGACTGAATAATTCACCTGATAACATCCCTTTGAATGGTATTTCCTTTGCCGATTTCACCTCGGGTGAACTGACTAATTTTAAACATATGCGAAAGAGTGAACATGAGGCAATTTATTCAAAAACTGAGACAACAGCAATGTTCCTGACAGCAGTTTGTATCAAAAACCAATCATAAGTAGAGTATAAAAAAAGAAATCCCATACAGAATAAATCCTTGCCTTAATAAAAAGGAAGTCTACCTGGATCGATCCCAGGAAATTTATAAAAAAAAAATATGTTTAAATTGCACTTTTTTCGAATAATAAAAGCCCACAGGAACTCATTCATCCTAGGCGGGTGGTTAGCACGCAGAATTATAATCTTTTGTCCGTAAGAAAATGGATTCGAGTCCTGGTGTCCCGGGTTCTTTGGTTTGAAACTGGGTTCAGTGGTGTAACTCTATAACCTCAGCACAGTTTATAGAATTAGCAGTATGATCATACCCTATCTCACCCATTATAGAAACCCGGACCAAGGTGCGAGTGCTCCGGAGAACGTTTTTGCAGATATAAACATAAGCGGCATTAGATCTTTTCATGGGTAGACAAGTCAGATTTCTCTTGGACACGAAACAAGTGGAAACCCGCTATTACGAATAATGCACTTTGTAGCCATTTCTCATTGATTGACGGAAACAGACTAACCCGCTAATGTAGAAATAAGTGGGAGGAGCTTTTTGTTCGTACCGAGAATGAAGACCAGAAATGATCTGCGATAAACTTACTGGATAATTCTATAAACTGTGAACCTCAGCTAGAGTCGATCCAGCTCTAAATGGGTACCCGGAGAAATCTAGGGAAGACAAACAGGAGGGATGTGCGAAAGTACAGGGTAGCTGGCCCCCAGCCCCCCATTGCAATTCCAGGTTGAAAGGATAAGAACTGCCAGCAGGGATTGTAAAGTCCACTTCTGTATTCTTTACCCTTTTTAAACAGGAACAATTCCTGGATACCCCTCTAAAATTTTGATAGTGATCTATGCAATATAGACCACGCTATACATTACCATATTTCAATTATTTATGTTTAACAAAAAAAAATTCTAACCTTTTTAATATGCCCCTCTGCCGTTCCAAGAAATGCAACAGTAAATTCTCCAGTTGAAGTTGCAGTAATGGCAGTTAAGTGATTGGTAAACGTAGCCAACGGCTTCTCCCGAACAGGTTCTTCTCCACCAAGAGGGGTGTTTACATCAAGCCCGCAAAAATCTTCAGTAATAGTGTTCAGTTTCTTGAAGAAAAAAGGAGATATATTGTTACTTGCTGAATGAAGTTGACAAGAAAACCAACATTGGCTTTCTACAAGCAAATGACAACTAATACAAAAGACATATAAATAGAGAGAAATAAGACAACACAAAGAAAATATATTTAAGTGCGGCATGTTGCTATATCGACCCATACACGGGTATTTAATTCGGAGGGGTGGGGAAAAAGTCAAAACTGTCAAATCAACTTTCCATTGTGATGTAAGCCCATTTTCCATCTATCACTTGTTGCAGACTATCCTTGGAGAATGTTTTATATATATTAAGAAAAAAAAGTACAAAAAAAGGAATTTGTGGCTCTAACAATCAATGATCCAGACAACGACACTTAAAGTAGCCTTGGTAGCATACCAGAGTCGAAGACTCGACGCGCATTATGACTACCAAAAATGATGACTATGCATATCATGGCTTCCACAGCCCCCTCGATTCAAATAAAAGATTTGCGATAAGGCTATGGATAAGTTTCTTTCTCATACCTTTTTAAAATCCAAACTACGAATCGGGGGGAAGCATATCAAGCATTTAATTCATTAATCACAAGTAGGACCATCGGTTTGCGTAGGACAGAAGATGTGGTAATCGGAAGGTAAAAACCACATTCGGAGGGTCTTTACCCTTAAAAAAAAGAAAAAAAAAAGAAAAAAAAGAAGGCCATCTGCAAAACGAAACGAGAAACATAAATTATCACAGATATAGAATTTTTAAGTGCATCATTAGACAACTATTTCCATACTTTACATGCATACGGCATAAACCCTCGGCACCATGGGAATGCTTTTTCTCAAATTGTGAAATCGCAGAGCATATTTAGGCACTGACTGCGAAACCAATATCATATGAAGTAGAAAGATTTGTACCTAACTCATGTTCATTTAAAAGTTCCAGGTTTTTACCGGGCGATAAAACCTTGGCTGTAAAATGTGATAACTGCTTACGCTCACTGGGTAGTTTACAAGAAGCCATGTCATTACTAAGTTGTACCTTTTAATTTCACAAATTTCTACACAACGCTAAGGTGCTCAACTAAAATTCTCAACTAAACAGCGCTCAACTAAACTCTCACTCTCACTATGTCGGACTTGTGTTCCTGAGGCAACATACTAAACTTAAGTTTAGTAAACAGACATAAATCGTTGGGTGTCAAATTTCTAGACCGGCCAAAGTCACTAAAAAAATTTTTTTTTAATTTGGACCAATTACAAGCTTCAGATAGTGAACTATTGAGACTATATAGAAATTTCGGTACCAACTCTGGCCTTGCGAGCAATAAAGGTATGTTAAAGAAAAAACAAAACTTATGAGCAGGTGTTGTCAAGACTTCCAGCATAACGCAGTACCTAAGTAAAACCTCCACAACAAATGTTAAACAGAATGTGATTTCCGCTCTCCGACATGGCTGACTTCCCAGAGAGAAGTTGATACGAAACTTTAATTTCCTTAAGACCATCATCCACAAAAAATCGGTATGTGAACACATCGATATTTGCTTAGGGATAATGCTACCTCGTTCAATACTGTTCAAAACAGAAAATAATCATAGAACTAAATACCTAAGTCGGCATGAGATGGCTCTTTATGCATAAGATCACTAGAAAACAATATAAAACCGTATTTAGGGGTGTATCCCTTTTGAGCGCGTTCCCATTTGAGCGCCATGGCGCGCAAATGGGAATTTCCCAATTTCGCGCCGTATTTTAATTAGTTCAGTTGTGTCCCAGTTGTGCGCCAGATAATATTTTGCGTATGTTAGGTGATATAGCTAGGTGATCAGGTAAATTTTTCGCAAATCATATTATTGACTTACGAATAAAGTAAACACACCACTCGATGCCTTTTTAGGCTCTTTCCAAATATAATAATCATTTTTGTCGGAAATGAATTTTACCCCCACCCCTATGTATACCAATCCAGGGTATATATTTGCACATTAGGGGGTGGGGGTAAATTTTAAACTTACCTCCCATTACCATCAGAAATAAAATTTACCCCCCCCCCCCCGAATTGGCAAAAAAAAAACCGGAATTGGTTTAATGTGGGGGGGGGGTAAAATTAATATAATAAAAAATTATTATTCTATTTGGGAAGTGCATAAAAAAGGTATAGAGTGGTATGTTTAATTTATTCTTATGTCAATAATATCAACTGCGAAAAATTTACCGACGGGTCTTCATGTCTGTTTTCCTCATACAGTATATAGCGGTGGATACCGCATAATGCATAAGTACCTGTATATACCTTTAGTAGTAAATATATATGGTATACATAAATACTATATATATTTACTTAGTTTATAATACTATAAATGGAAGTTATTTTCACAACCATTGACCCAATAAAATCCTCAGTTTTGTTCGTTGTCTTCGTGGCAATAAATATTTCTACAGGTCAATGTGGCAGCAAACCACGCTTCATCCACCGCAAAATCACAATTTTGGGTTTGGCGCTCAAATGGTACTCCGTGGCGCTCAAATGGGAACAAAATTCCATGGCGCTCAAATGGAACAAAATTCCGTGGCGCTCAAATGGGAAAGCGCTCAAATGGGAACACCCCGTATTTAGAAGTGATGCCTGGGTCATCAAACTCCTTTAGTCCTCAGTTTTTTTTTAGGTTATGAGCAAATGTTCTATCCAGCAGACAGAAGAGCTTTAGTGCAGGTCCTATCCTTGTATGGTACATCCGATAAATACATTAAAGTTATAAGTGCTATGTACCGGAATAACATTGCTGCAGTTAATGTGGAAAATGAGGTTAGTAGCTGATTTCGTATTCAATAAGGAGTTAAGCAGGGTTGCATCTTATACCCATTTACATGGATTATTTGGTGGACTTTGTTCATCAAAATGATCCTTAATGATTCACCGAAATGATGGACTGGGTTTTCATTTCTTTGCACAAGAAATTAAAACAAAAACGGAAATCCATGCAAGAATGTTTTCTAAACAAACTAATTTGGTGTGTAATGGTATGAAAATATTCATTTCTTTAGATTTTGGTGACTAGTTTACGAACTTTCTTTCAAATTTCATTCTTAATATTAAATACGAGGACCCCAGCGTTTTCACCGCTTGGAGCCTCCACCAGGCTTATCCCTCAAAATAATCAAGTACTGTGATGGCATTCCTTTAAACTAACCTGGTCAATTTAAAATCACTCAAAGGGAAATTAAAATTTCCAGAAAATGAGCCTGCTAGACTAATAAACACCAGCTGGTCGGGAAAAAAGTGACACAATAATGGAACTAATAGCACCGGAAGTATAACAGCCTATATTATGTTAAATGCATGCCTTGTAGAAATCAACCAAGCTCTTTTAATAGATCTAAATTACACTGGGAAAGGAATGCATTTTACAATACAAAAGAAAGAAAAAATTACCAAATTTAAAAGAAAAATAAAATATTTTTTGTAATACTATAGCTTGATAATATGTTAGAAGAGAATAGGCACGTTAACCGTTTTTTTTTGGGGGGGGGGGGGGGGCTATATTTCGGCCCAAAACAATGAACGAAACGTACTAAATATGGTATAAATTGCTGAAAAACTGTAAGAAATTACAGGATACATTATAAACATAAAGACATTCCAATGATGACGTGCCCAAAGACCCTTCATGTGTAAGTGTCTGTAAAATATGTTTCTTGCTTACAGGTAGAAATGTACACAAGGATTCCCGTCGTGGAGGACGTCAAAAGAAGGCAATTATATAATATAGAGAAATTACGAGGCATTGGAAGAGCCTCGGGATTTCAGGGGAGATAGAGCCTGGATGCCCAAACATGCCTGGAATGTTACTTTATTATTTATTTATTTTTTTAAGGGAGAGGGAGGTCCAACATACTCCTAGGAGGAAAGGGGGCCGAAGACAGGAGTGTCATGTTCACAGGAGTGTTATGTTCACCCCACTTCCGGGTAAGCATAATTGCAAATTTTTTATGATTTTTGAAGCCCTCAAGGGGGAGAGGGCACCTTTCCATGCGTCCCCATAAATGCTGTATCTATTCTGTAATGTATTTTCATTATATATTTTTTGTTCAAACCGCAAGACGTAACTTACAAAGTTACAAATATTTGTGATTGTTGATGCTTAAAAGGAAAACTGTTCTTAAGACTGAAAACAAAGCACATCAAGGATGGAACAAAGAAACAAATAACCGAGATTTTTTACGGTCTCCATACTTCCCTAGGGGAAGGCGTCATAACATCCAACCTTCAGGACATCCAAGGTCATAACATCCACAAAATCCGTCATAACATCGACATAAAAATCCGTCAGAACCATCAACCGTCACAAGATCCAACATTTTAAAACTTTAGTTTTTTGGGGTTTAGGGGGGAAAAGGTACTGAAGTTAGGTTAGGTTACGTATTTAATAAATGCTATGCTTTATACCCACCTCCTGACGTGCAAATATATAGCCGAAATCTGTTTCTAGACTATTATATACTTATTACTATTATATAAACTTATAAATTTTTTGTGTGTGTTGTGACGGTTGGGGGTTCTGACAGTTGGATGTCATGACGGTTGTTGCTTGTGATTGTTGTTTGAAATGGTAGCACCCCTTCCCTAGAAGTACAGGCAAAG
This sequence comes from Artemia sp. Qi Xiang Cuo, assembly GCF_049724085.1. Classification (NCBI taxonomy): domain Eukaryota; kingdom Metazoa; phylum Arthropoda; class Branchiopoda; order Anostraca; family Artemiidae; genus Artemia; species Artemia sp. Qi Xiang Cuo. The sequence continues at coordinate 23,446,699 of NC_142809.1, forward strand.
TAGAGTTTGACCCCTAACAAGTTGCAACAGAAATGATTTCTACACCATATTGTAGAGAAACTAGTTTTTTTTTGCTTTTTGTGTCAATTTTTTCAGTTTTTTCCCAAAAAATGAAGCGTCAGTAAATGCTCGTTTTTCGTATATGAAGTATCTTCCCGATGTTAAATGAATAGCTGAATCCGAAAATGAAAGCAAATTTGATGTACAGTGTACCAGAAAAAAGTTTCATAATCATCAAAATGTGATTTTACCTTTCTCGTCGTTGTGACCTCTTTTTCATCATACTATCAGAAGGCAACTATTCTGACAAAAAAAGACGAGCTGAGCCCAAAAATCAAATTAACCTGATGTAATGTGTACAAGAAACCCCGTTTTTATCAATATGTAGCCTACTTTTTTATTTTCATTTAACATTTTAGCACTTAGCACTTATTCTTGTAGCACTTATTGTCCACCAATTCGTCGAGTGTAGGTAAAAAGAAATTGCAACAGAAATGATTTTTACACCATGTTGTTGAGGAAAAAACCTGAACAACATATCCAAAGCTGCACATTCTATGTCGACGCAAAAACGCTTTTTTTGCGTATCATGTCAGTTTTCTCACTTTCCTAACAAAAAAAATTAAGTTCCAGTAATAGTCCGTTTTTCTTGAACTGAATTATTATCCGATGTAAACAGACGAGATGAGTGGTCAAATTAGGTGTGCGGTAAATAAAAAACTTCATAATCATCAATATGAGATTTTTACGCTTCTCGTCGTCGTGATCCCCATTTTTCTTTTACCAGACCATCTTTCGCTGGCTAAATTGTCGGTTTTGAGATCTAATAATTAGTTAGCCTGAATCTGATCGTCGCTGGCTCCATCACCTGATGGGTCGGCCTCAGCTCAGTTTTCAGCGGATACTATGGATACAAGGAGTTATCATTATTTTTCCAACACCATTCCTCAGATTTAAGTTCAGAATCAGGATCGCCACTCCATACCTGAATTTGGTAGAAAACCTTGTAACTGTGGAATTTAGCCGCATCAGAAGTTGGCGGTAACTGTTCTGGGTGGACGAACGTGCTAGCAGTAGTCACCTTCTTTTTAAAAACTTCCCTGCGGAGTTCATTCGAATGTCCCCCTTTTGATGAGCCTTATATCATGAGCAGAGCGTCTTCTCTAGCAACCCTTCTTCCTCCTTCGAAGCTGACTTCAGCATGAAAACTACAGCTGATGTATGAAAATCGGCATCTGTCATTAGCTTCTTCAGAGCAAGGGCTTTTCCCACACTTTGAATCCGTGAAGAAGATTCACAGCCTAAGATGGCGTGAACAAAAAGAATCAGGCGGCATGTCTCTTGGCCCAGCTTCTCTTTCAATTTGTGAATATTCCATATTCAGGGAGCTTTGATAAGCTCTCTGATAAGCCTGGCCTGGTGTTTTTATCTTCAGCTGAATATCTAATGCGAAGAAGATCCCACGGTCAATTATACGACTTCTCTTCAACTGGGCCATATCCTTTATGGCAGCTCCGCCATCGTAGCCGTCGAACACAATAGTAGCAGATGGATACTTTTGGTTCACCTAAGTAGCATAAGGGTCAAGGATTTTGGAGTATCGTTCGTTTTTGGCCCATGGAATTCTGCGCAGAAGAACTGCACCTTCGATTCTATATTAAATACCATTGGGAAGGGGAGTAGAGCGCTCCTCAAGATTGCAAGCCTGTGCTATAGCCCTGGCAAACTCTGGCTTGTTCGTAGACCAGAGCATGCAAGAACTGTCAGAGTGACGCCGGGTAGGAACACGGATCGTGTTGAAAGTACTCAGATTCCGTGAGATTGATCCTCTTTGCTAGTGATGAACCTCTGAAAAAGAAGAGTGGGGTCCATTATTTTGCAATCTCCACCTGGATTCTGCTTTGTAGTAATTTGAACTGCCTATTGTTTTCGTCGAAACACAAAATCAGCGACCGAGCTTTCCAGACATGGAGTCAATGATTTCTAGGCCTAAATCTCTAGCAGAGTCAACGTTGGCAGATTCGTAGGCTGTCAGACCGTTGGTGATGTTTCTTAGTTGAAGATACCCATTAAATGGTGATCTTTTTTCTAGGAAATCGATAACGATCGGGGTGTCTTTATAGTCTCTAGCTGCCTCGACTCGGATGTTTCCTTATATTGTTCACTAGTTCCATAGAAAACCTGGGACATACCCTCATTTAGAAGATTTAGTGCAGAGCAGACTGGTCGAGACAGAACCCAGAAAGACCTTTGAACCTCTGTCATACCAGTTCCATCAGTAAGGCCACCAGCCGTTTTGAGACAGCGCATGAGCTCCTGCTCAATGACAAAATCCATGGAGAGCCCAGCCCAGAATCTATCAGAACGTCTGATCACATGCATCCCATTCTGGAAGGGTTTATAGACGACAGGATGGATTTCCTGAAGTTTGACCATTTGCTGGAGATAAAGCTGACAGAATTCTTTGTGATTTTAGTGCCCAGATGCCGCCAGATAAGGTAGCAAGTCAGAGGTGGATTTTAAGTGGATCCCATGACCCAGATCGTTTGGCTCTTAAGAAATTTTGCAGTCGGAGAACCATAGTTTCGAGGTACTATACTGGATCATTTCCAGTCTCTTCCTATCAATGAATTCCACTATTTTTTATAAAATAGTTCTTTGATATAAATTTCCAAGAATTTTACTACATACGGTTAGATACATTAGTTTACCATTTCAGGCTGTAGATCTTTGATTGAAATGACACAAACAAAAATGATCTCTTACCATCAAATATCAAGTTAATGGGAAAGGAGAACATTCGCAATGAAAATTTTGTAGCTTGTTAGGTGGCAGATACATCGAATGATTTTTTTGTATCTATATATGGCAAGATGTCAAACCCGGGCGTTAAGGTGACTTAATAAATGATTATTCCAATTGTGACTCTTTATCTTACGGCTTTATCGGGAAAATCACTTGGACAAAGCATGGGACGAAACGTTGATATAATTTATTGCTTGTGAAGGTAATGAAAGTGGTGTAGCTGCCTTCTGTGCGTTAACTGGTCTTCTAAACGAGCCAAACATAATTCATCAGACATTTATTTTTTTTTTCCAACAATTGGCGAATTGGTGGACAATAAACGTAAAAAGAAACACTTCACATGAAAGTAAGAAAGTTCAAATTGATTAATCTAAAACAGGTCTTTCAGAAAATACTACATCATGTTAATTTCATTTTTCGGCCCAAATCATCATTTTATGTCAGAATAGTTGCCTTCTGATAATATGGTGAAAAAAAGTTCACAACGATGAGAAGGGTAAAATCACATCGAGATGATTATGAAACTTTTTTCTGGTACATGGTACATCAGATTTGCTTTCATTTTCGGGCTCAGCCCTTCATTTTACATCAGGACGGTATTTCATATACAGAAAACGAACACTTACCGATAGTTAATTTTTTTTAGAAAAAAACTGAAAAAATTTACACGAAAAGCAAAAAAAAACTAGTTTTGCATCGACTTAGAATGTGCAACTTTAGATATTTTTTAAGCTTTTTTTCTCTACAATATGGTATGAAAATTATTTCTGTTTCAATTTATTTGGAGTCGACCCATATTTTTGGCTAGTTTGCCTGTGCTATAGCTGCTCATCGCAAGCGCAAAAAATAATAACATTCTGGAGGTAGAAACCGCCTAAGGGTAGTAGACGACTTTTGAGTGCAAAATAAGTACAGGGCTTGATTATAATAGTGGCTTAGATGACGTTAAATCCCACTACACGGTAATGGCATACATACCATAATTTGGGGGCAAAGAGATGTATTTCAGGGGACAAGTTTGTTGATTAACTAGGTCTATTCATTTAAGAAAATGCTCTAACTTGCCGCGTTTTAAATTATTTTCTCGAAAATATAATCGTGGCACTTTCGTCCTGGGTGGAGGGATTTACCACCAATTTCGTTTCCACCATCAAGTTGTACATGATAAAACGAAATAAAGCTATGTTGAGACCAAGTAACTTTTAAGAAAATTCGTAGGTGCAATAAAACTTCTGTCTTACCAATCATGGCTACAGCAGTAGCTGCAACCTAGTAAAGAGCGAACCATAGCCAATAGTAACCAGAAGTTAAAAAACGCGTTTTGAAAAAAAAACGTCTAATGAGAACAAATTTCCATCTGACATTGATTCAGAAGTGGTAACTATTATTTCGGTTAATCTTAAAAGTAAAATTTAATTGCGAAAACAAACTTTTGTGATTCTAAAAAAGCCCGAAACCCTTCAAAAATGGTCTCAGATCTAAAAAAAAAAAGTACACTATTGGAATCAGCAGGGTCGAAAACCTTGTTTAGGATAATTCGATTCCTCCACCTTGAACAACAATGAAGATCACTTTTTTGCATGGGTAGACCTGATGTGTCATTTATTTTCTATCAGGGCTAGTGGGTTACCAGAACATCATAGAGAGAAGTTAATGGCTCATTCAAACTGATATTAAAAGTTCTAGTGCTTTTTTTAAGCAACCAAAAAGTTTGGAGAGTAGCTAGCCCAGCTGGGGCCCCCCCCCCCCCCCCCGACGCCTTCCCTAAAGCCGTCCGATCAAAATTTTACGATAGCCATTTTGTTCAGCATAGTTGAAAGGTCTAATAACTGTTCTTTTGGTAATGACAAGACCCTCCATAGTTCCTGGAGAAACGGTTGTAATTTACACAATTATGGTGATATACAGGGGAATCGTATCGAACCAATGGTCCTAGAAGATTATCAGAGGGTTTATTTGAACGTGAACTGAAAGTCCCAGTGCCCTTTTAAAGTGACCAAAAAGATTGGAGGGCAGCTAGAAAACTAGCAATTTACTGAAAACACAAAATAATATAAGGGTTTGGGTAAAGTAAAAGCAAATCATTTAAGAACACTTTTTACATTATGAAAATAAAGCATTTTAGGAGTGTTGCTTAATTATTTTTTTCCGTTTAATTTGGTACCACTTCTGCAAAATGAGCTCAGTCCAATGATTAGCTCTCGTCTTGGTTCTGAAAAGGACATTTCATAATTATTTTGTAGACAAGTTCGAAGTGACGCCATCTTGACAGTACAAGGACTATAGACAAGTTTTAGAATATGCATCATAACTTGAAATTCTTTATTATATAGAAAGAAACAACCGGAGTTCCGGAATTCATATTATGGTTTATTTGTTCTTCATTTCGAGTAATACTAAAGCGTGTTTTTTTTTACAATTCAGAATTGTATATTACACATTCTTGGTCTTGTAGTTGCTGAGACCAAGATGCTATTTGATAAATTCATCCATTATTTTTGTATGCTGAACAATGACTTTGCGGTTATTAAAATAATATTTAATTTTACAGATAAATTTTCGAGATAATTTTAATTGTATACTGAAAGTTACAGATATCACTGCTGATGTATGACAATGAAAAGCTTTATAGATTAGTCCATTGTTGTCAGGCAACGTACTCACTTTTGACTTCTAAATCAACATTCTTGTGTAATATACTTGTTTTTTTTTTTTGTTTTCACTAAAGCGCTAGTTTTCTACATTCCTACAAACATAGCGAAATATCATCAATTGGTTTATTTGCACTGGTTTAATCGATATATGTTAGATAGGCTGTGAAGTGACAATTTTTGTTCGTTCTAAATTTTAGCTTCGCTCTTTAAATCCCCCATATAAACTATTTTTTAAAATTAATTCTAGTAAAAGTCCTAACGGTAGGTCTAGCCTATAGCTTTTTCCTTTTTTTCTGACATTTATTATTTGATGAGATATAAATTCCTTTACAGTGAAAAGCAGGTCATAACGTTTGAACTCAAGGCCTCCACGCGAGGAATATTTGGGAACAATAGAAACAAACCAAAATTTGGATGATAGTGCCTACATCTGCACACACAGGAATTCCCTAGTAACTGACCAAAGGTCACCTCCCCAGAGACAAAAAATCATGGTCCGAAAATGATCTTCCATGTGTCTTTGACTCCATATCCAAAAAAGTCTCCTTATCAGCACTAATATATGCCTCCAAAATGCCAATCTTAAGTCTCCTTCCTTAAAGTGAACCAACAGAATTTATGTATAACTGAATATACCTGCGCACAGTCCCTCCCCCACGATGTATCCCCGTTTTCAATACGTTGAAAACGTACGTTGAATAACAGCTACAGTTATTACCAACACCCCCCCACACACACAAAAACCTCTGATTTCATACCTAAGGGTTGAACATTTGAACCCGTCATAATAATGATAATGATTCTAAGGCTTCTAGCAGTCTTCTCATCGCCAATAAAATTTTCAACAATCGATCAAACAATTGATTTCACCAATAAGTATTGGTAAAATTATAATTTACTGATCAATCGATCAAAAAGCAAACATGTACCCTTCATATACGTGCATTTTTTACCGGTATAGGATGTGATATTTAAAAGATAGCAGCGAATTTGGCTCCCATGCAGAGGCTAAGTCCCACAAAGGGCGGAACAAATCCCTCACCTCACCACTAGGCGGAGGACTGCACTATTAAGCTGAATTTTCTTTTCACATATAATAAAAATGATTTAGCAGTTTAGGTTTTTAACATGTTTCAAAATCTGTTTGAGTAACGATGGATCAAGCACCAAGTCAGGAACGTACGCAATGCTGGAGCCGTACACTACAGTGTAGGTATATTTTAATTAAATATTTTAGTTGGTATTCTGGTTAGGTTAGAAACTTTTTGCTATAATGCTTTCTGGGGGGCCTTAATTCCATAATTCTATGTTGTAGTTTCCATAATATTGTTACTAACGTATTCCCTTTTCCTTACACTTAGGTATATTTCATTAGGATTAACTTCACTTCTTCAGTGTGGTGGGTATAAGAGATAAGCAACATGAAATATATTATTGCCCCCTCCCTGCAATATGCTTTTTTACATGAATGGTCCAAGAACAAAGGTTCTCAGATTCATCTAAAACATGGTCTAAGGAGCTGCGGAATGATACTTGGTCCCTCGTGTGCTTCCAGGTTTATAGCTACAAAAAGCAATCCAGGAGTCTATATATCCACCCACCAGGAATTTTATTTCGATAATTCAACGAGAAAAAAACGCGATGTTTGTTGGATAATGAAGTTTTGTATAATATTTAGTCTTAGTCCTAAAGAAACCTTGTATAGAACAATCCAATTTTCAGAAGTTTGACCAACAACCTTTGGTTTTTGGCACGACGATATCACAGCCAGCAGCACAAGGAAAAATATGAGATATTTTTTCCTATTGAAATGGAAAAAAAGGAGTAAGTTAGGATTTTATACAATAAATGCTACCATCTTTGGCACATTATTCAAAGCAAGTAGCCTTCCCTCGGGGTATAGACTGGAAGGAGCCACCACTCATAATTGGATCCAAATTCTGTGTCGCTCTTCTGTACAACACACAATTCTTTATCTATGATCATGAGCAAGCAGAACAGTTTTTATTGTAATAGGGGGTTCATAGATTTCATCTAATAGCTCGGTTTAAATAAATCTTATCTACAGCCCAATGAACAATATTGTGGGAATTCTTGGAGCCCATTCTCTTAATAAGACAAAAAATGAGTTAAAAACGGATGCGACCCTAAAATATATTCTAACGACATTCTTACTGGAACCAGGTACCTTCCCTAGCTTCCGGAGGGTCTATACGCCAGCCATCATGTCTCGGTTCCGTAAGTTCCTCTTTTTGATTCACCTGTTATCAGGGGCGTCGTGGGGGGGGGGGGCATTTGCCCCCAAATAATTGAAAAAAATGTCATACAGCCCATGCCTCTTGACTATCCAGACAGGAAACCCTCTTGCCCCCCAATAAAAATGCTGGGGATTCGCCCCTACCTGTTATTCCGATCTATTTTATATTGCCAGCCCTCCTCCTTCATATCAATTCCTATGTATGTGTCCGACAAGAAACCCTGTAAAAAACAAGAAAAATGCTTCCCTTTAAAGAGGATTCCCATCATAGGCGGCGCAATAGCGCTGCCAAAGTAAAGAACGATGTTGGCACAATGTATTATTTGTTTTTTGTTCAGACATGCACTTCGTATCGAAAGAGTCGTCGTAGAAACCTCAAAAGGGGCTCATTCGATTGGAAATTGAAAGGGCTAGTGCCCTTTTTAATAGTCGAAAGTAATTGGAGGGCAACTAACACCCTTCCACGCCTAACATTTCCCCAAACACATTCAATCAAAAGTTTGAGATAAATATTTTGTTCAACATAGTTGAAAGATCCGAAAATTATGTCTTTGAGGATGACGACTCCCCTAGAGCCTTCAGGGCGAGGGTTGTAAATTATGGCCTGGGGGCATATAAGGTTTATATAGAAAGGGTGATCGTATAAACTTCGGAAGGGGCTCATTGGATTGCTAATTAGAAGTTTTAGTGCCCTTTTTGAGATTCAGAGTGATCGGAGGGCCAATAGCCTCCCCACACCTTGTATTTTCCCTGTATCTGATCGAAATTTTGAGATGCCCATTTGTTGTCATAGAAACTTCGAAAAGGGATCAATCGATTGGAAACTGAAAGGGATAATGCCCTTTAAAATAGTCGAAAGTGATTGAAGGTCAACTAACCCCCCTCCCACGCCCACCATTTTCCCAAACACATCCAATAAAAATTTTGAGATAGCCATTTTGTTCAACGTAGTCGAAAGGTCCGGAAATTATGTATTTGAGGATGCCAAACCCCCCTACAGCCCTCAGGGCAAGGGTTGTAAATTATGTCCTGGGGGCATATAAGGTTTATATAGAAAGGATGATCGTATAGACTTCGGAGGGGGCTGATTGGATTGCTAATCAGAAGTTTTAGTGCATTTTTTAGATTCAGAGTGATGGGAGGGTGGATACCGCCCCCCTCGTATTTTCCGTAAATGTATCTGATAGAAATTTTGAGGTGGCACTTTGTTGTTGTAGAAACTTCGAAAGAGGCTCATTCGATTGGGAATTGAAGGGCAACTAACCCCCCTCCCACACCCACCATTTTCCCAGACACATCCAATCAAAATTTTAAGATAGCCTTTTTGTTCAATGTAGTTGAAAGCTCCGAAAAATTATGTATTTGAGGATGACAACCCCACCCTCCAGCCCTCAGGGCAAGGGTAGAAAGTTAAGCCCTGGGGGTATATAAGGTTTATATAGAAAGGGTGATCTTATAAACGTCGGAGGGGTTCATTGGATTGGTAATCAGTAGTTCTAGTGCTCATTTTAAGATTCAGAGTTATTGTAGGGTGGATACCCCCCCCCCCCTCACCTTGTATTTTCCCTAAATGCAACTTATATAAACTTTGAGATGGCCATTTGTTGTCGTAGAACCTTCTAAAAAGGTTTATTAGGTTGGAAATTGAAGGGGCTAGTGCCCCTTTTAATAGTCAAAAGTAATTAGAGGGGAACTAACCCCCCTCATACGCACACCATTTCTCCAAACAAATTCAATCAAAATTTTGATAAAGCCATTTTGTTCAACGTAGTTAAAAGGTCCGAAAATTATGTCTGAGGATGTCTTGAGGATGACAACCCCTCCGCCGCCCTCGGGGCAAGGGTTGGAAGTTATGCCCTAATGGACATTTAAGGTTTTTATAGAAAGGGTCGTCGTATAAACTTCGGAGGGGCTCACTGGATTGGTAATCAGAAGTTCTAGCAACCTTTTCAAGATTCAAAGTGATCGGAGGGCGGATAGCCTCCCCCTTGACACCTCGTATTTTCCCAAAATGCATCTGATAGAAATTTGGAGATGGCTATTTGTTGTCATAGAAACTTAAAAAAAGGCTCATTCGATTGGAAATTGAAAGGGCCTAATTTAATAGTCAAAAGTGATTGGAGGGAAATAAGCCCCCCCCCCCCAGGCCCAACAATTCCCAAAACACGTTTAATTAAAATTTTGAGATGGCGATTTTTTTTTTTTTGCGTAATTCAAAAGTCTGGAAATTATGTCTTTGACGATGCCCCCCCCCAAGAGCCCTCAGCGCAATTGTTATAAGATATGTCCCGAGGGCAATTAGGTTTAATGGAAAGGGTGGTCGTATAAACTCCGGAGGGGGCTTATTTGATTGAAAATCAGAGGTTTTAGTTCCCTTTTTCAGGGTCAAAGTGATCGGGGGTAGCCGCCCCCACTCCCTGCCAGTATGAAATTTATATTTAATGTAGCCTAGCCAGTAGGCCTGTGTCAGTAGACCTAATCATGGAATTGTAATATTTTATTTCACATTGAGAAATATTTTAATTACTGGAACTTCCTTGTTAGCTAGTACACACTCGAGAATTGGTATCGCGAACATAAGACAGTAACCGGTTTTCATGGTTTTTATACAAGACAATTAGCTTCGGCAGGAAACTACATTGTAGCTATATTGTAATTAAATATTTAGTTGGTATTTTGGTTAGGTTAGGCTAGTTTAGGTTAAGTATTTAATATAATGGGGTGTGGGCCACCCTTCCATAATTCTTTGGTGCAGTTTCCATAATTTCGTACTAAACTATTATATTTTCATCATATGTTGGTATATTTCATTATGATTAACCTAACTTAAATTCTTGAGTGTGTTCTAGCTAACAAGGAAGTATCTAATTCATTCCTGTCTCCCCCCTTACTTTTCGTTGTTTACCAGAAGGCTCATAAAGAGCAGTTTGGGCATTAAAATATGCTCTTTTAGGCTTGCTCTCCTCCCTTGCACAATGACTCACCGTCACCTTCATGATGGATGATACGCAATTAAACGTCCCCAAACGTAATTTCATATAAAAATTTACTTACCCTTTAACGCAAAAAAATTAACCCAATCCGTTTTACAAATTATCCAAGTCGAGTACCGCAATACTCCTTCCTGTTAGAAAGCAAAATGTTATGTGACTGTGGAATTTTTATGTATTAAAAATTCAAGTTCAATCTAAGAAATTCAGCTAAGTTTCGGCTAAGATTAGTTATTAGTTTATACAATGAAAAAATTTGAAATGGGGCCATGTTTTCTTCCTAAGGTTTGGAATACAAGTGAAATATTTCAATGTGCCTTTTTTGCGTGAAATATCCTTTGACAGCTCAATTTCAAAGGTCGGGAAATATTCCGAGGGGGAGGGGTAGGTTTTCGGTGGTACATGTGAGGGGCTTATGGGTAGAATTTTCCGCGCGAGGAATATTTGCCAGGGAAGTTTCTGGGAGAACACATCTTGTTTAGGCATTTGAGAACTCAAATGCCTTTTCATAAGGCATTTATTTGGAATTAGACAGGTCAAACAATTATGACTCATAGACAGTCCAATAGCGCTGCCTAAGTAGAGCGATGTGGGCACAATGTATTTTTTTAAGACCAGGGCACTTCGGATTTTAAGGAGTTGTCGTAGAAACTTCGAAAAGGGCTCATTCGATTGGAAATTGGAAGGGCTAGTGCCTTTTTTAATATTCGATAGTCGAAAGTGATAATGTATATATATATATACTGGGCAATTTTGAACAGTTTATTTAACAGTGATACGTGCTAGACTGAAGATTGTGACCATATGTTTAGACGTTTGGGTATTAAGTCCTTAATTTGTTTAAAATATTACGCGCAAAAAGAAAAAGGATAAACCATAAAATAAAATAAAAACAAAACAAACAAACATGAGTAGGGTTCAAAACCCTACTCATGTAGGGTTAGTAGCAACTATTGCTACTACACAAGCTAAGGGTATTAAGGTGAAGCTTTCAATGAATATTTAGGCGGATACTGAGTTAAATCCAAGCGAACCATTGTCATGTAGATTGTCAATAGGGTGACAAAGCAATATCACAATAACGGCTTACATTATTAAGTTAGACCTTTCAGGGTAAGTTGTGATAGATTTTGAACTAGCCAGAGAACACTTTGTGTATACTTATGATACTACTTCTACGGTCAATTTCCGAACTACTTCTAGGGCAATAATTTGAAACGGTTAGGGGGAGTTTCAACTAAAAAAAAAAAAACTATACACATGCAAGCATTAAAAGGGCATATAAGCACTAACTTGCTATGATAGAGCAGCGCTGCTCTATCATAGCAAGTAATATCATTGATATTTTAAAGGAGCTAATCTGGTTGGAAATTAAAAGTTCTAGTACCCTTTTTAAGAGTCAAAAAAGATTGGAGGGTAATCAGCCCTTCACTTTAGCTCATAATTTTCCAAACACTTTCAATCAAAATTTAAGATAGCTATTTTATTCAGCATAGCTGAACGGTCTTGTAACTATATCTCTTGGGCTATTGCGTAGGTCAACCCCCACAGTTATGCAATTTGCCCACTTTGTTCAAAAACTAAATGTTGCCTTAAGATTGTAACAAAATAATCTGTGTTAGGCTAATGCTATTTCCCAATAAGGCCCCTCGGCTATATTCAAAGAACAACTGAAGGTATTATGTTCAAACTTTCGGGGCTACTTCTATTACTACTTCTGCTCTTAAAATTTAACCAAATCAATATAGTGTAAGTGTATCAAAGCTATCAAAGAGCGTAAACAGATTTATTTTCTTACTGAAAGAAAATACAAATTAATGTGCATTGTTAGTTGAATATACATATACTAATATTTATTAATCAAAATGTTAATAATATTTGATTTATTAAAGTTATAAAAGTAAAAACATTTATATTTTTTCACTAAAGTGCAAATTATTTTCTGGCCTCGGGAAGGCATAGGGGTTTTGAGCCCAACTCGTGTTAATTTCTGCTCGTTTTGAGTTTGACTCGGTTAATTATTGTAATTTCTGTTCGTTTTGGATTTCAATTTTTTAATCGATGCTGCTTTGTGGTAATTTCACGCTCGGTAGATTATTTGATTTTATTTTTGCTCATTTTTGTTTTAATAGAGTTTTTTACTTTTCTTTGAAAAACTTATTTTGTGGGAAAAGTTATTTTAATTAATTCTAAGAAACATCCAAAACACATGTATCTACGTAGTTTTCTTTTTCCCGGTGAGCCAAATAATATTTTTTTGGAAACTGAATAAGACATTCCCAAAAATTCATTTTTTCTGTTGGGGGGGGGGGGTATGACCTCTGACCCATTCGGAGACGTCCTGCTTTTTGGCCCAAGATGCGTTGCCAAAAAGCATTATCGTAACCTTTCTTTTATTTCAGTCAAAGAAATCACATACATATTCCAGCAGGGTATGCACACATGCTAGATGTTCTCCAGATGATTTATCTAATGATTGTTTTATCGTTTGAATAACCATATACCGAACAACAAGTTGCGAGAAAAATGTGGTTGAATTTCACTTTCCCGGATTATAAGGAAAGGGCTATGATAGTTAAGACATGTTTTAAGGATAAGTTGCCAAAAGCACTAAGGATAAGTGCTTTGTGGCATTCCAGGTTGGGCAACGAAAAGTCCTTGAACGAGGTGGGAAGAGGACTTACGAAAACATTTATAGGAATGACATGCAAAGAATGACGAATGAAGCTCTGAATAAAAAATGGGTGGAAAAGGAGCATCCACAGCTGGGTATATCTCAGGGGTATTGGTGCTGCAATGAGTTAATTAGTAGCATTAATTGATATACGCACACAAAGTTCAAATCCTCCTGGTTGTAGCGAAAGCTGCAACCCAGGAGTAGTATTCAGCAATATTAACTATTGTTCGATATTCTAAATAGTAAAATAGTATTTTTAAAACGAATTAACAGAAATTAAAAAAAAATCTTGAAACCCCCTAAAATGGCGTCAGATTGAAATAAAAAGTAAATCACTGGAATTGCTGTTGTTAAAAACCAAGTACAAGTAAGTGGCAGCCCCCTCCCACTTAAAAAAAAACAGAGAAAATCAATTTTTTGCATGGATAACACTAATGTGTCTCCTTTTTTTCTGTTTCTTCGCCGTAAGCGGAGTACTGGGATATTAGATATGTGTTTAAGGGTTCATTTGAAAGCTAATTTTTATATCTACGTGTATTTTATAAATTCGACTTGATAATGTCATCATGAAGTGCCATATTTCACCAAAAGTGTATTTTGGGTGCCATTTCTGAAGTGAAAAGGCGAGGAAGAACAAAAATGGTAAAATCAAATTCTTCATCGCTAAAAACCCTAAGCCTGAGGTTTTTATTCCCCGCTCTTGAATATTCCCCATCCCAGCCACCATATATTTTCATAAATTGTCTACTGAATAGTAGAACTAGCAGCCGACTGCAACATCGTATAGAAATGTTTAATATTTCAATTCAAAGCTCTTGGTCATATCAATGCGCTTTTTTGTATATCAATTAAAAAAGGCTACTTGTTAATTATTCAGAACACACTCAAAAATTTCGCTCTTTAATATCTGACAGAAACCGGTTTGCCTCTCTGCAATCGGTTATGATATGCTTATTTAAAGTGAGAAAAGCTCAGCGTAGGAATATTTTAATTAAATATCAATATAGGCTATGGGTGGTTAGGGGTTAGGTATTTAATATAATGCGTTCTGGGCACCCTGCTTTCCATAATATTCTGCTTTAGTTCCCATAATTTCGTAAATAAAGTATTATATTTTCATCATATTTTGGTATATTTCATTAGGATTAACATAGCTTCACCTCTTTGGTGTGTTCTTAATAACTAACAAGTACCAAAAAATTTTCTGATGAAAGCCAAGAGCAAAATTAAAAATTAAGACGAACAGTAATTACTGCTTCGCAGTTTGTGCGAAACAGTATTTTGAAAAACCTTTTCAAATAGCCTGGCGCGTGATATTTCCCTATATTTGTAGAATTCCACAAAAACTAGTGCTTTACTGAAAACACAAAACTGACGCAACGAAACAGGATAAAGAGCAGAAAACCCCTCAAGTGACCTGCATAAAATAAAAGATTAATTCATAAAGACTTCAATAATTTTTTACCAGCCTTGAAATCAATAAATCTTACTATACAATCTTAATGCTCTGAAAAGAAAACTCAAGCAAAGCTTAATTTTCAGTAGTGCTGGTTTTCATGAATTCTACGAACATAGGGAAATATCACGAACCAGTTTATTTGAAACAGTTTTTCAAAAATATGTTGCATAACTGTCGAAGCAGTAATTACTGTTCGTTTTAATTTTCAACTTCGCTATTTGCTTTCATGAGCAGATTTCTCTGGGTGTATGTTTAAAAATTGCTTGATATATATATATATATATATATATATATATATATATATATATATATATATATATATATATATATATATATATATATATATATATATATATATATATATATATATATATATATATATATATATATATATATTATACATGGAGGTCTTCAGCTTCAGACTAAACTAGGGTGTCCCAGTACCCAATGAGCAGACATTAAACCCCCTTTTTATTGGCTTTTGTGCCATTTAATAAAGTGTACATATCTCCTTTCTGCAAACTAACGGGTAGTTGATTGATGAAAGACCGACTACCTGTTGAAATATGATATACCAGAACGAAAATCTAGCCTAGTTACAAATTAGGTAAACACGTAAGCCTTTACGCAACTGCTGAATATGCATATTTTATCAGAAATCTAATCAAATGTAGCATATAAGTCACATCTAAGCATCTTATTAAAATCTATACCCCTTTTTGGATGTATTATCATGAATAACTAGAATACTTTAAAAGGGCACAATTATGTGGCTGACTCTCCAAGGATATTTTCATTACATTCTGTATACATACAGCACGTTAAGAGCTTCTTATAATAATTGTAAGTAAAAAATAACGAAAGCAAATGACAATAACTCCCACCTATAGCCTACATAACATAACCCAGGGGAAATCTAGCATGATGCAACTGAAAAGAGAATTTGGTATCTCTATTTCAGGTGATAGTGTGTTAATTGTCGCCAACTGGGATCCAAAATGGTCCCCCTCTCCTGTAACCAAGAACAGTGGTAAAGATTTGTAATTCTCCAAATCCCAAATAATTCAGGCTCTAAACAAAAAGGTAGTGGCAAAAAATACAGAAAGCTGAAAAAGATTTTGACTAGTCCCTCCAAATTTGGGAAATACTTAACGTTTGTTTTCAGGCACTTCACTTAATATCACAACCAAAAAAATTGGCAAAAATCTTCACAAGAGGCTTTTTGCTATCGTGGAAAGTATTTTGCAAGGAGAATGAAACTTTCAGGAATAATCGAGAGCCTAAAAATATTGGATTTTTTTTAATTTAATAGATATTTTCACAAAATCCTTAAAACCTCACAAACCAGGATTTGGCAAAGGTCTGAGGCTTAAAACACTTTCCTCGAGCGTTTTCTGGTCAATAAGATCGCTATTATAAGATAAACTTGGTCCCAGGTCATCAGTCAGTCAAAAGTGGTGGAGGTGGGTACTGTAAAACACCTTCCCATAACGTAATTTAGATTATGGGTCCATTCCTGAAAGTTTCATTCACATTGCTCAACTGCTTTCTAAGATGGCAAAATATCTTCATGGTACTTATGTATTTATACCAAGCACAGTCGAGAAGTTTGCTGAATGTAGAATCTCAGAAAACCGGTTTTATAACCACAAAAACAAATGACGAATGACAATGCATTGGACTTGTATAATTTGGGCGATATATTTGCACCTTAGGGGGGACGCATTGCATATATTAAATACGTAACCTAACCTAGGTACCCCCCCCCCTAAACCCCCCAAAAACAGTTTAATATCGTACACGCAATGAAAACCTTGCTATCATTGCCTGCTCTATAACATTAAGACGTGAAAAACGGGTTTTATCATTGCCTAGTCTACAGTGATTAAGCCGAGAGGCCCGCAAAATGGGATTGTACCTTATATATAAACTAAAGTATTATATTTTTTCATGTTCTGGTATATTTCAAAATGATTAACCTAAATTCACTTCTTGAGTGTTTGGTTTAATACATAAGCACAATTTTCATTTACAATTTTACCAAATCGGTAACTATTGAACAATTTAAGGGGCATTAGTATACTTACAGTTGCTGTACAGGCTCTATTCTCAGAGATAAATTCTAGACCACGCAAACCATGACCTGAAAAACATTTTTGAATATTTTCCATGTATTTTTTACGAATGCTTTTGAGTGAATATACACACAAAGCACTATTTTCACTAGGCTGACTCGGATCATGCCCTGAAGACTCAGAAAAGACAGCATACAAAATATCTTCGTTAAGCATAACGTCCAAATCTGCAGCAAGATCAGGGCTTGGCTTTGCTATAGAAGCAGCTTGAATCAACTCAAACCTTTGGCCATTTTCATTACATTCTATTGGTATTTCTGTATAAGAATAATATTCACGATCTTCATGACAAATCCGGACAAGCTTTGAAATCCACATATTATTATGAGTAGATTTCTTTTGTGTTGTCAAAAAATAACTAAATCCACCACTTGAGAAGCCGAAGATATAGTTGATAGGGTATATCTCACGGGAGAGCGAATTTACAAAGATTCGCGTTCCCGTAGTGACCTCTGTTTTAGCTATTTGGAACAGTTCATTCCTATTTAAAGATCTGCTAGATACAGCTGGTACTTCAGATCTATAATAATGGGAATTCCCTGTATAGGTTACACCAACATAAAGGACGTTACTAGCTGAAGGCCCGGGAGCGATAAAAGCAACAGTAGAAGCAGTTGAATTGTTAGCAACAACAGCTTCTCGCACTTCTGCATATTCTTCTGAAATATTTCTTAGATTCCTTATACTGCAAATCCCTTGAAAAAGAGAGCCGCATGTTATTAATCTATTTTCATTTTCATCAATTACTAATACTTTATTATAATTATCAGTCAATCTTTTTTCGACATTTTGTGGACACTCTCTTGACGAGCAATCTGGGGAATCTTCTTTAGGGCCAGTTACCACTTTAGTCGTTGTTTCCAAATTTCCATTCAGTTGATATAATCGATTCACACCACCAATATAAATATTACCTGATTCTTTATCCACTGTTAAATGATTCAACTTAATTACACTGGGGTCGTGAAACACACTAACCACTGATTCGCAATGAATTAATCTCACGCACAAAATCACTGAAAAAATAATCGTCCTCCTCCAAGGGACTAATAGGCAACAGATTTCCATCTTGAGTATTAATGAATTGGTACGAGATTCCGTTTATAATCCAATTGTAAAATACAAATTCCTCATCAAACTTAAATGTTCACATACCGAAAGCTATTTTGCAACTGTTTAGTATTTGGCTGTGTCCAGTGCGAAGAAGAGCAGCGCATGAGCTAGCGCCAAGGAGAATACACAGATTATGAATGGAACCTGAAAAATAGATAATATAATTTTACTCATGCCCAGAATTTGACTGATTAAAGTAAACCCCCCCCCTCCACCAATCGACCTCACATTTACCATGAGTCTTTTCGTGTAAGAGACTGGATTTGAAAAATATTTATTGAAAAAATTGCAAAATAAAAGCAGGAGCAAGCGGGCCTTACGTAGGTTCAGAGATCGAGTCGATTAAGTGCATAAAACAAAACAATGAAGATAATTCGAACAGAAGATGTATTGATGGTTAGATTTTAACGCAGCATATCAATCACTCCATGGAATTAAATACCATTGGGCTTACGTATATCTTTGAGCATAGAAAATATTCTGTCGCTTTTTTCTTTTTCTTTTTTTTATTTACTTTCTGTTAAATTGCCAATATGTCATGTTTTGTATTAATAATTATTTTAAGCATTCCTTAATTACTATTTTAAGTATTAAGTATTTCAACACTAGAGCCTATCTATTGCAATTCCATGCACTGCACACATCCAAATAAACATTGTACATTATAATTCAAGACAGGCACGAAAGCCCCCACCCCTGCAGTGACATGTCGAGGGCTGTGCAGATCGTTCAAATTACAAATAATCCTAATAATACGTTTATGACCCCGAGGAGCGTAATAATTTATAATAAAATAAAAAATATCCGAAAACTATGTGCTGTAAAATTGTCCCTTTTTTAATTGTTTCAAGTTCCATTCTCCATTTAACTACATCTAAAAACTTCCTATCAAGGGCGTATTCAGGATTTTTGTTGGGGGAGGGGTTAAAAAAATGCATTTTGTTACGCCTTTAGGAGTCAGACAAGAATTTCAGTAGGGGTCAAAACCCGTACCCTCCCTGGACATGGCCTTGCTTCCTATTATTGTCTCTATTCCATATATCAGCTTAACTCATAGAATCGACGAGCTTCATTTGCGAGCCTTTTATGAAAGTAAAACTAATTTGTTTTTTTTTTTTTTTTTGTTTCTAGGTTGGTTTTTATCAGATAAAATAGTAAAATTGTAACAATGTTCAATATTAGACGTAATATTTAATTCAATATCAAATGTTATACCGTTTTTAATACGGTTTCACCGTATTAGAAACAGAAAGATGCCCTTCCACAAAAAAAGAATGCACTTTTAGGTCCCTGTCAACCTTTCTCAACCTTGGTAATTTCAGTTCATGACAATCCCTGACGAACATTTACATAATTAATTAAAAGAAAAGTTTTTCTGATGGAAGCTAGAGCGAGATTTTTGAAACATAATTCTGAAAAACTAACTTTAATAAATTGGCTCTTGATACATCCTTCTATTTGTACAAAACAGGGTTTAACACAACTTTAACACAACTTTCAACATGTTTGGTAAGGATTTAGACTCCAAAATAAACCAGGTTCTTTCAATATACTAGGTTTTAAGGGGCAAATAAGTAAAAAGCTAATAAATCAAATGTATATATAAATAGAGTCAAATTCTATTTAAAATAACATTCTGAGAGCTAATGACAGAAAATCCTGAACGCCCAGTCAACATACAACCATTTTTGTTACTCCAAGGAAAAACAATTAAGCAACCTTTCCTTTTAATTTAGGGTTATCCAAGCTATCGGCATTTCGCAGCTAGGATATTTTAAAAACAGCGTAAAATAAAGAATATTAGCAGCATTGGCACAGACGCGGTTTTCGGGGGGCCGGGGGGGGGGGCTTGCCCCGGGCGCAGGAATTTTAGGGGTGCAAAATTTCAAAAAAAATAATGTAATGGTTAGAATAATTTTGTATTTTTTTTTAATAAGGTAGAGAGCGCAGTTGCCAGTCAGTATAAGCAAATTGAATCCGCAATTTTATTTTTCTGATATCTTCATCGCCATTTCTTGAAAATAAAAGTAAGTATACCGAACTCATATAATTTTAATGTTTTTGTGATATTTTAATTCAGATTTTGTAACTAAATGAAATTATTTTAATAAATGAAAGTTTTGTTAAAATTTAGCTAGAAAATTTTTTGAAGACAAGAGGGGGGTGCTAATCAAGATTTTGCCCCGGGCGCAAGAGGGACCAGAGTTGCCACTGCACTGCCACTAGAAATGAACTAAAAAATTTGGAAATGATGAAGGACCAAATAAAAACGGGTTTTATGCAGGCACGTACGCATTAACTTTTTGCTGGGAGAAGGAGAAATAAAAAACAACAACATTATATTTAATAATTTGAATAAGAAGTGCAAAGAAATTCAGGACAATTTAAGATTTCAGGAGGAGCAGAGTAGGGGAGAGAGGGAGGGGCAGATCAACCCGCATTTCTTGCGTAGTCGCATGGCATAGATTATTATCTCAAGTCTCTCTATTACCAACTGGGATGACCTGCTGGTTCGACTTTCCTGATTCGGCGTTCCTGATAATTCGCCAGACGTCGCATATTGTGGCTTAACGAAAGAAGCATTTTAAAAAATGATAATTCAACTTCAGTGGAGTTAACTGGGGAGGGAGGGGTAAGAGGGACATTAAACAACCCCTCCCGTAGATTTTGAACAATAGCTTTTTTTGGTATTTTCATCGAAAAATGGATATTTTGGTATTTCCAATAAAAAATTTAAAATATCCTCCCCCTACATTCCTTGAATTGGCACCACTGCTCAAGTTCAAAGCTGAGTTTAAGCATAAAATGGGAAATATTACTTCCCTAAAATGCCACAAGTCTTCACATTTAAGAATAATAAGTAATAAATGAACTATTCAAAGTGCAAGAAAAATTGGAAGACAAAGTGGCACCATTTATCGATAACCCAGAATGTTAGAGGAGCGTTTCAATTTGTGTGCTTTAACCTGTTATTTTCTATGTCTATAAGTAGGAATTCGATCTTGTTCATATCATACAGGGACACCCTTTAAACACGTCCACCACGGTTTATTTTGGGTCAGGGAGGGGAACATTTCGCAGGCTAGGAGTTTCAAACCACGTCAATAACTGGGGGATTACGTTTACAGTATATAACATTACTGGATATATTGTAAAAAAAAAAATCTCGAGACTTTTAGTGCATGCCCAAAGCAGCCCCTCCTTCCTCGTGTACGAACCTGTGCCCTTCCACCACCAGAAACAATTATCACTGGTCAAAATATCATTTTCGTCAGTCTTTGTCCAATTCGTTGCCTAGCACAATAATTAAAAATAGAACTAGCGTTCTTTTTTTGCTGTGATTAATGCCGTTTCGCCAAAGATCAAGATTTTTACTGATCAATTCTAGAAAAAACTCAAGCATTTTTAAAGTGTCCAGTTTCGTCTACCCCTCCAAATATTATTTATCTATTATTGCTGCTATTATAAAATACCACTTTATTCTCTCGAATTCAATTGTTGCACCACTTTCTTCCACCTGTGAAAATTACACAAAGCCTAGTAATGATTAGAGTAGACATGGGATCTCAACCAATTTTCTTTCCCTAGCTGAAAACCAGTGTACCGGAAAACACCCCTTCTACCGGTTTTCTTGCCACTGGGATTCCACTAGAAAACTAAAACCACATGTTCGAAATCACTTGGAAACATCAAGAACAAAGGACAAAAGCTTGTTGCGAAAAGCTAATTGTTAGTAAATACTCTTTTGATTTCTACAGATTCTGTGACTGAAAGAAAACCTAGACAAGCAGATACTGAGGATCTCTTTGGCATTAAAACAAATAAAATTATCCTTAACTACAATTACATAACTACAAAGAGGGCTATAGGACATAATTACCTAGCAATACCACATCCAGGAGGATTTACCGGGTTTGGACCCCCCCCTAAATTTTTTCTGACTCATAAAAACATAGCAAAAAAGCACATAAACAAGTTTTTGAAGTGTTTTTTAAGTTTTTTTGCAAGCCCCCCCCCCTAAAAAAACGGACTAAAATCCTTGATACGCTCTTGTTACCTAATCTCATAAAGATTTTTCCAAGCAATCATCTACTTGAAGATGTTTGTATACGCTAAAACACGCAAAAATTCAGATATTTAACCCTATATGAATTTTTAGCTCCCCCCCCCCCAAGCCACACACCAGAAAAAGCTGCCCCTGCACTTTTTCTTCTTGTGATTTTGAACTAAAAACCGTGGTTCTAGGCTCTGCTGAATTGGTAAATTTTGTCAAGTCGACCCATATTCCGTTTTCGAGTGATCCCTCGAAGTTCTGTGAACAAAAAAAAAATAATAAAAAGAGAGTTAGTAGGACATAATTTACTAATTATTTTTTTCACATTATATGTTAGATTAAGACTAACTTCATGTTATAAGTTAAATAAGACAAATGGGGTTTCATTTTGTATCTCTACCATACATAGGTCAATTTATTATACAAGCCAAAGGACGTATATCGTGCATTTGATTTCAAGAGAAATCAAAAATTTTGAGCTTATAAGGCACAAGCAGAGATATTATTTGTTTGAAGAGTAAGGGATGAGAAAATTGAAATTGGGGAGGGGAGGGGCGTAAATGCATCTGCATTACTAATCCCCTGTGTTTTCGATTTGTAAAATGAAAGTAACAGTAAAATTAAAACTTAAAACAAATAGAAATTGTCTTGTATTTGAGGAACGCTGTGGCTCCCATCAACTCTTCTCTCTTAACACTTAAGTCTGACCGTACTTCACTGAAAACATTTTAGAGTGCATTAAACGTAGTCAATTGGCACTTGTAAGTGTTTTATTTACCGCATCAAAACATTTGGACTAATTATTTTATTTTTTAAAGCAAATGCGAATAAATAAGCCCTTTCACTCTCAAGGCATTATGAAGAAAAAATAAAACGATTTATCCCATTGCTCTCCTTTTATAGCTCCTCCTTTGTTTTTTGAAGCATTTAAGAAACAAGCTAAACCTACGCGTAAAAAGCGAGGAATGATAATAATGACACTTTCCTTTCGCTTTAAGTTTTAACGTCGCTCTTTACTTTCATTTGAAGAAACAAGCCTTTTTTTATTTGGTTTTTGTCCTTTTTAATATCATATTCAGGGTTATCCAAAATATGAGTGGGCTACCGCTCTGTCAGTCCCTTCCCTACTCAATATGCTTAAACTTGACTAGCCCTTTACTCAAAGAACTTTAGAGAAGAAAAATGTAATAAGTAAACAATTACAATTGATCAGTAGTCCTAGACCGGTTATCTAAGACGTCTTGCTCGATAACATGTTGGCCCTATTAAGGTCAAAATTATTGTTTCGCGGGGACACTGGCAGAAATCGGCACTTTAATATGTAGTATGATCTCTTTTATTACTTAAAGAGCACTGACAGCTTTAAATTTTTGTTCGAATGAGCCCTCTTCTGAACCTGCGACTACACCGACTAGATCGCCCGGGAAACCAACACACATTCTTAACCCTCCTCCTCTGGAAAATACCAAAATTCCAGGAAAATACCCTTCCTTTCACTCACCTATTATTCGAACCGCTGTTGAACTTTTCTCCAGTCTTTGTTTTGGCCCGAGCTTTTACAAAAACCCAAGTTCAATAAAATATAGGCCTATATATATATATATATATATATATATATATATATATATATATATATATATATAATATATATATATATATATATATATATATATATATATATATATATATATATATATATATATATATATATATATATATATATATATATATATATATATATATATATATATATATATATATATATATATATATATATATATATATATATATATATATATATATATATAATAATAATAATAATTTAATTACCCACCATCTACAAAAAGATTATAGTGGAGCACAACAAAAAAGAAAAAGGAAACCAACTTCAAAAAAATAAAAAATAAAGATACGAAACTCAAACAAATGCAGGTGAAAAACGACGTCTCATCAATCTGACTTTTAACATTGAATTGTCCCAAATGGTCGACCATTGCTTGGATGGATCCGTAATTCTATATTTTTACAGTCAAGAATTCCTGTATTGCTTGGGTATATACAGTAAACACTTTGCAGACTTATAGTAGCACTTTCGGATTTTTTCACAGTCTCTCACTGTCAGCATATTGGAGACACTGGCAAGATAGATTACTTGTGTCTGGCAAGCTGAACGATAAAGTGAGGCTAGGGATTTTCTAGAGTAACGACTGCGATTTAGTACTACAGACCCGTAAGCAAGTTTATTGGCGGTAGTTGTTTGCTTGACTATGGATTGCCTAGTCTTACTGATCGCTTTTGCAATCATGTTACCCAGATATCATAGCTCAGACACAGCAGGGACTGCAAGTTTGCCAAAGGTACCAGATCTCCTTTTAGGTGCGTTAAAGGTTAAAAGATCGCATTTCTCTATATTAATAGATAGCCCGATAGAAAGAAAGTCATTGTGGTGTCGACTCTGGTTATCTTGTAAGTCAGCTTTCGATCTACTGAATAGAAGGACATCTTCAACGCATGCAAGGTAAGACATGTCGGAACCGTGAATTAAAAGGGAAGGCAACATGTGGTCCAAAATCTTGGAAACTATATTTTTGAAAATGAGAGAATTAAGAATGCTCTCTTGCCTCATAATTCTTTTAATTTCGGCGGTATCTTAGGTTCTGTTTTTTCATTCGGTAGAAACATTAGAATTTCCGCACCAGAATTTCAATGTTTTCATTACGATCGTACTTACACCACTCAACAGTTGAGCATTCATTGCTTTCATGTGGTTGTAGTTATTAAACAATTTCGAAATATCAATAGTACACATATAAAAAGATAACTTGCTTTTCTCTGAGCCCACCTGAAAGTTAGCAAGAACGTATGTAGCCTCTAGACAACCGAAACCTTTCTTGAATCCAAGTATAATCACTAAAATCTCCATCATCCAACTCGGACAAAATCACATGCTCATAAATGTTACTCAGGATGCAAGAGACTGTAATGGGTCTGTAAAATCTAGAGTCATTGGGATCTTTTCCTTTCTTGGCGATAGACGTGGTGACTCTTCTCAGGAAACTGTTTGGTACATAATCCCTGGTGATGCACATATGGAATATCAACTGAAGGTGGGAATAGAAACTTTCAGGTAAGTGCTTCAGATGTTATGTTGGGAGACCGTCGCCCTTAGTCCCATTTTTTCATTTGGAAATTCTATTTTCAACCACAATTTTGATCGTTTTAAGCGATAAGGGAACAGCATAGCGCTGTCCCAAGAAGTGTGCAAGCCAGCTGGTAACTTTCTTTTCATACTGGTTGGTTATGGAAAGATTCCCGTTTTTGTATACCGAAGCATAATAACAGCGCCAGTCATGCAGCGCCAGGGAAATATTAAGTCCATGGTCGTCCGGTCAAAGTGGACTTAACTATGATTTTTTGTTCTCAGTGAACTGCTGCCCGATAATACGGTACTTTTTCATCTCAGCTTTGTATTTGCGTTTTGCACTCTGTTTAAGCTAGAACAAAGTCCCACGTAATGGTCTTCGGCAAGCAATCAAAATGTTTAGCAAAATTTTAGAACGTCGTTCTGCCGTCTGGAGTTCGATGGAATCGGACCACAGCGGTTCGTTTGTCCCAATTTTAACTTTTCTTGTAGGAACCTCTTTTGATTTAACACCTTTAAGAGCGTGGGTAACTTGATGATAGTAAGTTTTGAGTGCGATAAGAGGCCGCCATGTTTGAAGGACAAGTATATAGTAGATGAAACTGTACCTTTATGCAACTAAGGACCGAAGCGACAGTAGCAATATATTGAGCAATATTATACTTCTTCCGTATTTCCTTGTAGAGCCGCCTTATTGGACTGACGTTAATAGTGCTTTGTGTTAAATGCTGGTGGAATGAAATTCTAGTAGCGTCACTAATCGAATCGATAGTACACACTGTAACTGGGGAGCCAGGGATGGGTGTGGACAAAGATACATGGTCAATATTTGACGTATGAACACTAGTATAGGTGTACAGAAAATCCAGGGACTTCAGCCAGATATTATAAGAGGCTGGAAGGCAGTTTAGAAAAGTATCATACAGTATATGGTACTTGGTAGGGCCGCAGTTGAAGCTACTAGCTTTTAACCACTTAATCCCACAGTACTCAATAGACTCCAACTGTCGTTCGAGGGCATCTGCTGCTTTTGAGAATTTCGCTAGAGAAACAGCATTGTTGTAGTTAGAAAGCATGTTTACTTTGATGAACTCGATTCCCTCAGCAGAGACACATAAAGGATTACTGCCTCTAATCAAAGGCTTACGCAATAGTGCCTTCCTAGTGTATATTTCCAGGCCTCAGGACGGACGCACTACTGTTGATGTATGAAGACATCTACGGACTTTTGAGCTGTATGAAGACATCGTGATACTGGTATCTGTTTAGTAAATTTGAATTCAGTCCAGAAATCATATGCTCCTGGATAAACATGACGTCATAAATCTGGAGAAGATCGTCTGTGGCCTTTTCTTTATTGCGACAACCATTGGTACTCAGACTAATAGCTTTAAGAGACATGTTCATTGTCTTTTCTTCTTTTTCAGAATTTCCCTTACTTAAGGGCAGGCTAGGCTGTACCAGACATGAGCTCCTTCGCAAGAAACGAATTTGGTGTCTTCGTTCCGTGGCGCGTCTTTGTTACTAGTGTGAGATCCAGCACATCTCGAGCATCTACGACAGTTCTTGCAGATTTCAATGAGATGGTCGCAGCTTTAATATCTGAAACATCTTCTTTGGGCCTCCTTGTACTTCCTTACCTAGAAAAAGTCATATCCAGGCTTGATTCCATTAAACATGGCAAAGTTCAGGGTCAGTTTATTTTTGAAAGTCATTCTGACCGTTTCGCTTTGTCGGAAACGGAGAGCTTCCTCTACAAGGCCTAGATTATACTTTTCCAGTTCATTAGCATCCACATCAATATAAAGTCCTGTTATTGTGCCAGAAAATTTTTCTTCCCTCACTTTGCATTTTAAGCTGTTTTGGCTGCCATTTGGCAATTTTGTGGAAAGAATGATAGGGACTTCACTTCAAAAAGCTTTGGCTTTTAAAATGTCACTGAATTTGACTTGAAGCTTATTATTTCTCAGTTGCCTGACCGCTTGTATGCCATCTTCAGACTGCAGTTGACCAAATGTTTGTAGTCTAGTCAGGGGGTTCATACATGGAACGTCTTCGACGATTACAGTCCAAATTGGTTGCTTGTTGTTTGCTGCTGCTGTAGCGCCAATGTCTGGGGAGGCAGTCAATTTAACACCAGTCGTATACTGCTTGACCACGGACATAGTGCTCTTCAGATCCCGTATTTCTCCTAGCAGGATAGAGAAATTGCTCTCGGGGACCTGTGGGACTTGGGAAGGATGAGTGATGACAAAAGTTGGATATCGGATGCTGTTCCGGTCGCATTCAGCTAGCAAATCCAGGATTTCTGATGTCGCTGAACCTTTTGTTCGGCTTTTCGTAGCTTGAGAGGCTCTTGCAGGGAATGTTATCTGAATGAGCTCCAATTTAGTGTCGCGTAATGCTGTTAACATCTTTCAGATACTTGAATCCTCGAGGAATCAGAAAATTCAGTCCCATTTGGTATCTGCCAATGTTGTAAAAAAAGAAATACAATAAATAAATGAAATAAGTCTATACTTCCCCTTGAATCTTTATATATCCATATTTTATCATCACAGGAGATGGCTGTTGTAGAAAATCTCAGTTTTGATACCAAATATTCAAATTCGACAATTATTTTCTTAGGAAGAAATAAAAACATGGTGCCTTTTATCTTAACGACATCACTATTTGGTAATATTTGTCATGAACCAGTTATTTTCTGGTAATCACGAAGAAGGAAAAAAGAACTGGGCATCTTTAGTTTACTCTATAAAAACAAATCTTCAAGTCAACAGCCTTTTAGTTTGAAATTTCACTACTATCAAGTGGGATATCAGCCTATTTACTCTCTGATAAGCATTTTAATGGATGCAGTTTTTCTCATTAAAGAATTTTTGAGCAGCCAAACAGGCCATTAAACCGCAAATATCGCTTCAAAATCAAATAAAATATAATAATAATAATAAAACTCCGACCAGGTCGAGAAAATCAGACATTATACCTGATGTTTTATAATCTATTTAGCGTCAAGGCTAATCTTCGCCAAGGTTTAAAAGAAAAGTCAGTAACGAGGAAAGATCTGAAACTGAATAAATATCTGAAACAAAGTAGATCTGCACTTTCGCATCAAAACATCTGTCTGAAATACTACGAGAGTAAGAATTTCGATATTTCAACCGCTTCACCTGGAGGCCAAGGCAGGCTCGTTGTTAAGGAGGGGAGCCCCCACCTTTCAATGTTCCCAAAAAGGCGCTGAGCCCAAACGCCATGGAATTTAACCTATGTTTTAAGTTTTTGTTTAGCTTATGTGTCAGCATTTGTCGGCACACTGGACGATTTTGTCGGCACATTCTTTGTACCCCCCAACTCAAAACCCAAGCTGCGTCCCTGAGCCTAAACCCTCCCACAGCTTGTGCGCACGTGCCTTGTCATCTATCTTCAAACTATTATAACTCAGTATTATTTGCGCCTGATCTTAATCAACACTTCAAGACAGAGGATTTCCAGGTTCATATTTTACGCCGTCAATTAGCTAGGCTGTATAAGACTATTCTCACCAAGTTTTTGAAGCGAACCTACGAGGAGGAGAGAGAATCACCACTAATTCAGCTTAGGGATTACTACTTACTACTTCAAAGATATTTAAGAAACTAATTGCAGCAGTTGTGTGGAAGTTAAATTTATAGATGAAGTATTTTTCAGTCAGCAGTTAAAGTCTTCACGAAGGCCTGCACGATTTATCTGATAAAAAAAAACGATAAAAAGTTCTCATCAGTAGAAAGTACTTGCAAACTAGATATTTCGACAGATTAGAGCCAAAGTGAGAACTATGTCTCAGACAGGTCAGACAGCTGACCTAGCATGATTCTTCTTTAAAGTATCACATAGATGCGATAGTCGTAAAATAAAAAGCTCCTCCTTCTTGGGGGAATTCATGAAAAAAAGTATCAAGTTTTGTGCAATAATATTATAGAAATCAATGCGAGGTGGATAATGGGAGATTTTATTTAATTATTCGGATTGAGAATCCTAACTCGATCTTTTGTCTTCTATGGACCTGAACCTTTACCAACCCCTATCCTGTGGGCACTCTTGAATATAGATGCATCTTAAGGATGCTTTCTTCAAGTAGAATCTTAAAATTTACTTAACATTGAAACTCTTTTTTTCTAAAAATACGATGTACGGTTATTATTTTATTTTAAGATGCGAGTTCATACACCGAGTCACGACACATCACTTCACACATCTTTGATATCATTGTCATACAGATTCAAGACCCGGCTCGTTTTGCACCTAGTGGGGGCTTAGCTGGTTTATGAACCGGATTAGGACTTGACTAGTTTTGCACCGAGTCAGCACTCGTTTTTGCACTAATCTGTTCGCAACTTGAACTTACCTCATTTTCAAAGTGAGATTGGGGATCTTTGTATTACTTCGTTTGAAAAAAAAGTCCAAGATGATTACCTTTCCGCTAAACCTTGGTCTTATACGGGGAAGGGGTATAAATGGAGGGCACAATTCTAATCTTTACCTCTTATTTAATACATTTATATTCTATGCATGACTCTGGTTTAACAAGGTTCTAAATGCCATCTTTTCAACTAAAGTGTATATGTGAAGAAGCCACTTACGGAATTAGGAGTCATTGCCCTTGTGGCTGCGTGGGAACTTCAGTGGGTGAAGGAAGAAATCTATGTCTTTCTTTGGCTTTTGAGGTAATGGCTACGTATTTCACTAACCAGCTTTTTATCTTCTACTCATTTTCACAATACAAAAAAAAACAATTTTTTTTATTTCAAATATTCGGAAATATTTCTTAAAAATCATCTTAATAAGTACTTTTTCTCTTAAAGGGGAGCACAAGCCCCTTTCTCTTTATGGTATACTTTACCAAAAAAAAAAAAAAAAAAAAAAAAAAAAAAAAAAAAAAAAAAAAAAAGCTTCTCTTGGTGCTTGAAAATTGTGACAGCGAAGTAATTTCACATACTTTCTATAATTACTATGATTTCACAAAATCAACAGTTTTCAATAGTTTTTGAGAATATCCGTTATGAAATAAACTCCAGAATGCGTGCCCGTACTCGAACTACACCTCCTGATTAGGCATATCTCCCTGGGGTTTCGAAGTGACTCTACCAAGTTCACAATCCCTTACGTCGTTTTGGCTTTCACTATCAAAAAGTAGAGTACTCGATATGATTTTGTCCTTTGTAGCGTTTGATTCACAGCTTTATCCCGAATTCATCTATTTGCGGTATTCCTTCCACCGCAGATAGAAGCTATAAATCTTTTGTGATTCCTATAGTGGAAAATCAAATTCAGACTTCAGATGTGTAAACAAATGGAAGTTTTCGAGTTCAATATTTGTTGAATAAAGGAAAAGAAACGATACGACGAATTTTGCTTTATACCCAAAAAAAGCTAAATTATCGACCACAATGCAATTTTTACACGGAGAGGCAATCATTTGAAAGCTTTATTCCAGAAACTGCAAACTCTTGACAACTGATTTTTTTTTCAAACTTCACCTCACTTGACTTTCATATAACAAAATTGTTGCTGATTTGAAAGCATACACTGAATACAATATTCGGACATCGAAGTCAAAATTTTACGTGATCCACATGCGCATATCTACCAGACTCGGAAAAAAACCATGCACGGACAAGAATTTGAAGCTCAACACGACTTTCAATTTTTATAGATAAAATTTATTTTGAATTATTTGTTTCTTACTATCAACAGAAAGTTACATCAACGTAACAATAAACATTATTTAGGAATTTCCACAGGGAGGAAGTTTCAAGCCTCCGCCCTCCCCCAAAAAATCTGGTGATTTTTATGATCGCCCTGTATTTTATTATATTATCTTTGGTTATATTTCCCAAACAATTTACTTAGTTTTGCGCACGTCTTCGAATTCCTATCATCCCCCCCCCCCCCAAAAAAAAAACAAACAACGACAACAGATTTGTGTTCGTCCCTGAGAACTAGTACTATTTCTAGTGCATACTATCCAAGAGGATATCGGAGCATATATAAGTTTACCAAAGAAGATGTTAGGGGGAAAACCTCCTAAAAACTAGGACAGTCCAAGGGACACTGAACATTGGGCAAAACTGAACCTTTATGAAAACATTTATAATCCAAAAAATGAAAAATATCCGCCATTCCATTCCTGATCCAATTAGGCCAATTCTAGAATATGTCACCTGAGCTATTGGATATTGGATGGCACCTGAGCTAAACCTACCTCCAATGAATGTTTCAAAGTAGTATTAAACCAAAAATTCAAATTTAACGCGGAAAAAGTCTTTTCGTATTTAAAACAAAAAAATTAGTATTTTGTTGAGACAAAAATAAAACGGCTTCATGACAAAACTTGATAACAAGAAAGAATATCCTTAAGAAAAAAAAAAGAAATATAACATGACGGGAATAATTGGGCTACTACTGAAAGAATATCAGAATCACTTCTTCTAGCTACAGGCCTAGTTAAGTTACCCGGAACGAATCTATGATTACAAAAGTCGGCGATCGACAAAAAGGGATTAACCAAAATTATATGCGCTTGCAAGATGACGGTGGTCAACATTTGCTTTAAAAAGAAACTAGTTACAAAAAACTCATCTTGAATAAAGCAAGCATCAGCACGCAATTTTTCTGAAAACAAAGGAATTAGAAGAAGTAACTAATGACGTTCTTGTTCAGGTAGAATCCAAGATCTTCATCTTGAAGGAATAGAAAAACAGAAGAGGGGGAAAACCGGTAAAAATCACAACGACGGTTCCGTGCCTAAAGCTTTAAAAGTTTTACTATCCTTTCTTTTGTCGTCAAGTTTAGTTGTACGGTAACCTTAACATGAGTCTTTTTTGAGAAAATTAATTAAAAAAAACTTTTTCCACAAAATAAGTTTTTCAAAGTAAAGTAAAGAACTCTATTAAACAAAAAATGAGCAAAAATAAAATCAAAAATCTATCAAGCGTGAAACTACCACAAATCAGTATCAATAAATAAATGAAACCCAAAACGAACAGAAATTACAATAAATAACCGAGTCAAACTTAAAACGAGCAGAAATTAACATAAGATGGGCGCAAAACCCCTATGCCTTCCCAAGTTTTGCGCCCAACTTATGTTAATTTCTGCTCGTTTTGAGTTTGACTCGGTTATTTATTGTAATTTCTGTTCGTTTTGGGTTTCATTTATTTATTGATGCTGATTTGTGGTAGTTTCACGCTTGGTAGATTATTTGATTTTATTTTTGCTCATTTTTTGTTTAATGGAGTTCTTTACTTTATTTTGAAAAACTTATTTTGTGGAGTTTTTTTTTTGATTAATTTCTGTTCGTTTTATATTGACATAGTCTTTTCAGGGAAAAAGAAAATAACACTTTAAATCTTTTCGTTTTTTAAGACTTTATAGTTTGGCCTTCTATTTGTATGCTGGAGAAAAATTTCCAGGAATTTTTAACAACAAACACCCTTTTAAAAATCAGGACACAAATAGTACTGTTTAATTTATTTTCATACCTCCTCTAGTTGACCTGAAACGCAAAACTTGATACCATTCGCAAAAAAATCTGTTTACTTTCTTTGATAGCATGGATACAGTTGCGCTATTTTGATTTGGTTAAATTTTAAGAGCAGAAGCAGCCCCGAAAGTTTGAACATAATAAAGTCGTTCTTGGGATACTGCTGAGATGCCTTATTTGGAATTAGCAATATTACAGTGCATTTTTATTTAATCATAAGGCAACGTTTAGTTTTTAAACATAATGGGCAGATGGCAGAGTGGGCGTAGGAGAGTGGGAGTGGAAGGGGGATTAGTTGCCCTCCAATCACTTTCGACTATTAAAAAGGCCATCAGCCCTTCCTATTTTCAATCGACTGAGCCACTTTCGAAGTTCCCCCGACAACCCCTTCGATACGAAGTGCCCAGGTCTTAACAACAACAACAACAAAAATATCACTAATCACTTTCGACTATAAAAGGGTACTAGCACTTTGAATTTCAAATCGAATGAGCCCTTTTTCAAGTTTCTACGAAAAACATTTCAATAAAAACCTTATATGCCCCCAGGGCATAACTTATAACCCTTGCCCTGAGGGTTGTGGGGGGATGTCCTCCTCAAAAACAGATTTTCTATCTGGAAATCAACTACGCTGAACAAAATGGAAATCTCAAAATTTCTATTGGATGTGTGTGGGGGAAGGATGGGCGGGGGGGGCGCCTAGTTGCCCTCCAATCACTTTCGACTATTAAAAAGTGCACTAGTCCGTTGAATTTCCAATTGAATGAGCCTTTTTTGAAGTTTCTACGACAACGCCTTCTATAAAAACCTTATATGCCCCCAGGGCATAACTTAAAACCCTTGCCCTAAAGGCTATGGGGGAGTATCCTCCTCAAAAACATATTTTCTATCAAGAAATCAACTACACCGAACAAAATGGCTATCTCAAAAATTTGATTGGATGTGTTTAGGGGAATAATGGGCGCGGGGGGGGGGGGGCTAGTTGCCATCCAATGACTTTCGACTATTAAAAAGGGCACTAGGCCTTTGAATTTCCAATCGAATGAGCCTTGTTTGAAGTTTCTACGGCAACGCCTTCTGTAAAAACCTTATATGCCCCCCGGGCATAACTTAAAACCCTTGCCCGGAGGGTTGTGGGGGAGTGTCCTCCTCAAAAACATATTTTCTATCTGGAAATCAACTACGCTTAACAAAATGGCTATCTCAAAATTTGGATTGGATGGGTTTGGGGGAATGATGGGCGTGGGAGGGGGGTTAGTTGCCCTCCCATCAGTTTCAACTATTAAAAAGGGCACTAAACCTTCAAATTTCCAATCGAATGAGCCCGCTTTGAAGCGTCTACGACAACGCCTTCTATAGAAGCCTTATATATCCCCAGAGTGTAACTTAAAACCCTTGTCCTGAGGGTTTTGGAGGAGTTCCTTCCTCAAAAACAAATTTTCGATCTGGAAATCAACTAGCCTAAGCTAAACAAAATTGCTATCTCAAAATTTTGATTGGATGTGCTTGGGGGAATGATGTGCGTGGGGGGGGGGGCTAGTGGCCCTCCAATCCCTTTTGACTATTAAAAAGGGCACTAGCCCTTTGAATTTCCAATCGAATGAGCCTGTTTTCCAGTTCTTACGTAAACGCTTTCTACAAAAACCTTTTTTGACACCAGGGCATAATTTAAAACCCTTGCCCTGAGGGTTCTGGGGGAGTGTCCTCCTCAAAAACATATTTTCTATTTGGAAATCAACTACGCTGGAAAAAAATGGCTATCTCAAAATTTTGATTGGATGTGCTTGGGGGAATGATGGGCGTGTGGGGGGGGGGCAGTTGCCTCCAATTACTTTCTACTATTAAAAAGGGCACTGACCAATCGAATGAGCCTGTTTTGAAGTATCTACGACAACGCCTTCTATAAAAACCTTATATGCCCCCAAGGCATAACTTAAAATCCTTCCCCTGAGAATTGTGGGGGAGTGTCCTCCTCAAAAACATATTTTCTATCTGGAAATCAACTGCGCTGAACAAAATGGCTATCTCTAAATTTTGATTGGATGTGTTTTGGGGGAATGATGGGCGTGGGGGGGGGGGGGGGTAATTGTCCTCCAATCACTTTCGACTATTGGTACTAGGCCTTTGAATTTCCAATCGAATGAGCCTGTTTTGAAGTTTCTACGACAACGCCTTCTATAAAAACCTTATATGTCCCCAGGATATAGCTTACAATCCTTGCCCTAAGGGCTGTGAGGGAGTGTCCTCCTAAAAAAATTATTTTCTATCTGAAAATTAACTACACTGAACAAAATGGCCATCACAAACTTTTTATTGGATGTGTTTGAGGGACGGATAGGCGTGGGGGGCTAATTTCCCTCCAATCACTTTTGACTGTTAAAATGGGTACTAGCTCATCGAATTTCCAATCCAATGAGCCTGTTTTGAAGTTTCTACGACAAAACCTTCTGTAAAAACCTTATATACCCCCAGGGTATAACTTAAAACCCTTGCCCTGAGGGTTGTGGGGGAGTGTCCTCCTCAAAGACATATTTTCTAGCTGGAAATCAACTACGCTTAACAAAATGGCTATCTCAAAATTTTGATTGGATGTGTTTGGGGGAATGATGGGCGTGGGGGGGAGGGGGGGGGTAGTAGCCCTCTAATCACTTTCGACTATTAAAAAGGGCACTAGCCACTCCAATTTCCGATAGAATGAGCCCTTTTCGAAGTTTCTATGACAGCTCCTTCGATACGAAGTGCCCGGGTGGAGAAAAAAAAAACACATTGTGCCCACACCGTTCTTTACTTAGGCAGCGCTAGCGCGCTGCCTATGATATTAATTTTTTTCTTCGTTATTCATTTTTTTCAGTTTCTTGGTCACCATCATCCGCATACTACAAAGGAAACGTCGTTCAGATACCATGGTAATCCTTAGGGTAGCAAATAGCAAATATGGTTGTGTTGGAATCATGGGTTCAGTGGTGGTAAAGAGGTGTTGTATTGAAGAATTAGAATCATGGTCGAGGCATCAGACGCAACCTAGTAAAGAACAAACTTAGTCCATTGCAACCGAAAATCTAAAACACGTTTTGAAAAAAAAATGTCAAGTGAGGAAAAATTGCCATTTGAAGCTAATTTCGCGTCGCAACTATTACTTCGATCAACGTTAATGGTAAAAGTTAAATAAATAAAAGTTCAAATAGGGATAAAATCCTTTTAATAGACAGTGTTTCACAAACAGTAATAGAAATTCACAAAAAATACCAGATATTTCGGTCACATATGCAGTGACCCTCAACAGCAGTAAAACTATTGTTCTAAATTGTTTTAGTTTAATTTTACTACTGATGACAGTTAGTGCGTTAGTAAACGAAATATCGGGTATTTTTGTGAATTTATATCACTTTTTGTGAAAGATTGCCTAATAAAAAGATCTTATCCCTATTTGAACTTTTATTCATCTTCATGGAAAGGCAGTGTGGTCTCCGAAGTTATAAAAGTTTAATATGAAATAAAATTTATAGAAACTAAAAAAAAAATAGTCTGAAACCCGACAAAAATGGTTTCGGATAGAAATAAAAACAGCATCATTAGAATCACCATCGCAGAAAACCCTATTTAGGAGAAAAACAGTCCCCAATCATGAGCAAAAAGGAAAATCCCTTTTTCGCAAGGGAAGCAGTGACGTGTCTTTTTTTTTAGTTTTTTCTCGTCACCACTGGTAAATGATACATCTAGTGTCCTCCTTTACAGGTTTTAGAGGTTCGTAAGGTTCTTAAATTTGAAAAGAAATCTTAATATAGGTTAAAATAACGCATCAAATTATTAAAATTTTATTTCCAAGACTTAAAATTGGAGGAAATCAGACTCAAACCAAAATAAAGGAAAGTTTTTTGTTACTTGTCAATTAGCTGGTACACACGCGAAAAGTCAAGTTTAGTTAATGCTAATAAAATAAAACATAATATGATGAAAATATAATAGTTTAGAAACAAATTTGGGCTAAATATTTGCACGTTAGGGTGTGGGGGGTAAAGCATAGCATATATTAAATACGTAACCTAACCTAGGTACCTTTTATCCCCCTACCCCCCCCCCAAAAAAAAAGTTTAAATATTGCATTCTGAATGACAAACCAGGCTTTGCGATCCAATTCTCCATTGACTGATACCCGTTTGAATAGTTTCCTTTAGCATCTATCTTGCGTGTGTACCAGCTAATTGACAAGTACCAGTTTTTTTCGCCAAGTTAAGAGACATATATTCTATATAATCTTCCAAGCCTTAAAATACACCTTCTAAGCAATCTTCTAAGCGTTAATTATGAGTTAGGAGTAAATACAATAGACCGTTTTCCTTCATTCTAGGTTCTAGTGTTGATAGTTCAACTAGCCATCGAACCCCATCCAAAAACATACAACAATAGGAATGAAAAAGTTCGTGTAACGAAATTAAGAGGTTCTAAAGAATCCATCTAGATACAAATATGGCTTACAAGCAGGCATATACGCGGGTTGGAAACCTTCTGGCTCGTAACCCAAGAGGAATTTTTACGTCATGTTCTACGTTTGTTACATATTTCCATGCAATATAATTTTTTCCAAGGTTAAACTCCCCCACCCTCTTCTCTCCGAACCCCCCCCCCCCGAAAAAAAACATGCCAACGATACTCATCAGATAAATAGACAGAAATAACTGCTTAATTGCAATTCTCGGTAGACTACTTACATGTCCATTCAGTTATGACGGATTTCATTAATTATCAATGGGACAACCATAACTATTCGGCAAAACAAGATCTCTCCTTGACAAAAAAGCTCGTTTCGCCAATCCAATTGAGAATCAGCTTGAGCACTTCTGAAAAAAAGGAAACAAAAATTAGGCATCTTTGAATATCGTTTTTATGACGACCATTGCAATTATCTAAGCAACACAAACAATATCATACCTGCTGTATATTAGCCATCATCCCACCTGCATAAACATGGGCACCGGAAAGGGGGTCCATGCCCCCCCCTGGAAATTTGGACCTATAAAGTAATTATAAAGAAACCAAAGGAAAAAGAGCAGAATTGGGAAAAACGATGGAAAATGTGTTGCCCCATTGTTGGCTGGCTGCCAATAGATTTTGACCCTTAATAAGGAAAATATAAGTTCTAATTTGTGCCTGAGAGACCTCTTTCCAGTTTTCCACAAACATTTTTACTATATGATTTGGTTGGAGTAAAAAAAAAATCCAAGTCTTCATAGCAATGAACGGTAAGTAAATAACGATCCTTGTCAATAACGAAACTGTAAGAGCTTAACCATTGATAACACTCAATAAAAGAATCAGCTTTTCAGGGTGATCCTAAATGTGTATTTGTTTATTAGTAATTAGTGCAGTAATTAGTAAACGTATCCATAAAAACGGATACGTTTTTATGGTTTATTATCGTTTTTTTTTCACGAGTTATTGTATTTATCTAGTTGTCACTTAACTTTTTACAGTTATGAAGTATAAAGGTGTCAAATATATTCAAAATGAAATTTAAAATATTGAATTAAAAATCTTAATTGATTGTCTTTATCTTAGTTTTAATGTTTTACTTTGAACAAACTACTTTGATAATGTGTTCCTTTTTTTGTTTTATAAACAATGAATCTCAAGGCATTAAATATTTTGGTATTTGATAACCAAGTTCAAAACGGTCAATATTATTCAAAAATATCAGTCCAAAGCGTCGGCATTCCTCAACAGAACTGAATGCTGGGAGTTCATATTTTAGTTTTTAGCCTATAAATAGGCTATGGTTCTGTATATTTTTTTTTTTTAATTAATTGCTTTTTTCATTTTCATATACTTTTACTTTAATTGACATACTATTTCTATTGCCATTTGAAAATGTTTGTCTCTAAGCTTCATTAAATAAAAAAATAAGTTTTTTCAACTGAAAATAAGGAGCAACATTAAAACTTAAAACGAACAGAATTTATTACGTATATGAGGGGGTTTTCCCCCTCCTCAAGACATCGATTTTCACTCTACAGTCTTTCAGCACTTAAAAAAATCACTTATTGTTCTAATTAAACGACCCTTGTGTTTCGGGAGTTGTTTTTAAAGAATTGGGACTAAATTTAAACTTTAGCGTAAATAGCGAGGTGTTGAGGAGGAGGAAATCCCCCCAATATACGTAATACTTTCTGTTTGTTTTAAGTTTTAATGTTGCTCTTTACTTTCAGCTGAAAAAACTTGTTTTTCTTATTTAATTTCTGATCGTTTCTTAAATAACTCCAGGATACCTGGCTCCACCTCCACGGAAAAATCCCACCCCCAAAGAAATATCGGTTGGGGAATTCAATCCTGGCGAAAATTTACCCCGAACAGTTCCCCTTAACCTCTCCACACCTAAAATTAGGTATGGTCTCCACACCTAAAATATAACTTAGAAACCTTTCTCCAGGGGCTGTAGTGGGTCATTTTGTCTCTAAAGACACAGTTATTGGGCCTTTCAACTATGCTGAACAAAAAAGCCATCTCGAAATTTTGATCAGACGATTTTGGGAAAAAAGTGGCGGGGGAGGGGGCTAGTTGCCCTCCGATTTTTTTGGTAACTTAAAAAGGGCACTAGAAATTTTCCTTTGAAAATGAGCTCATTTGAATTTTCATTCAAATGAGCCCCCTCGCGACGTTCCAGGTCCACTGGGTCGATACGATCACCCCTGAGAAAAAACAACAAAATACAAACAAATAAACACGCATCCGTGATCTTTCTTCTGGCAAATATTACAAAATTCCACATTTTTGCAGATATGAGCTTGAAATTCCTACAGTAGGGTTCTTTGATAGGCTGAATCAGATGGTGTTACTTTCATTAAGATTCTGTGGCTTCCTTTTCCGAAAATCAGACAAATTTTCTCAGGGTCGAAGCTTTTGATGGGTAAGACAAACTAAATGAAATTTATATATTTGGAATCAGCATAATAAGCCAATTCTTTTTATAGGTCTATTGGTATCAAAAATTTCGTTTTTTAGCGTTACATTACCACGAACTGTTTGACTACCCATCGAAATCCACGCAGAGATCATTGAAATATTGATCGTTTTTCCTGCGTTACCAAAAGTATTGTATTCATACAACTTTACAGTTTCATGAAATGTAATTAAACGAATGGAAAGGTGTTTCAACTAAAGTAAGGACCAAGTTTATAAAATAGAACAAATACAAACTACTCTGTATATAAGGGGGACTGCCCCCTTCTTAGCACCTTGCTCATTAAACAAAAGTTTTTTAATGTTTTGAAAAACCTTATCTTTCCAATTGCAAATTTTCTTTAAAAATTTGGAAAAACGACAAAGGAGCTAAGGAGCTAAGCTTCATATAAGGAATAATCTGTTCAAATAGGTTTTAAGTCTGTTCCTTGCTTTCATTTGAAAAGCTCTTTGTTATTTAATTTCTGATTGTTTTCCAAATCATACCAAGGCCTAACCAAGATATAATTTGAAGTACCAGTCCCTTAAATCCCTGGTTAATTGCTTTTAAAGTGTGTAAATCAATAACTGTACGTTGATTAGTACCGTCCTATGATTAAATTTGCAATTTATATTTTGGATAAAATTTGAATATACTTAAAAAATTGGCGTTGAACAGTAATTTTGGTAAGAAGTCCTTGTTAATATTACTACAAAAGAATTTCGGTTGGATAAAAAGGAGTATTATTGTTTGTATGGATGGAAATTCTGTGAGACTTTTGATCTTCTACATAACTGAAGCCATCACATACCCTGCAATAGGATTTTCTTATCGATAAATAAATTACATACATTTGTTTAAATACATTAAAGTAGTTCATATAAATAGAAAAAGAAAATAACACCATTTAAAATTGCTGAAAACTAAGTTTGTTGCAGTATTTGCCACCCCAAAGACGTTTACTGGCAGGGCTGATGATGACCAGCCTTACCTTTTCCACCCCTGTGCTGGTAGATATGGTGATGTAACATTTTAGTTGTATAGAGAAACA